>NC_141534.1:72343214-72656785 GCF_021556685.1 Rattus norvegicus
GAATTACCCTAGATCCCTAGAACAAACGAAACTCAAGACGGATGATCAAAATGTGAATGCTTCACTCCTTCTTTAAATGAGGAAAAAGAATACCCTTGGCAGGGAAGGGAGAGGCAAAGATTAAAACAGAGACTGAAGGAACACCCATTCAGAGCCTGTCCCACATTTGGCCCATACATATACAGCCACCCAATTGGACTAGATGGATGAAGCAAAGAAGTGCAGACCGACAGGAGCCGGATGTAGATCGCTCCTGAGAGACACAGCCAGAATACAGCGAATACAGAGGCGAATGCCAGCAGCAAACCACTGAACTGAGAATAGGTCCCCTATTGAAGGAATCAGAGAAAGAACTGGAAGAGCTTGAAGGGGCTCGAGACCCCAAAAGTACAACAATGCCAAGCAACCAGAGCTTCCAGGGACTAAGCCACTACCTAAAGACTATACATGGACTGACCCTGGACTCTGACCCCATAGGTAGCAATGAATATCCTAGTAAGAGCACCAGTGGAAGGGGAAGCCCTGGGTCCTGCTAAGACTGAACCCCCAGTGAACTAGACTGTTGGGGGGAGGGCGGCAATGGGGGGAGGGTTGGGAGGGGAACACCCATAAGGAAGGGGAGGGGGGAGGGGGATGTTTGCCCGGAAACCGGGAAAGGGAATAACACTCGAAATGTATATAAGAAATACTCAAGTTAATAAAAAAAAAAAAAAAAAAAAAAAAAAGAAAACCAAAAGAAGAGACAAGGAGCTGTAGATACAAGCCTCACCAACAGAATACAAGAGATGGAAGAGAGAATCTCAGGAGCAGAAGATTCCATAGAAATCATTGACTCAACTGTCAAAGATAATGTAAAGCGGAAAAAGCTACTGGTCCAAAACATACAGGAAATCCAGGACTCAATGAGAAGATCAAACATAAGGATAATAGGTATAGAAGAGAGTGAAGACTCCCAGCTCAAAGGACCAGTAAATATCTTCAACAAAATCATAGAAGAAAACTTCCCTAACCTAAAAAAAGAGATACCCATAGGCATACAAGAAGCCTACAGAACTCCAAATAGATTGGACCAGAAAAGAAACACCTCCCGTCACATAATAGTCAAAACACCAAATAAACAAAATAAAGAAAGAATATTAAAAGCAGTAAGGGAAAAAGGTCAAGTAACATATAAAGGCAGACCTATCAGAATCACACCAGTCTTTTCGCAAGAAACTATGAAGGCCAGAAGATCCTGGACTGATGTCATACAGACCCTAAGAGAACACAAATGCCAGCCCAGGTTACTGTATCCTGCAAAACTCTCAATTAACATAGATGGAGAAAACAAGATATTCCATGACAAAACCAAATTTACACAATATCTTTCTACAAATCCAGCACTACAAAGGATAATAAATGGTAAAGCCCAACATAAGGAGGCAAATTATACCCTAGAAGAAGCAAGAAACTAATCGTCTTGGCAACAAAACAAAGAGAATGAAAGCAGACAAACATAACCTCACATCCAAATATGAATATAACGGGAAGCAATAATCACTATTCTTTAATATCTCTCAACATCAATGGCCTCAACTCCCCAATAAAAAGACATAGATTAACAAACTGGATACGCAACGAGGACCCTGCATTCTGCTGCCTACAGGAAGCACACCTCAGAGACAAAGACAGACATTACCTCCGAGTGAAAGGCTGGAAAACAATTTTCCAAGCAAATGGTCAGAAGAAGCAAGCTGGAGTAGCCATTCTAATATCAAATAAAATCAATTTTCAACTAAAAGTCATCAAAAAAGATAAGGAAGGACACTTCATATTCATCAAAGGAAAAATCCACCAAGATGAACTCTCAATCCTAAATATCTATGCCCCAAATAAAAGGGCACCTACATATGTAAAAGAAACATTACTAAAGCTCAAAACACACATTGCACCTCACACAATAATAGTGGGAGATTTCAACACCCCACTCTCATCAATGGACAGATCATGGAAACAGAAATTAAACAGAGATGTAGACAGACTAAGAGAAGTCATGAGCCAAATGGACTTAACGGATCTTTATAGAACATTCTATCCTAAAGCAAAAGGATATACCTTCTTCTCAGCTCCTCATGGTACATTCTATATAATTGGTCCAAAAACGGGCCTCAACAGGTACAGAAAGATAGAAATAATCCCATGCGTGCTATCAGACCACCACGGCTCTTCCAGAGGTCATGAGTTCAATTCCCAGCAACCACATGGTGGCTCACAACCATCTGTAAAGAGATCCGATGCCCGCTTCTGGTGTGTGTGAAGACAGCTACAGTGTACTTATATATAATAAATGAATAAATCTTTAAAAAAATGTGAATGCTTCACTCCTTCTTTAAAAGGGGAACAAGAATACCCTTGGCAGGGAAGAGAGAGTCAAAGATTAAAACAGAGACTGAAGGAACACCCATTCAGAGCCTGCCCCACATGTGGCCCATACATATACAGCCACCCAATTAGACAAGATGGATGAAGCAAAGAAATGCAGACCGACAGGAGCCGGATGTAGATTGCTCCTGAGAGACACAGCCAGAATACAGCAAATACAGAGGCGAATGCCAGCAGCAAACCACTGAACTGAGAATAGAACCCCCGTTGAAGGAATCAGAGAAAGAACTGGAAGAGCTTAAGGGGCTCGAGACCCCATATGTACAACAATGCCAAGCAACCAGAGCTTCCAGGGACTAAGCCACTACCTAAAGACTATACATGGACTGACCCTGGACTCTGACCTCATAGGTAGCAATGAATATCCTAGTAAGAGCACCAGTGGAAGGGGAAGCCCTGGGTCCTGCTAAGACTGAACCCCCAGTGAACTAGACTGGTGGGGGGAGGGCGGCAATGGGGGGAGGGTTGGAAGGGGAACACCCATAGGGAAGGCGAGGGGGGAGGGGGATGTTTGCCCGGATACCGGGAAAGGGAATAACACTCGAAATGTATATAAGAAATACTCAAGTTAATAAAAAAAAAGAAATACTCAAGTTAATAAAAAAATAAAATGTAAAAAAAATACACTGATCCTACACATGAAAGTTTTAGTATTCTGAGAGAATGGTGAAGAAAGGAGAGTCCAGGTAGTTGAAATAGTGCAACTGGAAGCAGATAATGATCTAAAGGTCTCTGGTTGAATCCCAGGGAATCAACTGATAACTACAAATCGATAACTATGATGACTTTAACATTTGCATCTCACACTCAAAAGTACATTCTATGTAACTATAGCTTTTACTGTTTTGCAAACCCAAAGTTTTGTGTGCTCTTCCTACTCCTTTGGTTGCATGTCCTGCTAGCTAAGATTAGTAAAGTCTTAATGATATAGCGTAGTCTTTATTTAAAATATTAAACTTAGAATACTATTAGTTTTGAAGATTTTCTTAATCTAATGTGCATTTACAATTTATTCCTACTTTGATATTGGGTATGTATATAGAAGATGTATTTTTACCAGAATTATGAACCAATTCATAGAAAAATAATTATATACTGTGAGCATGGAGGGTCTGGAATTTGCAAAGGTTTTCAATCAGAGCATCTTGGGTTTGCACTTTGAATAAAGCTCAGTGTGTGGATTCTTTTGCATTTAAAAAAAAGAAATACTCAAGTTAATAAAAAATAAAAAAAAATTAAAAAAAAAGAATTCACAGCTGAGGAATGCCGAATGGCTGAGAAACTCCTAAAGAAATGTTCAACATCTTTAGTCATAAGGGAAATGCAAATCAAAACAACCCTGAGATTTCACCTCACACCAGTCAGAATGGCTAAGATCAAAAACTCAGGTGACAGCAAATGCTGGAGAGGATGCGGAGAAAGAGGAACACTCTTCCATTGTTGGTGTGATTGCAGACAGGTAAAACCATTCTGGAAATCAGTCTGGAGGTTCCTCAAAAAATTGGACATTGAACTGCCTGAGGATCCAGCTATACCTCTCTTGGGCATATACCCAAAAGATGCCCCAACATATAAAAAAGACATGTGCTCCACTATGTTCATTGCAGCCTTATTTATAATAGCCAGAAGCTGGAAAGAACCCAGATGCCCTTCAACAGAGGAATGGATACAGAAAATGTGGTACATCTACACAATGGAATATTACTCAGCTATCAAAAACAACGAGTTTATGAAATTCGTAGCAAATGGTTGGAACTGGAAAATATCATCCTGAATGAGCTAACCCAATCACAGAAATACATACATGGTATGCATTCATTTATAAGTGGCTATTAGCCCAAATGCTTGAATTACCCTAGATGCCTAGAACAAATGAAACTCAAGACAGATGATCAAAATGTGAATGCTTCACTCCTTCTTTAAAAGGGGAACAAGAATACCCTTGGCAGGGAAGAGAGAGGCAAAGATTAAAACAGAGACTGAAGGAACACCCATTCAGAGCCTGCTCCACATGTGGCCCATACATATACAGCCACCCAATTAGACAAGATGGATGAAGCAAAGAAGTGCAGCCCGACAGGAGCCGGATATAGATTGTTCCTGAGAGACACAGCCAGAATACAGCAAATACAGAGGCGAATGCCAGCAGCAAACTACTGAACTGAGAATAGGACCCCCGTTGAAGGAATCAGAGAATGAACTGGAAGAGCTTGAAGGGGCTCGAGACCCCATATGTACAACAATGCCAAGCAACCAGAGCTTCCAGAGACTAAGCCACTACCTAAAGACTATACATGGACTGACCCTGGACTCTGACCTCACAGGTAGCAATGAATATTCTAGTAAGAGCACCAGTGTAAGGGAAAGCCCTGGGTCCTGCTAAGACTGAACCCCCAGTGAACTAGTCTATGGGGGGAGGGCGGCAATGGGGGGAGGGTTGGGTGGGGAACACCCATAAGGAAGGGGAGGGGGGAGGGGGATGTTTGCCCGGAAACCGGGAAAGGGAATAACACTTGAAATGTATATAAGAAATACTCAAGTTAATAAAATAAATAAATAAATAAAAATAAATACTCAAGTTAATAAAAAAAAGAAAATAATAAAAAAAAGTAATATGGTCACTGTGGAAACCCTAGAAAGAAGTGCTGCAGCAAATCCAGTGAGTGGTAGAAAGGAAGGGATATTGCCTAGGAGGAAAACATGAAAGATGCTGTGGTAAAGGGATAATTGTATCATGTCTACACCAATAGGTGGTAGTCCCAAATGTGATGGCGTGGTGAAGGATTGTCCAGTAAGCAGTCTGTAGTAGGAAAAAGACTATGCAAAGACAGGGAGAGATGGGATCCAACCATGAGGTATAATTCTCAGAGAATAGAATTAGGTTGGAAGGAGGAACTCTACAATAAGGCTAGTATAGAAATCTTAATTTTCTTCTCAATTCTCTTGTAAACCAAAGAGTACTATTCTGCTTGGGAAAGTCAGTATCACATATATAACTTTGGTGACCACTCATAATATTATCTTCCTTTCTACCTCTGTTTTTCAGTATAGGCATGTTGTGAGATACCATTCTGGTGGAAATATGAAAAAAATCTCCTTACTTTAGATGAAGAACAGATGGAAGTGAGTAGATGCAGAACACATAGAAACCTAGATAACCCTCAATAGAAGAAACGATACAAAAAATTTGATACATTTACATAATGGAGTACTACTCAGCTATTAAAAACAATGACTTAATGAATCTTACAGGCAAATGGATGAGACTAGAAAATATCATTCTACCATCCTGGATATCAGTCTGGAGATTCCTCAGAAAATTGGACATTGAACTAACTGAGGACCCAGCTATACCTCTCTTGCGCATATACCTAAAAGTTTCCCCAACATATAATAAGGACACATGCTCCACTATGTTCATAGCAGCCTTATTTATAATAGCCAGAAGCTGGAAAGAACCCAGATGCCCTTCAACAGAGGAATGGATACAGAAAATGTGGTACATCTACACAATGGAATATTACTCAGCTATCAAAAACAATGACTTTATGAAATTCATAGGCAATGGATGGAACTGGAAAATATCATCCTGAGTGAGCTAACCCAATCACAGAAAAACACACATGGTATGCACTCATTGATAAGTGCATATTAGCCCAAGTACTTGAATTACCCTAGATGCACAGAACACATGAAACTCAAGAAGGATGACCAAAATGCGAATGCTTCATTCCTTCTTTAAAAGGGGAACAAGAATACCCTTGGGAGGGAATAGGGAGGCAAGGTTTAGAACAGAGGCAGAAGGAGCACCCATTCAGAGCCTGCCCCACATGTGACCCATACGTATACAGCCACCAAACTAGATAAGATGGATGAAGCAAAGAAGTGCAGGCCGACAGGAACCAGATGTAGATCTCTCCTGATAGACACAGCCAGAATACGGCAAATACATGGGCGAATGCCAGCAGCAAACCACTGATCTGAGAACGGGACCCCTGTTGAAGGAATCTTAGAAAGGACTGAAAGAGCTTGAAGGGGCTTGAGACCCCATATGAACAACAATGCCAAGCAACCAGAGCTTCCAGGGACTAAGCCACTACCCAAAGACTACATGGACTGACCCTGGACTCCAACCTCATAGGTAACAATGAATAGCCCAGTAAAAGCACCAGTGGAAGGGGAAGCCCTTGGTCCTGCCAAGACTCAACCCCCAGTGAATGTGATTGTTGGGGGGATGGTGGTAATGGGGGGAGAATGGGAAGGGGTTAGGGGGATGTTGGTATGGAAACCAGGAAAGGGAATAACAGTTGAAATGTAAATAAGAAACTCTCAAGTTAATAAAGATGGAGAAAAACCCTCAAAAATAAAAAAAGAAAAGAAAATATCATCCTGAGTGAGGTAATCCAGATGCAAAAGAACACATATGGTATGTATTCAGTGATAAATGGATATTACCCAAAAGCTCAGAATATCCATGATACAATTCACAGACCATATGAAGCTTAAGAAGAATGAAGACGAAAGTGTGAATGCTTCAATTTCACTTAGAAGGAGGAACAAAATAATCACAGGAGGTAGAAAAGAGAGAGAGAGAGAGAGAGAGAGAGAGAGAGAGAGAGAGAGAGAGAGAGAGAATGAGAGAGGGATAGGAAGGGAAGGAGGGAGGGAGAAGAGAAGAGGTGGAGGGAAAAGTGGGGCAGGATCAGGGGTGGGAAGAAACATCAGAGAAGTACAGAGGGTAAGGAAATTGAATAGAAATATGTAGCATTGGGGGAAAGTCCCAGATGACAGGGAAGTAAGAGATTCCCAGGACCCAATGAGGATGACATTAGCAGAAATACCCAACAAAGGGGATATAGAACCTTAGATACCACATTCAGTAGATTTGCATGTCCCCCAGATGAACAATGGGGCCACGCACTCATCTCAAAAATTTTAACCCAGAATTTTCCCTGTCTAAAGGATATACAGGGACAAAAAATGGAGCAGTGACTGAAGAAAGGCCATCTAGAGATCGCCTTAGCTAAGGATCCATCCCATTTGCAGGCACTAAACTGCAACACTATTGCTGATGCCAAGAAGTGCTTGCTGACAGGATCCTGGTATAGGTATTCCCTCGGAGGGTCTGCCAGCACATGACTAATACAGATGGAGAATCAGCCAACCATCAGACTGACGCTGGGGAACCCAATGGAAGAGTTAAGGGAAGAGATGGAGGAGCTATAGGGGATGACAGAACCACAGGAAGAACAATAATGCCATATAACTGGACCACGCAGAGCTCCCAGGGACTTAACTACCAATCCAAGAGTATGCATGGAGGGATCTGTGGCTCCAGTTACATATGTAATAAAGGATTGTCTTATCTGGCATCAATGTGGGAGAAGGCCCTTGGTCCTGTGAAGACTTGATTCTCCAGAGAAGGGGGACGCTAGAGTGGTGAGGGAGGAGTGCAGTGGCTGGGTCAAAGAGCATCCTTAAAGAAGCAAAGGGGAAGGGGATGGGATGGGAGGTTTGCAGGGGAAAAACTTCAAGGGGGACAACATTTGAAATGTATATTAATAAATAACCTATTTTTAAAAAAGAAAAACATTCAACAACCATAAGTAAAATAAGTTTTCTTAAATGTTTATTGCTGTTACAATTTGAAGCCAAGTAAAGTAATTATATATATATATATATATATATATATATATATATATATATATATATCCTTTCCTTTATCCCTTGAAATTTGCTCATACCACAAACAATGTTCCAGAGATAACTTGATGCACACTAAATGATATTGGGGCACATTTACAAAAACATAGATGATACACTGCTTTCTTATACAAACCCTTGTTTCATGAGAAATGGCATGAAATCCAGGGTTTTAATGAGAGTTGTCAGGTACTCATTGAAGTCTTCATTTCTAGACCCACTGCATTAGATTATCAGATGGCTCTTATACTGTGGAAGATTTATCAGTGCTGCTTTTAATGGCATACTTTTATAAAGACCTTCTGTTAATCAAGACTTTTGATCCTATGACTAATTTGATTATGAGGTGCTGTGTAAATAAGGACAGACAAGGGCTAATAGGCTGACAATCTGAGAGAGACAATAGCAGGTTTCAATAGCCAGATCAACATTACACGTTCCTAATATATTGTACTGCATAATGTACCTTAATGGAAGGATTAGATTTTTACTGGCACATGCAATATACTGACTACGAACATTGTTCTGTCATTTTTTATCTTTATTAACTTGACTATTTATTATTTACTTTTTGATTATTATTCTCCTTCCCGGTTTCCAGACCAACATCCCCCTAACCCCCACTTCTTTATGCGCTTCCCCTCCCCATCCTCCCCTCATTACCACCCTCCCTCCAATAATCACGTTCACTGGGGGTTCAGTCTTGGCAGGTCTGTCATTTTTTTAATTATTTTTTAAATTTATTTAATACTTAATAATGATTCTTTGGTTTACGGGCAAACACCCCCTCCCCCCTCCACTTCCTTATGGGTGTTCCCCTCCCAACCCTCCCCGAATTGCCACTCTCCCCCCAACAGTCTAGTTCACTGGGGGTTCAGTCTTAGCAGGACCCAGGGCTTCCCCTTCCACTGGTGCTCTTACTAGGATATTCATTGCTACCTATGAGGTCAGAGTCCAGGGTCAGTCCATGTATAGTCTTTAGGTAATGGCTTAGTCACTGGAAGCTCTGGTTGCTTGGCTTTGTTGTACATATGGGGTCTCGAGCCCCTTCAAGCTCTTCCAGTTCTTTCTCTGATTCCTTCAACGGGGGTCCTATTCTCAGTTCAGTGGTTTGCTGCTGGCATTCGCCTCTGTATTTGCTGTATTCTGGCTGTGTCTCTCAGGAGCTATCTACATCCGGCTCCTGTCGGTCTGCACTTCTTTGCTTCATCCATCTTGTCTAATTGGGTGGCTGTATATGTATGGGCCACATGTGGGGCAGGCTCTGAATGGGTGTTCCTTCAGTCTCTGTTTTAATCTTTGCCTCTCTATTCCCTGCCAAGGGTATTCTTGTTCCCCTTTTAAAGAAGGAGTGAAGCATTCACATTTTGATCATCCGTCTTGAGTTTCATTTGTTTTAGGCATCTAGGGTAATTCAAGGATTTGGGCTAATAGCCACTTATCAGTGCGTGCATACCATGTATGTCTTCCTGTGATTGGGTTACCTCACTCAGGATGATATTTTCCAGTTCCAACCATTTGCCTACGAATTTCATAAAGCCATTGTTTTTGATAGCTGAGTAATATTCCATTGTATAGATGTACCACATTTTCTGTATCCATTCCTCTGTTGAAGGGCATCTGGGTTCTTTCCAGCTTCTGGCTATTATAAATAAGGCTGCAAATGAACATAGTGGAGCACGTGTCTTTTTTATATGTTGGAGCATTTTTGGGTATATGCCCAAGAGAGGTATAGCTGGATCCTCAGGCAGTTCAATGTCCAATTTTCTGAGGAACCTCCAGACTGATTTCCAGAATGGTTGTACCAGTTTGCAATCCCACCAACAATGGAGGAGTGTTCCTCTTTCTCCACATCCTCGCCAGCATCTGCTGTCACCTGAGTTTTTGATCTTAGCCATTCTCACTGGTGTGAGGTGAAATCTCAGGGTTGTTTTCATTTGCATTTCCCTATGACTAAAGATGTTGAACATTTCTTTAGGTGTTTCTCAGCCATTCGGCATTCCTCAGCTGTGAATTCTTTGTTTAGCTCTGAACCCCATTTTTTTGTCTCCCTGCGGTCTAACTTCTTGAGTTCTTTGTATATTTTGGATATAAGGCCTCTATCTGTTGTAGGATTGGTGAAGATCTTTTCCCAATCTGTTGGTTGCCGTTTTGTCCTAACCACATTGTCCTTTGCCGTACAGAAGCTTTGCAGTTTTATGAGATCCCATTTGTCGATTCTTGATCTTAGAGCGTAAGCCATTGGTGTTTTGTTCAGGAAATTTTTTCCAGTGCCCATGTGTTCCAGATGCTTCCCTAGTTTTTCGTCTATTAGTTTGAGTGTGTCTGGTTGGATGTGGAGGTCCTTGATCCACTTGGACTTAAGCTTTGTACAGGGTGATAAGCATGGATCGATCTGCATTTTTCTACATGTTGACCTCCAGTTGAACAAGCACCATTTGCTGAAAATGCTATCTTCTTTCCATTAATGGTTTTGGCTCCTTTGTCAAAAATCAAGTGACCATAGGTGTGTGGGTTCATTTCTGGGTCTTCAATTCTATTCCATTGGTCTATCTGTCTGTCTCTGTACCAATACCGTGCAGTTTTTATCACTATTGCTCTGTAATACTGCTTGAGTTCAGGGATAGTGATTCCCCCTGAAGTCCTTTTATTGTTGAGGATAGTTTTAGCTGTCCTGGGTTTTTTGTTATTCCAGATGAATTTGCAAATTGTTCTGTCTAACTCTTTGAAGAATTGGATTGGTATTTTGATGGGGATTGCATTGAATCTGTAGATCGCTTTTGGTAAAATGGCCATTTTTACTATATTAATCCTGCCAATCCATGAGTATGGGAGATCTTTCCATCTTCTGAGGTCTTCTTCAATTTCTTTCTTCAGTGTCTTGAAGTTCTTATTGTACAGATCTTTTACTTGCTTGGTTAAAGTCACACCGAGGTACTTTATATTATTTGGGTCTATTATGAAGGGTGTCGTTTCCCTAATTTCTTTCTCGGCTCGTTTCTCTTTTGTGTAGAGGAAGGCTACTGATTTATTTGAGTTAATTTTATACCCAGCCACTTTGCTGAAGTTGTTTATCAGCTTTAGTAGTTCTCAGGTGGAACTTTTGGGATCACTTAAATATACTATCATGTCATCTGCAAATAGTGATATTTTGACCTCTTCTTTTCCGATCTTTATCCCCTTGACGTCCTTTTGTTGTCTGATTGCTCTGGCTAGAACTTCAAGAACTATATTGAATAAGTAGGGAGAGAGTGGATAGCCTTGTTTAGTCCCTGATTTTAGTGGGATTGCTTCAAGTTTCTCTCCATTTAGTTTAATGTTAGCAATTGGTTTGCTGTATATGGCTTTTACTATGTTTAGGTATGGGCCTTGAATTCCTATTCTTTCCAGGACTTTTATCATGAAGGGGTGTTGAATTTTGTCAAATGCTTTCTCAGCATCTAATGAAATGATCATGTGGTTTTGTTCTTTCAGTTTGTTTATATAATGGATCACGTTGATGGTTTTCCGTATATTAAACCATCCCTGCATGCCTGGGATGAAGCCTACTTGATCATGGTGGATGATTGTTTTGATGTGCTCTTGGATTCGGTTTGCCAGAATTTTATTGAGTATTTTTGCGTCGATATTCATAAGGGAAATTGGTCTGAAGTTCTCTTTCTTTGTTGGGTCTTTGTGTGTTTTAGGTATAAGAGTAATTGTGGCTTTATAGAAGGAATTCGGTAGTGCTCCATCTGTTTCAATTTTGTGGAATAGTTTGGATAATATTGGTATGAGGTCTTCTATGAAGATCTGATAGAATTCTGCACTAAACCCGTCTGGACCTGGGCTCTTTTTGGTTGGGAGACCTTTAATGACTGCTTCTATTTCCTTAGGAGTTATGGGGTTGTTTAACTGGTTTATCTGTTCCTGATTTAACTTCGGTACCTGGTATCTGTCTAGGAAATTGTCCATTTCCTGCAGATTTTCAAGTTTTGTTGAATATAGGCTTTTATAGTAAGATCTGATGATTTTTTGAATTTCCTCTGAATCTGTTGTTATGTCTCCCTTTTCATTTCTGATTTTGTTAATTTGGTCATACTCTCTGGGTCCTCTCGTTACTCTGGCTAAGGGTTTATCTATCTTGTTGGTTTTCTCAAAGAACCAACTTTTGGTTCTGTTGATTCTTTCTATGGTCCTTTTTGTTTTTTACTTGGTTGATTTCAGCTCTGAGTTTGATTATTTCCTGCCTTCTACTCCTCCTGGGTGTATTTGCTTCTTTTTGTTCGAGAGTTTTTAGGTGTGCTGTCAAGGTGCTGACATATGCTCTTTCCTGTTTCTTTCTGCAGGCACACAGAGCTATGAGTTTTCCTCTTAGCACAGCTTTCATTGTGTCCCATAAGTTTGGGTATGTTGTACCTTCATTTTCATTAAATTCTAAAAAGTTTTTAATTTCTTTCTTTATTTCTTCCTTGACTAGGTTATCATTGAGTAGAGCATTCTTCAATTTCCACGTATATGTGGGCATTCTTCCCTTGTTGTTATTGAAGACCAGTTTTAGGCCGTGGTGGTCTGATAGCACGCATGGGATTATTTCTATCTTTCTGTACCTGTTGAGGCCTGTTTTTTGACCAACTATATGGTCAATTTTGGAGAAAGTACCATGAGGAGCTGAGAAGAAGGTATATCCTTTTGCTTTAGGATAGAATGTTCTATAAAGATCCGTTAAGTCCATTTGGCTCATGACTTCTCTTAGTCTGTCTACGTCTCTGTTTAATTTCTGTTTCCATGATCTGTCCATTGAAGAGAGTGGGGTGTTGAAATCTCCCACTATTATTGTGTGAGGTGCAATGTGTGTTTTGAGCTTTAGTAAGGTTTCTTTTACGTATGTAGGTGCCCTTGTATTTGGGGCATAGATATTTAGGATTGAGAGTTCATCTTGGTGGATTTTTCCTTTGATGAATATGAAGTGTCCTTCCTTATCTTTTTTGATGACTTTTAGTTGAAAATTGATTTTATTTGATATTAGAATGGCTACTCCAGCTTGCTTCTTCTGACCATTTGCTTGGAAAGTTGTTTTCCAGCCTTTCACTCTGAGGTAGTGTCTGTCTTTGTCTCTGAGGTGTGTTTCCTGTAGGCAGCAGAATGCAGGGTCCTCGTTGTGTATCCAGTTTGTTAATCTATGTCTTTTTATTGGGGAGTTGAGGCCATTGATGTTGAGAGATATTAAGGAATAGTGAGTATTGCTTCCTGTTATATTCATATTTGGATATGGCATTATGTTTGTGTGCTTTTTTTCTCTTTGTTTTGTTGCCAAGAAGATTAGTTTCTTGCTTCTTCTAGGGTATAGCTTGCCTTCTTATGTTGGGCTTTACCATTTATTATCCTTTGTAGTGCTGGATTTGTAGAAAGATATTGTGTAAATTTGGTTTTGTTATGCAATATCTTGGTTTCTCCATCTATGTTAATTGAGAGTTTTGCAGGATACAGTAACCTGGGCTGGCATTTGTGTTCTCTTAGGGTCTGTATGACATCAGTCTAGGATCTTCTGGCTTTCATAGTTTCTGGCGAAAAGTCTGGTGTGATTCTGATAGGTCTGCCTTTATATGTTACTTGACCTTTTTCCCTTACTGCTTTTAATATTCTTTCTTTATTTTGTGCATTTCGTGTTTTGACTATTATGTGACGGGAGGTGTTTCTTTTCTGGTCCAATCTATTTGGAGTTCTGTAGGCTTCTTGTATGCCTATGGGTATCTCTTTTTTTAGGTTAGGGAAGTTTTCTTCTATGATTTTGTTGAAGATATTTACTGGTCCTTTGAGCTGGGAGTCTTCACTCTCTTCTATACCTATTATCCTTAGGTTTGATCTTCTCATTGAGACCTGGATTTCCTGTATGTTTTGGACCAGTAGTTTTCTCTGCTTTACATTATCTTTGACAGTTGAGTCGATGCTTTCTATGGAATCTTCTGCTCCTGAGATTCTCTCTTCTATCCCTTGTATTCTGTTGGTGATGCTTGTATCTACAGCTCCTTGTCTCTTCCTTTGGTTTTCTACATTCAGGGTTGTTTCCATGTGTTCTTTCTTGATTGCTTCTATTTCCATTTTTAATTCCTTCAACTGCTTGATTGTGTTTTCCTCGAATTCTTTCATGGATTTTTGTGATTCCTCTCTGTAGGCTTCTACTTGTTTATTTATGTTTTCCTGCATTTCTCTAAGGGAGTTCTTCATGTCTTTCTTGAAGTCCTCCAGCATCATGATCAAATATGATTTTGAAACTAGATCTTGCTTTTCTGGTGTGTTTGGATATTCCATGTTTATTTTGGTGGGAGAATTGGGCTCCGATGATGCCATGTAGTCTTGTTTTCTGTTGCTTGGGTTCCTGTGCTTGCCTCTCGCCATCAGATTATCTCTAGTGTTACTTTGTTCTTCTATTTCTGACAGTGGCTAGACTGTCCTATAAGCCTGTGTGTCAGGAGTGCTGTAGACCTGTTTTCCTGTTTTCTTTCAGCCAGTTATGGGGACAGAGTGTTCTGCTTTCGGGCGTGTAGTTTTTCCTCTCTACAGGTCTTCAGCTGTTCCTGTGGGCCTGTGTCTTGAGCTTACCAGGCAGGTCACTTGCAGCAGAAAAGTTGGTCTTACCTGTGGTCCCGAGGCTCAAGTTCGCTCGAGGGGTGCTGCCCACGAGCTCTCTGTGGCAGCAGCAACTAGGAAGATGTGCGCCGCCCTTTCCGTGAGCTTCCGTGCACTAGGGTTCCAGATTGCGTTTGGTGTTTTCCTCTGGCATCAGAGATGTGTGTGCAGAGTGCAGTCTCTTCTGGTTTCCCAGGCGTGTCTGCCTCTCTGAAGGTTTAGCTCTCCCTCCCATGGGATTTGGGTGCAGAGAACTGTTTATCTTGTCTGTTCCCTTCAGGTTTCGGCGGTGTCTCAGGCGCAGGGGTCCTGCCGCTCCTGGGCCCTCCCCTACGAGGACCCAGAGGCCTTATACAGTTTCCTCTTGGGCCAGGGATGTGGGCAGGGGTGGGCAGTGTTGGTGGTCTCTTCCGCTCTGCAGCCTCGGGAGTGTCCACCTGACCAGGCGGTGAGGTCTCTCTCCCACGGGGTTTGGGCCTCTCTCACGGGGTTTGGGCTGTCATTTTTTACAAATAAGTTTGTTTTTATTTTAACTACTATGTAATAATAACATTTCTTCTCTCACTTCTTTCTTTAATCCACTAAATAAGCCACTGTCCCACTGTCCCTCTGAAATTAAGGGCCTCAATTATTTTAATTATACCCATTTATTATTATACCCATTTACCTACACTTACACAAATATAAAAATAAAACTATCAGAGTCCATATCATGTTGCTATTATGTATGTAATTTCAGTGATCACGAAACCAATTAAGGAATTCTGCCCTGGAAAATCCTAATTCTCCCCTCTCTTGACAGTTTAGAAGAAACTGTAAGAAAACAATGCTAAAGTATTATAATAAGCATAACTTTATGATTGATACATTTTCTAAAAAAACAAACATCTGTTGAGTGGGGATTTAAAGAATCATATGAAGAAACAGTTATTATATGCTTTGAAGCTCACACAAGAAATTCTTGTGAACTAAAATCTATGCTCATTCATTTATACATAGAAATTGTTTGTCTATCTACCATAAGAACATGTTAGAAACTCCAAATGTGAATTCACATATCTATCATACTGAAAAATGCACATATTGATTTACCAACATTTTTCTCCAGAAGAAAATGCATAAGCTGGGCTAACTAAAGATGAAAAGAAATTTATTAATAGCATACATCTGAAAAAAAAGAGTATGTTGGTGAATTTGCACAGGTTGAGGACAACAGAGCAGATGTGATCAAAATCATCATGAACATGGATCAGAAGAACTCACATAGAAAGACAAGTAGTGAGATGGAGCTGGAACATGAAATGTTTCCTCATGTATAACATCATCCCAAATGGCACCAAGTTTCCAATGCATTACCATGCATTTGAGGAGACACTGAGAACTTCTCCAATACACACAGTATGTGGGTCAAGAAAGCAAAGTATTCTTGAGACTTATTCTCATTGTTTTTATGTTTTGTATTCATGTTTGAGTGCCTGGGAATTTGAGAAGAGGACATTGCATTCCTAGATTTGGAGTTACAGTCAAAGGTTAGCTAATGCACGGAGGTACTTGGACTCTAGGATTTGTGATAAGAGAACAAATTTGTAACTGCTGATCCATCTCTTTGGCACTGAAGAAATCATTATACATGTTGATTCATTAATATTCAAAGAAGTGAGTTTTATCAGAGCATGTAGAAACAGAGAGACAATATAGAGCACAAAATTGTAATAGTCAAATACAATTCATACATACAGAAATACGTTCTCTATGGGAAGTGAAAATTGTTTAAGGTGATCTGCTTGATGTGTTCATATGGTCTGCCTGTTGTGCATTGATTCATGAGGAGACTCAGGCAGCAGGTATTAGACACATTTCATTGGTTTCCATTTCAAAAATGTATGCAGAGCTATATCTAAAGTAGAAGATTCTTTTGTGCACACTCAGAGCACATTGAAAGATGTTAAAGGTATATGTTTGAATTCAAAGTGTGGGTATGATTAGGGAAAGAACATACAATTCACATATGCACAAGGGGAACAGCAAATGCAGGCCATAACTGTATCTTCTATTTAAAAATAAATAATATTTTAAAATTAAATAGTATTGCAGTATTGAATGCAACAGAGCAAAGGAACAAATAAGATATAAACATAGACTTCCATTAAACAGGCACAGAACTTACTTCATGGTAAAACACCCTAAATCCAGAAAAAAAGACAAAGGTATTTAGCGTTTTGTTTTGTTTTAATTTAACTATCTTTACCCAAAACCTAAAGTTTACCTAATTTTCACTAGCTTTTAGAATTTAAGTATGTTGTATGATCATGCAAATATATAGCTTGCTGTATAATGAAAATAATTGGGTACATTCTTTTACTATCTTGTGTAAAAATGACTCCAATTATTATATACACATATTTATTCATTATATATATTTATGGGTGTGTGTGTGTGTCTGTGTGTGTACACAATCATTTGTAGAACAGGGATATATATCCTTTTATGCAAAAGCCTCCACCGTCAATTATTACCATTACTATGCTGACATTTCTTTTTTTTCCCATTTCTTTAAAATATATGTTTAATTGACCAAGACTGCATACTCAAGTGTGAACTAACAGTACTTGGTGTAACATTGTGTGTGTCACCACAAATACTCAACGCAACTGCCACCTCCCACAGGATAATCTGAACATGTTCACTGATGATGAACTTTGGATCAGTGTTTCTTGATGGCATGTGTTGATCAGGAATATAAGAAAAATGAACAGTCAAAGGGAAAGAGAGACTGAGAATGGGTAGAGCTATTCTACCTATACACACCTCTATATAAGGATATACAGGGAGACTCACAGATGCCAATATGTACACACACATACATGTGTACACACGTATATTTATGCACATTGAGCAGGAGAGCACTGAGTCACTGTGAGATTACATTTGTCAGTATCTCGGCTCCACACCCCTTATCCAGGCTCAGATTCAGTGATCCTATACACATATATTACATATGGTCAGCACTAATTAGACTCAGAGATTGATTAACAATAACAACAACAACAACACTGACGGCAGTGGTAACTTAAAACAGGACATACCAGGACATGGTGGCACACAGCTTTAATCCTGCTACTTAGGAGACAGATATGCTGACATTTCTTTCAGACAGATTTAATAACCATGTTAGAAGTTACCAGAAGCTTTCAGTTCAGTTCTTGGCTAGAGGCTTTGGGGAAATATCTATTCCTTTTCAAGGGCAGGCAGAAGTTGAGCGCCCAAGAGTCATGGTTCATGAAGAAAAAGGGATAAACAGTGGGGAAAAATGAAGCAGATATTGCAGTTACATTCACTATAATCCAGCTGGGATTATACAAGAAAGTTACTAAGAGCTGACATAGAGAAGAGACTGCATAAAAGGAGACAAAAGTACTGACTAGGAGAAGGATTGTTTTGGTGGCTCTGGATGCAGGGGAGGATGTGGAAGAAATATTCATCCTAGGCATCTGTTGCATCTTTTGTTTGTGCCTATACAGGGTTAGAACCATGAAGCCACTGGTGTACAGCATGAGTCCTAAGAAAATTATGTCAGGACCTGACACCAATGCTGCATACAGGATGTCACTGGTTGGGTCATGACGAACAGAATAGCAGTATACATAAGATTTCAGATTTATTGTACTTTCATTGTTATATTTTGCCCTCATATGCAAAAGATTAATAATGCTTATAATGAAATAAATCACCCAGTTCAGGTACAGAGAATAACTAATATACTTGTGTACTTTTACTTTAAGCTTTGAACATCTGGAGTTCCTGGGACTGATGATGATGGCCTGGAGTACACTGAGAAAGGATGTGCTACCAATACAAACACCTCTACCTACTCTGTGAAAGGAGAAAATCAATTTGCATCCAATATCATTGAGGAAATCTTTCAAGCCAAAAGCTGCAATTGTCTGGAGTATGCCTTTGGAGAGGATTGTTAAGATGCTGCCTACAGTTAAGTGCATCAGAACCCAGTCTATAGACCTCAACCTGTACCTTGTTAAGTAAAGAATCATACAGTGGTAGAGGAGAAAGAAATTAGCCAAAACTCCAATCACAGTCTGAGGTAAGACGATCACTCCTATAAACAGTTCACTGGCATCCATATGGTCAGTTCCTCCTCTCACTGAGGATACTAACTCAAAAGATAAGGCTGAGGCCACTTGTTCTTTTTCACAGGATACACAACATTCTCTATCCTAAATGAGTTCATAAGACATATTCAATCTGTAGGGAATCAATGGTACATATGAAAGCTACTGAATGTGGCACAAACTACTCAAATATTTGTATGTTCAAAGACACAAGTGTCTCATTAATTCTACAGGCACAAAATATCTAGTGTCTGAAACACAGCAATGAGAGTGTTGAAACAATTGGTCAAAAATCAAATGGCATACATTTAACTTTGGGAAATATACATAAACCCATGCAAAATGTGGTTAGATGGCAACCAAATCAGTATTAATTTAAGAACCCAGATAATTTCTTTATTTTTACCCAAATAATGTGGTTTTCTAATTAATGAAATCAAAATTGAGTTTTGTAAATTAAGGGTATATTTGCAACATGCAATGTGATAAGTGACAATTTCAACCATTGACACTGGTAGAAGTGGGAATACTATACTAATAGGCAGTTCTGTTTAGAATATTTTATGCTCAGAGCAAAATTTAGGAGTGAGAGAAAAGGATATTCCAAAGAACCTAATTTTCTGGTCAGTCTTCACATTTTTAGTTTCTTCAAGAATGTTTTCCGACTGATCAAAATGTGAATGCTTCACTCCTTCTTTAAAAGGGGAACAAGAATACCCTTGGCAGGGAATAGAGAGGCAAAGATTAAAACAGACACAGAAGGAACACCCATTCAGAGCCTGCCCCACATGTGGCCCATACATATACAGCCACCCAATTAGACAAGATGGATGAAGCAAAGAAGTGCAGGCCGACAGGAGCCAGATGTAGATCTCTCCTGAGAGACACAGCCAGAATACAGCAAATACAGAGGTGAATGCCAGCAGCAAACCACTGAACTGAGAATAGGACCCCTGTTGAAGGAATCAGAGAAAGAACTGGAAGAGCTTGACGGGGCTCGAGACCCCTTATGAACAACAATGTCAAGCAACTAGAGCTTCTAGGGACTAAGCCACTACCTAAAGACTATACATGGACTGACCCTGAACTCTGACCTCATAGGTAGCAATGATTAGCCTAGTAAGAGCACCAGTGTAAGGGGAAGCCCTTGGTCCTGCTAAGACTGAACCCCAAGTGAACGTGATTGTTGGGGGAAGGGCGGCAATGGGGGGAAGATGGGGAGGGGAACACCCATAACGAAGGGGAGGGGGAGGGATTAGGGGGATGTTCGTCCGGAAACCGGGAAAGGGAATAACATTCGAAATGTAAATAAGAAATACTCAAGTTAATAAAAAAAAAAAGAATGTTTTCCGACATTTGAATAACGATTTGAGCCTAATGGTTGAAGGCTGAAAGAAATTATATTTATAAATGCCTTTGTTTAAATATCCATTGTTATGCACTCAGAAAACTTTTCTTACATCTTAATCAATTTGTGTATTTTCAAACTTGCGAAAATTTTGTTCCCATTAATTACATTCTCAATCTGAGGAAGAGGAAATCTTGTTCAAATGAGTTCTTTATTTACAAGAAACTCCATTGCTTTATGAAACACATTTTACTCCTTATTACAAACATAAGGTGATAATAGTTGTAAGCCTAGAAGTTCTGAATATATGTTATGCTTATTAGATGAAGCACAAATTATTATTGTCAATTTGATGCTTTGAGAACTTTTAAATCTGATTTTATTTGTGAAAGTTATTTTGAAATATTTCATGGAAAACTTCGTTGAAGTCAAATTGCACCATGTTACAATCTGCGACACAAACAACATACTAATGAATCCTCCATGAAGTGCTTATGACCAAGTCCATCAATGTCTATAGTCTCCATTTGTACAAGAGCTCAAAGATTAACACTCATAGATATAAATTTCCCACAAAGCTAAGTGTGATAACCAAACACAAAGAGCTTCCTTTATCAGGTGAAATTTCCTTGTAAACAAAACTCTTCTTCCTTTTAGAGAAACATTATGTGACCTGATGAGCACCAGACTTCTCTTCCAATAAGACAGAGCTCAGCAGTCACTAACAGTAAAGGAAGGGAGAAGTTTGAAATGGAAAGCAGTGTTTCCACAATTTGTTTTAATTTCTCCATGATCCATTCTTTAGGAGTTTCTGTGTGTCTTCTGTGGCCTTGCCATAATCCAGATTGAGTCCAAAGTCCTAATATCGTCTATGATCACTTACAAATACTCACACATTTTACCTTTCTTCCTTCTGCTCTCAAATCGTAGTCTGTTACAGTCTCTTCAGTCTTTCTTTTCCTGGGATGCTTTTCTCAGCATGACGGCCCCAAAGTGTTCATATGCAAGGAAGCACCCTGTGCCTCAGTATTTATGATCCTGTGACCTCTCCTCCCCTCAGACTAATTATTATTTTACTTGGAGTAGCAATGGCCATTGCATATAGGATTGAACAGGCAAGAATGTTGTTCGGAAGTCTTCTCCCCTGGTGACTATTACCAAAGTAGAATTAGAAGTTCCAGCTGTCAGTTCTTAAGAGAATATTGTACAGTTCAGATAAGTTGTTATTTCCTCAGTTCTCTAGAGGTCACCAGATCTCAACTTTAGAGTTGACAAAATAATGTGGCCTGTCTGAGGTCTACAATTGAGTTATGCATGTGTATTGTATTTCTAGATTATTCGAGGTGTTCTGTAAACAAATCTATTATGTCTTCTTCATCTCAGAAGGTGTCATCATCATATATAGAATGGAAGTCCAATGACAAATATATTTTGATATTTAGAAAGTGAAACATAAAATGATCCAGATGCTATAAATCGACAGTTGTCCTGATAAAGTAATTTATCATTATTTGCTTTTCAACTGTAGCCAATGTTCAATTATTATTTTATGAGAAAATACCATTTATCACTGTTGACATTACTGAGTGAAGTGAAATAAAATCTTAAAGAGAGATAGTATGGCCCAGCTCACTGCTCGAAAACCCCTTGGGAGAGAGAGCTCACCGCCCGGACAGGTGGGCACTCCTGAGACTGCAGAGCGGAAGAGACCACCAACACTGCCCACCCATGCCCACATCCCTGGCCCAAGAGGAAACTGTATATGGTCTCTGGGTTCCCTTGGATAAGGGCACAGGAACAGCGGGTTTGCTGCATCTGAGACACTGCCAGAACCTGAAGGGACAGACCCGATAAACAGGTCTCTGCACCCAAATCCCGTGGGAGGGAGACCTAAACCTTCAGAGAGGCAGACACACCTGGGAAACAAGAAGAGACTACATTCTGCCCACATCTCTGACTCCAGAAGAAAACACCAAACGCCATCTGGGACTCTGGTGCACCGGCGCTCCTGGAGAGGGCGGCGCCAGTCCTCCTGGTTGCTGCCCCCACGGAGAGCTCATAAGCAACACCCCAAGAGCAAACGTGAGCCTAGGGACCACAGGTAAGACCAACTTTTCTGCTCCAAGCGACCTGCCTGGTGAACTCAGGGCACAGGCCCACAGGAACAGCTGAAGACCTGTAGATAGGAAAAACTACACGCCCGAAAGCAGAACACTCTGTTACCATAACTGGCTGAAAGAAAACAGGAAAACAGGTCTACAGCACTCCTGACACACAGGCCTATAGGACAATCTAGCCACTGTCGGAAATATCAGAACAAAGTAACACAAGAGATAATCTGATGGCGAGAGGCAAGCACAGGAACCCAAGCAACAGAAAACAAGACTACATGGCATCATCAGAGCCCAATTCTCCCACCAAAGCAAACATGGAATATCCAAACACACCAGAAAAGCAAGATCTAGTTTCAAAATCATATTTGATCATGATGCTGGAGGACTTCAAGAAAGACATGAAGAACTCCCTTAGAGAAATGCAGGAAAACATAAATAAACAAGTAGAAGCCTACAGAGAGGAATCACAAAAATCCGTGAAAGAATTCGAGGAAAACACAATCAAGCAGTTGAAGGAATTAAAAATGGAAATAGAAGCAATCAAGAAAGAACACATGGAAACAACCCTGGATGTAGAAAACCAAAGGAAGAGACAAGGAGCTGTAGATACAAGCATCACCAACAGAATACAAGAGATAGAAGAGAGAATCTCAGGAGCAGAAGATTCCATAGAAATCATCGACTCAACTGTCAAAGGTAATGTAAAGCAGAGAAAACTACTGGTCCAAAACATACAGGAAATCCAGGTCTCAATGAGAAGATCAAACCTAAGGATAATAGGTATAGAAGAGAGTGAAGACTCCCAGCTCAAAGGACCAGTAAATATCTTCAACAAAATCATAGAAGAAAACTTCCCTAATCTAAAGAAAGAGATACCCATAAGAATACAAGAAGCATACAGAACTCCAAATAGATTGGACCAGAAAAGAAACACCTCCCGTCACATAATAGTCAAAACACCAAACGCACAAAATAAAGAAAGAATATTAAAAGCAGTAAGGGAAAAAGGTCAAGTAACATATAAAGGCAGACCTATCAGAATCACACCAGACATTTCGCCAAAGACTATGAAAGCCTGAAGATCCTGGACAGATGTCATACAGACCCTAAGAGAGCACAAATGCCAGCCCAGGTTACTGCATCCTGCAAAACTCTCAAATAACATAGATGGAGAAACCAAGATATTCCATGACAAAAACAAATTTACACAATATCTTTCTACAAATCTAGCGCAACAAAGGATAATAAATGGTAAAATCCAAAATAAGGAGGCAAGCTATACCCTAGAAAAAGCAAGAAACTAATCATCTTGGCAATAAAACAAACAGAATAAAAGCACACAAACATAACCTCACATCCAAATATGAATATAACAGGAAGCAATAATCACTATTCCTTAATATCTCTCAACATCAATGGTCTCAACTCCCCAATAAAAAGACATAGATTAACAAACTGAATATGCAATGAGGACCCTGCATTCTGTTGCCTACAGGAAACACACCTCAGAGACAAACACAGACACTTCCTCAGAGTGAAAGGCTGGAAAACAACTTTCCAAGCAAATGGTTGGGAGAAGCAATCTGGAGTAGCCATTCTAATATCAAATAAAATCAATTTTCAACTAAAAGTCATCAAAAAAGATAAGGAAGGACACTTCATATTCATCAAAGGAAAAATCCACCAAGATGAACACTCAATCCTAAATATCTATGCCCCAAATACAAGGGCAACTACATACGTAAAAGAAACCTTACTAAAGCTCAAAACATACATTGCACCTCACACAATAATAGTAGGAGATTTCAACACCCCACTCTCATCAATGGACAGATCATGGAAACAGAAATTAAACAGAGATGTAGACAGACTAAGAGAAGTCATGAACCAAATGTACTTAACAGATATTTATAGAACATTCTATCCTTTTATTTTTCTCAGAGCTGGGGACCGAACCCAGGACCTTGCGGTTGCTAGGCAAGCACTCTACCACTGAGCTAAATCCCCAACCCAGAACATTCTATCCTAAAGCAAAAGGATATACATTCTTCTCAGCTCCTCATAGTACAGTCTCCAAAATTGACCATATAATTGGTAAAAATAAAAACGGGCCTCAACAGGTACAGAAAGATAGAAATAATCCCATGCGTGCTATCAGACCACCACGGCCTAAAGCTGGTCTTCAATAACAATAAGGGAAGAATGCCCACATATACGTGGAAGTTTAACAATGCTCTACTCAACGATAACCTGGTCAAGGAAGAAATAAAGAAAGAAATTAAAGACTTCTTAGAATTTAATGAAAATGAAGGTACAACATACCCAAACTTATGGGACACAATGAAAGCTGTGCTAAGAGGAAAACTCATAGCTCTGAGTGCCTGCAGAAAGAAAGAGGAGAGAGCATATGTCAGCACACCCACCTAAAAGCTGTAGAGCAAAAAGAAGCAAATACACCCAGGAGGAGTAGAAGGCAGCAAATAATCAAACTCAGAGCAGAAATCAACCAAGTAGAAACAAAAAGGATCATAGAAAGAATCAACAGAACCAAAAGTTGGGTCTTGCAGAAAATCAGCAAGATAGATAAACCCTTAGCCAGACTAACGAGAGAACACAGAGAGTGTGTCCAAATTAACAAAATCAGAAATGAAAAGGGAGACATTACTACAGATTCAGAGGAAATTAAAAAAATCATCAGATCTTACTAAAAAAGCCTATATTCAACAAAACTTGAAAATCTGCAGGAAATGGACAATTTCCTAGACAGATACCAGGTACCGAAGTTAAATCAGGAACAGATAAACCAGTTAAACAACCCCATAACTCCTAAGGAAATAGAAGCAGTCATTAAAGGTCTCCTAACCAAAAAGAGACCAGGTCCAGACAGGTTTAGTGCAGAATTCTCTCAGACCTTCATAGAAGACCTCATACCAATACTATCCAAACTATTCCACAACATTGAAACAGATGGAGCACTACCGAATTCCTTATATGAACCCACAATTACTCTTATACCTAAAACACACAAAGAAAGAGAACTTCAGACCAATTTCCCTTATGAATATCGACATAAAAATACTCAATAAAATTCTGGCAAACCGAGTCCAAGAACACATCAAAACAATCATCCACCATGATCAAGTAGGCTTCATCCCAGGCATGCAGGGATGGTTTAATATATGGAAAACCATCAACGTGAGCCATTATATAAACAAACTGAAAGAACAAAACCACATGATCATTTCATTAGATGCTGAGAAAGCATTTGAGAAAAATTCAACACCCCTTCATGATAAAAGTCCTGGAAAGAACAGGAATTCAAGGCCCTTACATAAACATAGTAAAAGCTATATACAGCAAACCAGTTGCTAACATTAAACTAAATGGAGAGAAACTTGAAGCAATCCCACTAAAATCAGGGACTAGACAAGGCTGCCCACTCTCTCCCTACTTATTCAATATAGTTCTTGAAGTTCTAGCCAGAGCAATCAGACAACAAAAGGAGGTCAAGGAGATGCAGATTGGAAAAGAAGAAGTCAAAATATCACTATTTGAAGATGATATGATAGTATATTTAAGTGATCCCAAAAGTTCCACCAGAGAACTACTAAAGCTGATAAACAACTTCAGCAAAGTGGCTGGGTATAAAATTAACTCAAATAAATCAGTAGCCTTCCTCCACACAAAAGAGAAACAAGCCGAGAAAGAAATTAGGGAAACGACACCCTTCATAATAGACCCAAATAATATAAAGTACCTCGGTGTGACTTTAACCAAGCAAGTAAAAATCTGTACAATAAGAACTTCAAGACTCTGAAGAAAGAAATTGAAGAAAACCTCAGAAGATGGAAAGATCTCCCATGCTCATGGATTGGCAGGATTAATATAGTAAAAATGGCCATTTTACCAAAAGCGATCTACAGATTACCAATCCAATTCTTCAAAGAGTTAGACAGAACAATTTGCAAATTCATCTGGAATAACAAAAAACCCAGAATAGCTAAAACTATTCTCAACAATAAAAGGACTTCAGGGGGAATCACTATCCCTGAACTCAAGCAGTATTACAGAGCAATAGTGATAAAAACTGCATGGTATTGGTACAGAGACAGACAGATAGACCAACGGAACAGAATTGAAGACCCAGAAATGAACCCACACACCTATGGGCACTTGATTTTTGACAAAGGAGCCAAAACCATTCAATGGAAAAAAGATAGCATTTTCAGCAAATGGTGCTTGTTCAACTGGAGGTGAACATGTAGAAGAATGCAGATCGATCCATGTTTATCACCCTGTACAAAGCTTAAGTCCAAGTGGATCAAAGACCTCCACATCAAACCAGATACACTCAAACTAATAGAAGAAAAACTAGGGAAGCATCTGGAACACATGGGCACTGGAAAAAATTTCCTGAACAAAACACCAATGGCTTATGCTCTAAGATCAAGAATCGGGAAATGGTTTCTCATAAAACTGCAAACCTTCTGTAAGGCAAAGGACACTGTGATTAGGACAAAACAGCAACTAACAGGTTGGGAAGAGATCTTTACCAACCCTACAACAGATAGAGGCCTTATATCCAGAATATACAAAGAACTCAAGAAGTTAGACTGCAGGGAGACAAATAACCCTATTTAAAAAATGGGGTTCAGAACTAAACAAAGAATTCACACCTGAGGAATGCCAAATGGCTGAGAAACACCTAAAGAAATGTTCAAAATCTTTAGTCATAAGGGAAATGCAAATCAAAACAACCCTGAGATTTCACCTCACACCAGTGAGAATGGCTAAGATCAAAAACTCAGGTGACAGCAAATGCTGGCAAGGATGCGGAGAAAGAGGAACACTCCTCCATTGTTGGTGTGATTGCAGACAGGTAAAACCATTCTGGAAATCAGTCTGGAGGTTCCTCAGAAAATTGGACATTGAACTGCCTGAGGATCCAGCTATACCTCTCTTGGGCATATACCCAAAAGATGCCCCAACATATAAAAAAGACACGTGCTCCACTATGTTCATCGCAGCCTTATTTATAATAGCCAGAAGCTGGAAAGAACCCAGATGCCCTTCAACAGAGGAATGGATACAGAAAATGTGGTACATCTACACAATGGAATATTACTCAGCTATCAAAAATAATGACTTTATGAAATTCATAGGCAAATGGAGGGAACTGGAAAATATCATCCTGAGTGAGGTAACCCAATGACAGAAAAACACACATGGTATGTACTCTTTGATAAGTGGCTATTAGCCCAAATACTTGAATTACCCTAGATGCACAGAACACATGAAACTCAAGAAAGGATGACCAAAATGCGAATGCTTCATTCCTTCTTTAAAAGGGGAACAAGAATACCCTTGGGAGGGAATAGGGAGGCAAGGTTTAGAACAGAGGCAGAAGGAACACCCATTCAGAGCCTGCCCCACATGTGGCCCATACATATACAGCCACCCAATTAGACAAGATGGATGAAGCAAAGAAGTGCAGGCCGACAGGAACCAATGTAGATCTCTCCTGAGAGACACAGCCAGAATACAGAAAATACAGAGGCGAATGCCATCATTAAACCACTGAACTGAGAACGGGACCCCCATTGAAGGAATCTTAGAAAGGACTGAAAGAGCTTGAAGGGTCTCGAGACCCCATATGAACAACAATGCCAAGCAACCAGAGCTTCCAGGGACTAAGCCACTACCTAAAGACTATACATGGACTGACCCTGGACTCTGACCTCATAGGTAGCAGTGAATATCCTAGTAAGATCACCAGTGGAAGGGGAAGCCCTGAGTCCTGCTAAGACTGAACCCCCAGTGAACTAGATTGTTGGGGGGAGGGCGGCAATGGGGGGAGGGTGGGGAGGGGAACACCCATACAGAAGGGGAGGGGGAGGGTTTAGGGAGATGTTTGTCCGGAAACCGGGAAAGGGAATAACACTGGAAATGTAAAGAAGAAATACTTAAGTTAATAAAAAAAAAGTAATAAAAAAAGAGAGATAGTATGTACGTCTGGAGAATTCTGCTATAAGCAGATGTATTTATTAAATGAAAACTAGTTAAATTATTAAATCAAATTTCATTTCTGGACATGACTCTTTCTTTGTGAGTTACTGGTGTGTGATGACTGAGGTGCCTAAACACCAGAGGGTGCTGACATTGCTTTTGCTTGGTGATGATAACTAGTTAGTAAGAGAACATTTCTATGGCACCAGGCACTAATGATGTAGTGTACAGAAAACTAAATATAAACTGTCTACAACATACTCTCACTGTATCCTGCACAGTAGAATGATGACTTTCTAGGCCAGTGGTGTTGACTGTTTCTAGAGTGGTACAGCTGTTATTGGAGTAACCAATCATTTAAAAATGGCTATGGGGCCTGTTTGCTATTTGGGATTTCATATCTGATACAATGAACTAGTCAAAAGTCAGAAACTGAGGATATCATAGGCCCTAGGTTGAATCTACTGCTGTTTTCTTCAAAAATCAGCCGCGCTTTCAATCCTTCTTTTAAATATATTTGTAATCATACATTCATTCTCTCTACCTTTTGTTAAGTTTATTTTTCTTTTGAGTTTTCTGAGGCAGAGATGAGTAAGAACCTTTCCTTTTAAATATATGTTTATATCTGAGGGGAATCTCTATGTTTTCATATATTCCCAGTGAAAGTCACACAATTCAGGGACTTACTTGACAGGGACAGAACAGCTAGGAAGACAAATCTTAATTTGTACAATGTATCTGCTTACTGTAATGGTAGCTCTGCTTTCCTTGAAATGCCACAAAACCACTAACTAAGTTGAGGCAGCTTATTATAAAATACGATTCCCCATTCAGCAAATAGTGAAAAATCAACAAGAATCTATTTCTTAAGAAGTTTTGGATAATTAGTGGTATCTACCACAGGACACATAGTTTCCAATGTAACTGATGGAATAAAAGTAATACTGCTGGAAAGAATCCAGATGCCCTTCAACAGAGGAATGGATACAGAAAATGTGGTACATCTACACAATGGAATATTACTCAGCTATCAAAAATAATGACTTTATGAAATTCATAGGCAAATGGAGGGAACTGGAAAATATCATCCTGAGTGAGGTAACCCAATGACAGAAAAACACATGGTATGTACTCTTTGACAAGTGGCTATTAGCCCAAATACTCGAATTACCCTAGATGCACAGAACACATGAAACTCAAGAAAGGATGACCAAAATGTGAATGCTTCATTCCTTCTTTAAAAGGGGAACAAGAATACCCTTGGGAGGGAATAGGGAGGCAAGGTTTAGAACAGAGGCAGAAGGAACACCCATTCAGAGCCTGCCCCACATGTGGCCCATACATATACAGCCACCCAATTAGACAAGATGGATGAAGCAAAGAAGTGCAGGCCGACAGGAACCAATGTAGATCTCTCCTGAGAGACACAGCCAGAATACAGAAAATACAGAGGCGAATGCCATCATTAAACCACTGAACTGAGAACGGGACCCCCATTGAAGGAATCTTAGAAAGGACTGAAAGAGCTTGAAGGGTCTCGAGACCCCATATGAACAACAATGCCAAGCAACCAGAGCTTCCAGGGACTAAGCCACTACCTAAAGACTATACATGGACTGACCCTGGGCTCCAACCGCATAGGTAGCAATGAATAGCCTAGTAAGAGCACCAGTGGACGGGGAAGCCCTTGGTCCTGTCAAGACTCAACCCCCAGTGAACGTGATTGTTGGGGGGAGGATGGTAGTGGGGGGACGATGGGGAGGGGAACATCCATACAGAAGCAGAGGGGGAGGGGTTAGAGGATGTTGGCCTGGTAACTGGGAAGGGGATTAACAATTGAAATGTAAATAAGAAATTCTCAAGTTAATAAAAATGAAAAAAAAAGATTGTAGTAGTTTAGTAAAGATGTGGTTGTAGGTTCTCCTCTAAGATTCCTGACTTCACTAGCACTGAGTAGGAAGCTGTGTTTCCAGTATCAGTCATAGTTTCCTTTTTAAGATGGTCTGAAGTCTAGTTAGAGAGCCGTTCATTACCACCAAGGTATGATTGCAACTACTGCACTCTTAGGGTTATCATGTTATGATGATATGTGGCTCATGGGCATCATAGGTATCTAGGATGGTTGATTGGCTACCTCCTTTGGAAGCTTGCATGGTGCCAGAAGGTATCATAAAGCTATTCCTTATGGAGGATTTTGCTTTGTTTTGATAAAAGATATCTGCATATTGCCAGCTATCCTTAGACTCACTATGTAGTTCATGCTGGCCTTCATCTTAGAGTTCCCTTGCTTCTGCTTCCTGAGTGGTGGTTTTGAAGGTTTGGATTACCTTGCTCAATTGCATATAACTTTTGTTATCATATCTTTGCGATTACCCAAGGTAACTCCAGAGCCTACTTGATAGTCTTGACTGAACGGGTAGATCTTATGCCTATTGACATTAGAGACTTCTGGTCCACTGAATTGGAAACTCATGTAAATAGATGAGTTCCAGGTGCATATACCATACCAAATTTAAACAAAGTAGTAAGAAATAATGTAAACAGAACTACAAGTAGCAATGAGACTGGAGCAGGAAAAATACCCCCCTAAAACAAAACCCACCCAGGACCAGACTGACAGGATTCTATCAGAACTGCAAAGAACTTAACAGCAAAGCTACTTAACTTTTAACACCTCTTATTACAAAATGGAAATGTCCAAATTCCTAGTAGTTAGTACCTGGTATTAAACCAGATAATGATACAACCAAAAGGAAAGTACAGACTGATGTGGCCTTTTAGAAATTTTGTTATTATTAGCTAGTTTATGCATGCATATATATATGCTTATACACTGTACATATACTTACTATATGTATATGGATATATATACATATATGTGCCTCAAATATGTATAACATATATGTATGTATACATATACACACATGTATTACACACTCAAATACTGCCTAATCTACCTACCTCTGTGCTATTCCCGTCCTCCATTCCAGCAATCACTCTACCGTGTTTATCTCTATTTATATTGGATGGGAACCACTGAGGTTGAGACTGTGAGTTTGCAGCTATGTGCTGGAGCCTGATGTGATCAGCACAGGATAACAACTAATGGCAGTGATTCTTCACCTACAGTCTATCTACAGCCAATGTCTGAGAAGTAAAGAGAGCTGCTTCCTTCCCTGGACAGATTGCGGTCTTCTGTGAAGTCAGCGCACGAATGGACAGTTGCTATTAGATACTGACTACAGTGGTTGTATGGAGTTTAGAGAATGGCGTGGGTTTGCCTCTTTCCCTTCATACTTCCCAACCAATTCTTCTGCCTTGGTGTTTCCAGGGCTAGAGATGGAATGGTGTAACTGACATTTTTAGGGCTGGACCCCCATATCTTTCTTATTTTCTGCACCGACAGCCAAAAGTCTCTGCATTCACTACTGCATTTTTTTTTCCAAAGAAAATTTCTGTTTTATCTCAAAGCAGCTTACAGAAGACTCCCTCTGAGCTACTGAAATGACAAGACCACCATCTAGTGGTGAAAGCAGTACACCGCGGGATGAATCCAGTCCAAGGTGTTTTTTTTTTTTTTTTTTTTTTTTTTTTTTTTTTTTTCCATCTTTATTAACTTGGGTATTTCTTATTTACATTTTGATTGTTATGCCCTTTCCCGGTTTCCCGGCTAACATCCCCCTAACCCCTTCCCCCCACTTCTCTATGCAGCCCAAGGTTCTTAACAAACAGCTGATGACTCAATTTTTGATACATCTATTTCTTTTCAAAATCCAAGTTTCTGAAATATCTGTCCCCAAGTCACAATTGTTGGATTTTGTTTGGGCTTGTCATTGTGTGTGTGTGTGTGTGTGTGTGTGTGTGTGTGTGTGTGTGTGTGTGTGTGTGTGTGTGTTGGGGATGGGACTCTGGCTAGCCCACAGGCTAGTAGTTAAATCGAGGTGTTAGGCTGTCTGTCTTGCATCTGAAAGGTTCTGAACCCAGGGCTGGGGAGCAGGTACTGGGGTGCAGCATCCTACTAAATCCAGTTTAGGTCTAGGTTGGCAGTGGTCATGGGGAGGCTGTGCAGAGCTGTTCCAGAGCAGCCTGACATCTGGAGCTGTGTGAAAGACAGCCTGCGACAAAGTGAGAGGGACTGGTCTCCACGGGGCGGGGAAAGTGTCTTGATAAAAAGGGTGCTGAGAAAAAGAAAGCCGGCTAGGAAGGCGTGGAAAATTCCACTGGACAGCAGGTTTGAATGGGTGGGCTGGGTCAGAGAACCTACGTAACCGGAACCAGTCTATAATAGGCGGACCCAAAGGCGGCTCCAAGGACCACTTGAAGGAGGTGCCAGAAAATCCTCCATTCTCTGAGGGACGTTGGGGCAAGATTTTTGGGCAGGTTGGGTGGCCTATACTTGCCAGAGTCTCCCGTGGATGTGATAACTTACTGCAGCCACCGGAGCCTTCTGGGGTGGTCTGGGAGAGTCACCAGTCGGCACCACTGAGGCGGGAAACGGAGCCCGGCGGTCCTGGAACCTCCCAGGTCAGAGAAGCTGTAAGGAAACAGGTAAAAGGGGCATGTTCAGTTTTCTGATGCTCATAACGATACCGCTTTCACAATTCTGTTGAGGGATAATACTCTTAAAGATAAGTTTGAGAATGTATGAACTGGGGCACATGCTGATTTTATCATTTATCTGTGGTTTCCAGGATAGTCTCATAAGTACATCTCTTACACTGATTGAATTTCTGTGTTGACGTTTGCAAGCACGGTTCTTTTTGCTGTTGTGCAAAAACTAAAACTGTTGGCATTTAAATTCAAACATACTTTCTAATGCCCTTGGTCTACCCCTTTCCTATTCAAGAGAGTGTCATTTAACATAAAGACTTTAAGGTCCCAGAGAGCTTGTAACCTATCAGCCTTCCCCCAACCTCCGCCCCTCCCCCCCCCCCCCCCCCGTTTTTGCCAAGCTACACAGTTACGGTTGTAAATTTTAACAATTATTGAGTAGATTTTACTCACCACTAATTTTGCATTTGAGATGTATACACTCTGATATAAATATAACAAATGTGTATTCTTATGTTGAGGTTTTAAGGCACACCTCAAGAGTCCAGAAAAGTACAATATGAATGTTGAGTGTGAGGATCTCAGGCCACACTGTTTTCATTAAGAAAAACAAACAAACAAACAAACAACCCAATATATATTAGGACAAAGTTAGAAAGCATCTCGTCTGGGGTACAAAACACACTCTGACAACAGACAAATGGCCAAACTGTTGCTTTTCAATTTCAGGGTTGTTGACATGCAGTGATGTGACTGTGAACTTCTTCTGTCAGGAAGAGGGTAAGTGCCTGAACCCCGCTCATAGGGTTTTGTACTGAGGCTGAATATTGCAGGATTGCAGCAGTCCTGTTTCTATGGGTGACAATAGTTTCTTGCAGTCTTCCTTGCTCCTTCTCGGGGTTCTTGGGGAAATTACTCTGTACATCTGTTGTCTCGTCCTGTAGGGCAGTCAACAAGGGTGCAGAGGGTACCTGGAAGAGAATGGGGGACAAGAGATGTGAAGAAGGACGCCAAGACAAGAGTCTGATCAAGGCAACAATTTTATTTTTTCCCAAGGCTGAATTTATATCATAACATGGGTAACAGAGAGAAGGGGGAAATGTGAAACATTTAGGCAGACCGAGGACACAGATCAGGCAATCGGCTTATGTCAACAGGATGTCAGAAAAGTCACAGGTTTGTCATATCTATTAGTCAGCAGGATGTTGGTTTTTCAGAAAGGTTACAGGTCATCACATTGGGCATCTTGGCGTCAGATGTATTTCTCACCAAGGTCACACTTTATCAAATCATTAGTCATCCTGACCACCAGATTTGCATTAGTATTCTGCAGCTGACTGGGTATTTTCCATGAATCCAGTCATATTTAACTCTAACTATACTATTAACATCACTAATGGAGGGTTTTAAGGGCATCGCTCCCAATAATATGTGAGCTGTGTGTGAATGAGCCTCACATCTCACAGAAGAAAGTGAGAGCCTCAGAGAAAAAGAAAGTTTTCATGAAATTTCATCTGTTCTTCATGTTTGTACTTTTGGGAAATGTAAGGCTTCTTTTATTTTTGTTCAATGATGAAATCAGATAGTAGTGTATTATAATATCACTCCAGTAACACAGATCCATTTCTTCCTTTGAGTTTTGATCGAGCTATGATTAGAAGTAGGATTCAAGTTATGGGAATATTTTCAGTGTGCTGGTCCTGTATAACATTTGGGAAATCATTTGTAGAACCCTCTATTGCCTTTTTCTGTATTTCTACTGAGCACAGTACTGTGTTAGAAATCCTGGTACTTTTTGAAGAATCTCTTTCTCATATGCAGGGTGTACACTTTACAGCCACACCTGCTCATCGTGGAGCAGGACAAAGTGCCCTGGAAGGAAGAGAGAGAGGCAACAGTAGCAATGGATCCAGGTACGTTGGAGGATTGACAAAGTTGTCGAAAGGGTTTCAAGTGACAGTGGAAGTGGGACATGAAGTTAGTTTTGCCACATTCTGTTATAGAAATGATTCTAGAGAATTCCACTATGAATAATTTCCTCAGGATTATCCTATTGAAGACTTTAAAAGATTCTCTGTGTAAGAATAAATAGTAGGAACAATTACAATTTGATTTGATTTTGATTGTGAGTGATGCTACCCCTCTTCCATTCATATTGCTGATGTGCTCTCATATCAATATTAAATGGTTGTCCTTTTCATAATTTTAATGTAATGCTTCACTAAGATACTTGATGCCTTTGGGTTTTTCCTGCTTTAAATTTTGGGAGCTTATTGCATTTTCTTTGGTTTTAAATTCTTTCAAGTTAATTTCCTCATTCCATAAAATAAAACCTGTGGGAATTTGACAAGTATCGCATAGTTTCTTGTTAGGAGTTTGCCCTGACCCGCAGGGCAGTCAGGAGAGGTTGGGGACCACCTAGGAGAGAATGGAGGACAAGAGACTCGAAGAAGGATTCCAAGACAAGAGTCTGATCAAAGCGACAAATTTTATTTTTTCCCAAGGCTGAATTTATACCATAGCAGGGGTAACAGAGGGAGAAGGGAGCGGGAAATATTTGCACAAGCCTAGGAAACTGTAATCTTGTGGTTAGGCAATTGGCTGACGTCAACAGGATGTTGGTTTCTCAGAAAGGTCACAAGTTTCTCATATCACTAGGCAACCTGCCAGATTTGTATCTGCACCTGGCTGGAGATTTTCCATCATCTTGACCTCTTAATGAAACCATTCATACTTAACTCTAACTATAATATTAACATCAATAATGGACGGTTTTAAGGGCAAAGCTCCCACCATCTCCCCCTTCCTTATAATCAAATGAAGGGGTGACCAGTGGCCATGCTGTCCTGGAATGAGCCCTTCGGTAACTGTGTCTGTCTTAGGTTGGAGCGATATTTGTCACATGGCCAAGAGAATCTCGTGGCCAGGGTCAGCCATGGGATTAGGCAGCAGCTAATGTCAGCCTTCTGTCTTAGGCCCTCTATTTGTGAGTATATCTCTCTCTTACCCATCATTGACTGTCCAGCTCAGCACGCAGGGGTGATGATGTGTTGATGTTTATTTAGCAAAGGCATCAGGACAGCAGGCAGTAAAAGAATATTGGCCTCATTTGGTCCAAGGACAAAAAGGTCCTTGCCTGGGCTGGGAGGAGATGTGTAAATGAGCTTGGCCCTTATCAAAGGCATCCTCCTATGATAATATACCTGAATAGGTTTTGCTGCCATATTATCTACTCATTGTTTAATAAAGCTGTTTAAATGATTAAATGTCCAAGGGCCAAAAGATATAAGCAAAAGAAGGACTACTAGGGTGCCCAACCGGGAAGGAAGCAGGATGGACAACCAAGGGGAATTGGAGAACCAATTTTGATACAAGCTCTCAGCTTTTTCTCTTTTCTATGCCTTCTCTGATCTTTTTCATGCTCTCTTTAACCCTATTCTAAGACACAGGAAGTGTCCAAGCACTGCCTTTCTCTCACAAACAAGAATTCATTGTGATTGCTCAAAGTTGGGTAATTAAATGTAAAAAGCCAATCAGAAATAAGTACACTTGTTAGCATGTATGGCTTATGTAAAAGGGGGGCCAGACAATTGTTCTTTCTGATTAACTTCTGACACTTAAAGACAATGTGGGTCAAAATTAAAATAGTCAGATATACTTAAAACACTGCTCCATTTTGAATAGATATGAAAGTTTAAAAATTGAATGAATTTATATGATTGTAAATGTTTACCAAGAAATATCATAGAACGGATGCCACCAGGCACGGAATTCCAATTTTATCTGATATTAAACATCTTAAAGAATTTGGAGAAACCTCAGCATTGAATTATAACCATCAGGAAAAAAAAAGACATAAATAGGTATTCAGTGCATGTTACGTAAGAAATAAGCAAACCCCAATTCAGTACAGTACAGTATCAATTACTGAAAGTTAAATAAAATGTTGATACATAGAATGAAAAAATAACATGTTGATTGACATTGTTGAAATTCCCAAAATAATCCTAATAGACAATTCAATTTGGGTTTCTGTGACAGGCATAATGCTTTATCCAAAAAGTCAAGTCCTACGAAAGGTATCGCATTGTGGAAGAATACATATCTCAGCTGTCCTAGGGTGGGTGGTAGAGCTTCTAATTTTTCTTGTGCGATGGCAATGGACTTGAAGCGGTGCAGCTCTTTGAGCAAGCAGCTCCTCTCAGGGAGTGAAGACTGTAGATGAAGTCCAGTGCGCCCTGCACCCTGTTCAGCGCCTCCATGGGCTCCTTCTTGGGGTGAGTACTCAGAAGCCAGGGATACCTGGGGACCCTGAGAGCCAGCAGTCCCAGGCTGCAGCTGCACCAGTATCTCTCTGGAGTATTAAACTCTATCTTCATTGTCTTCCCATTGCTCCTTGCATTACCAGTCTTCATGACATTACTTGACAGTTTGCATCACTATACTTTTAATATATTTTGAAATCACCTCTAGTTTTGATCCTTCTCTCAGAATTTTTGAAGTCTATGGTTTCTCCAATGTTTGCTCATATTAGGATTATTTTCTCTGTTTCTACAAAAAGTAACTGTAAGATTGTTGTATAGATTGCTTAGAATATTTATAGTCTCTTCCAAAGGTCCTGAGTTCAACTCCCAGCTACCACATGGTGGCTCACAACCATCTGTAATGGGATCTGATGCCCTCTTCTGTGTGTCTGAAGACAGCTACAGTGTACTCATAATATAGGTAAAATAAATAAACAAAAACTTTTTTGGGGCTGGAGAGATGGCTCAGCGGTTAAGAGCACCCGACTGCTCTTCCAGAGGTCATGAGTTCAATTCCCAGCAACCACATGGTGGCTCACAACCATCTGTAAAGAGATCCAATGCCCTCTTCTGGTGTATCTGAAGACAGCTACAGTGTACATATATATAATAAATAAATAAATCTTTAAAAAAAGAATATTTATAGTACACAGACCTCCTCTACATTGTCTTTCTATGTTTAAATTAGAATATTCTACCACTGTCTCTTCTAATGTATTCTGTTTCCCATCTACTGTTGGTGTCTGTTTCAGATTCAGAGAAAAGAGTTTTTAAAACATTGATATTTATTAATTTTTTAATTCTGGCGTTTCTAGGACATGGCTACACTGGTCAGTATCTCTTGAAGTTAGAGACTTCTGCCTGGGAATCTCCTACTGTTATATGGTTGATTCTTCTGAATACCTGCTATACAATTGGTTTTCTGTGTGATTTCATTGTGCCTCGAAGACTGGTGGATGTTGAAGCTTCCCTGCATTACTGTCTGTCTATTTTTCCCCTCCAATTCTACACTGATTGCTTCTTGTATTTGGGTGCTTTTGTGAAATGTATTCATATTGAATACAATCCTGTTTGTCAGTTTGAGGTCTGTTGTCATGATATGTAGTTCTGTTCATGAACAACTTCCCTATATCCACATACGGACACATTTCTACTCTGTGTTACTATACAAGTTTCACCGTTACAGATTATACATGAAGGTCTGTGATTCATTGTACACTGGGAGAGAATTGGGCCCCGGTTCATATTTCTGTGTAGATAGATACTTTTCCCAACACCATCAGTTGAAAAAGCTACCTGTTAAGCATCATGTATGTGCTGTTTTGATGATTCACATGGTCATTGTTCTGGGTCTGGTTCCCAATCAGCTGCTCTGTTTCACTGGGCTGTGTCTACTCATCTGCCACTCCCATAGTAATGTTGGTCATATGGCTCTGCGGTGTCATCTGGAATCAAAGCTAGGACAGCTTAAGCTGTGCTCTGTACTCTCAGATTACAGATTGTGCTTCCATGGAAATTCGTAAGAATCTCTGTAGTGTATCTGTGAGGTATATGATGGGGAGTTTGATTGTTGTGGAGTTGAAATTAATCATATCAATCTCTTTCATTAGTATTGTAATAACAGTACTATGCCCCATTCCATGAGCATGGAAATTCTTTCCATCTTCAAGTATCTATTCAGGTCCTTCAACAGATTAACGAGTTCATTTTAGAGGATTTTATTTTGCTTGTTTATGTTTTTGAGTTCCTGTTAAAGAAATGCATTTTTGAGGAAGGAATAGTTGTGTACGTTTTTAATCCCAGCATTGGGAAGCAGAGGTAGGTGGGTGTCCGTGAGTTTGATGTCAGCCTGAGAGTTCCAGGAGGCTGTTACACAGAAGAATCCTGTTGGAGACAGGGATGGGGGTTGGGGGTATGGGCTTCTCTTTAGTATTAATTGTGCAAATAGCAGTAATAACAGCACAAGGGTTTTATAATTGGATGATTGTATAAATGGTAAAAATTTGCCTCCAAATAGGTATTGGTATTTCCTATCATTTACATTTTTACAGATTTTGTAATGATTAATTTCGATATTTAATCATTTCATATTGAGTGTACTGTGATCATAGTTACTCCTCACCATTTTCCATCCTTTTATCACCCCCTACCACTCCTGGTTATTCATATTTACTTCCCAATTATTGCCCCTTTTATTTTACGGATCTATTGTGCCAGTCTTGGGCGAGTATTGAGGCTGTCATTTGTGTGCATAATTCAAATGCCAGTACAGTTTTCCTACATCACCTCCCTATCCTCTGTCTCTTACAGTCTTTTTCCACTTTTTCTGTCGTATTCCCTGAGATTTGAATTTTGTAATGTAGATTTCCTATCACAGCTGTGCAGACAGTGATCTTTGAAATAACACTTTCATGTTATAAATAAAATTTCTCTGGCCCAGACTATGAGCACAAACAGACCGAGTTAAAGGCCAGTGTGAGTATTCCCACCTGTAACAAAAAATTAGGAATGTATTCTTTCCGAGGGTCTTTCTCTTCCCAGTCATAGGCCTTTGGCCAGCTTCCCAGTGATATCCGTCTATTTCCTAATGTAGACCTGACCACAAATCCAACCGGAAAGTCTTCATTAACTACAAAATAGTTTTGGCACCGTTACACTGGTGTCTAGCAGGTAGGGATTTTAGCATCTAGGGTTCACTTCTGGATATGGGCTTTTTACCAGAGCAACCTGCACAACACTGTTTGAGAATTTGGATGCTACCACTAGGGAGACCAAAATATTTGTAGACACTGTGAATGGGCTGCTGACTTCTCAGCATCTTCTTGTAGGAATTCCAAGTGATGTTGTATGTGAATTATATAGCTTATTAAGAGGGCTGTCAAGATCTGAACTTTCTCATGGGACAATACAAAGTTTTTAACTTATAGAATCCTTTTTCTTCTATGTAGGAGTAATTTGCTTTTTGACTTCCTATTTTGACCCCTGTAAGTTTTTCTTTCTTCATCTGGATAACTGTTGATACACTGTTGAGTTGGTGTGGAAGAAATGGACACTCTTGTCTCTGTCCCAACTAAAGAAGAATGATTTTAGTTTTCCTCACTGAATGCAATGTTGGATATATGTTTGTGGATTCTAGTGTTTATGATGTTCAGAGCTTTTATAATGTGGTATTTTTCTGCAGGCCTTTTATGGCTCTATTGACATGATCATATTTCTTCTTTCACTGAGTGTAATTATTTGCTGTTTTACATTGATTGTTTTGTGTGTTTCTGAAACATTTGAACCCCTGGCATGAAGTCAACCTGAACTGTACTTCTGTATAGTTCAGAAAGAGTCTCTGTATCGATTTCTAAACTGACAACTGGTCTGTGCTTCTTCTTTGGTTATTTTTGCTTGTCCTTATCTGTTTTAGGTATCAAGCAGCTTCGTATGATATGTTGTTTCTTGAGAGGATGCAGTGTTGAATCTGTCTAGTCCTGGAATATTTTTAGAAGAAATTATTGGTGCCTAAATTCCAGTATTTGTGTAAGATCTATTCTAGTTTATAACAGAGAAAATTGTTTCTAGGAATTATCCCTTTCTTCTACAATTCCAGTTTATTTGGGATGACTTTCTACAGTACTCCATAAAGTAATACAGGGTTTCTACTGTTATTCCCCCACTCAGCTCTAATTCCATTGCTTAGGGATTTACTCTCTTAGTTCGGATCAGGTAAAGCCTGCTTTGTAAGAACTTTTATTTCTTGACAGAAACAAGTCTGTTACATTGACTCCTAGTGTTGTTCATTGTATCTCTATTACATTAATTTCTCCAAAGCATTTCTAATATCCTTCGATATGTATTATTTTGGATTGATTTGTTCTTATGTTTGTAAGCCCTTGGGTACATAATTATGGGCAAATGTTCTTTAAAACCAGAGCTTCTTGCTTCTAAGCTTCTCAGTGTGTCATTGTTACTTGTGTGTGACTAGTTTTCACCTCACACTCACCCTACCATGACATTTCAACAAGTTTTCCTCACTGCTCCATGAATTCTGTCTCACCATCCATTGATTTAGTTCTTCTCAGGAGTTAATTAAGGACCAGTAAATGAAGGGCTGGAAATGTGGCTCAGCACTTAAGAGTACTCGTTGTTCTTAAAGAGAATCTCGGTTCAGTACTCAACAAGGATGAGATAACAGTACAGGAAAGAGCATAGAGGTGTCTCTACTAGTATTAGAGTAAATACTAGCCTGGATATGTGACAGGAAAGTTCATACATCATACCAACATTGGAAGAGTTAGGAATGATCATACACAGATCTGACTTTATCATACATAAGTGTATGATTAATAATGTTGTTTGTGTTCATGGAGCCCAGAGCTGAAACTATCCTGTGTCCATTGTAATGTGGCAACAGAAGATTTATCATATTGATGATGTAGTTAGGTACCTAGTAGTAACTGTTATGAGGATCCATTTTAATTGTGGACAAATTTATAATTCAGGAAGATGTCGTCACCCAGCATTCCATCAACAAAGAAGTCTGCTATTGAAGGAAAGTAAATTGCATCAAATGCTACAGTTTTCTGGTAACCACAGGTCCGCAAATCTCAAAACCTCTTCGCTGACAATTAGATGTAATGTAGAATGGACATGCGCCCATTCTTTAGTACTTCATTTGCACTAGTACCATAAGTGAGTTAAGGGCTCTGTGTTAATGGTGTCCTGAGTCACACCCAGCAAGCTCTTTCATGCTGTTCATATGTGAAATGCATTGAAACCAAACACACTGAATGACATTCTGTCACATTCATTCCAGTGCTGTGGTTTGCAGTTGAGCTTCAAAGGTCTTGCAGGTCATGCATATTCTCTGAGGAGGGTTTATTGGGTGTGGTGTATTAACTGGGAGCTTTTGTGTTGCCTGCATTTCACCTCCATTTGTACACTGCTGTCAAGTTCTGTGTGGCTGCTGTGAATTTCCTGACCTCATGTGACTACCTGTAGAGCAGTCACATCCCATGTGTAGTTAGGAGTCTCTAAGGAAAAGAACTGATAGAGTGAATCTAGATATAGATACAGAAAGGGATTGTATTAGAGTGGGTTACAGGCTATGGACTAGCTTGTTCAGCCAATAGAAAGGCCACACATCCAGTAATTGTTCTGTTCTTAAGTCTGTGTGTCTCAGCTGAACCTCAGTATACACTGAAACCTTGGAGAAGTAGGCGCTAATGGACTTGGCAATGAGAACAAAGGCAAGCAAGGAAACAGAACAAGCTTCTTTTTTTATGTCATTTATATAGGCTGCTAGCTGAAGGTGTAGCCCAGATTAAAGGGCACCTTTAATCCCTGCAGTTACAGGTGAATCTCTGTGAGTTTGAGGCCAGGCTAGTCTACAGAGCTAGTTCCAGGACAGCGAGGGATATACAAAGAAAGAAAAGGTGGGTCTTCCCACATCAAATGATTTAATTACGGAAAAAAAAAACAAAAACAAACATGTGCACCAGACATTTGGGTTTTAGTTCATTCAGGGTGTGGTCATGTTGTCAAGCAAGAATAGCCATCTCACCCCATTTCCATTGCTGCTCATCTGATTCTTTCCCTTTTGTTGTTTAGAAACAACGAGTGCTTCCTCCCTGTGTTTCCTCAAGTTTTTGCTAGGTGAGATTAATGGAGATCTTGAATTATGTCTGTTTCCCATTTTAGATTTGAGAAATTCTCACCCATTGCCCCATGTTATAGATATGAGAACTACAGTCTGGTTTTGTCTCATTATTGTTTAGATTTTTGTTGTTAATAGTATTATTATATTAAGTTCATATAGTTGTATTTCTTCTTCCTTAGCTCACTATCTCTTGAATTCTTCAAGTAACTCATACATATCCATGGTTCATGATTTAACTTACTTATTTCATTTACTTTGATTTCTTCGAACGCTTCATAGACTCTTGTTTACATTTAAGAAATTTGCACAGGTTTGTAATTTCACTATTAAGGGGATAGTAAAATAGATTCCTCCAAATCACAGGGAATAAAAATGGAATGCCTTTGTTCCATTTTTAATCTTAGAGAGGCTATCATTCTAAGGGCATTCCTTGGAAGGACACACCTTATCCATGCACCTCTTTTCCCTGGAAGCCATGAGATGGATTCTGCCATGCCCTCCACTTTAATGAGTCTGCCTTGACATTGCCAAGAGCAATGGAGAACAGAGACATGTCACTGAAACCACATATTGACCTTTTATATGACTTCAGAAGGGTTGCAGGTATCAGATATTCTCACACAGAGGTGCAAATACAGGCTATCCAGCAAGAGGTCCATCTTGAGAAGAGAATTAAATTGGAAAAGTACACTTTACCTGAGTGAACAGTGTATGGTCTGGTTAGGTGATGCTGAGGTTGACTGTGACTATATCTGATGACAAGTATGCAATATTGAGAAGAAACATAATGTTTGCCAGATAGACTGAACCATTGCATGGTGTATGTACCTGTTCTCCAAGATATCATGACACACATGGTGAACAATGAGATCAAAGTGATACTGCATTCCAGTTATTTTCCACTATATAGAAAAGCTGACAGCAATATGCAATGATGAGAAATTCTATAACCTCTCAAACCTTTTCTTAGGAAATAACCTGTCGGGGAGTGTGATTATTTTTGTGGTGGACATGATTTTCTATATTTATGCTGAGAACATACCATCTCCCTCTACCTCATGTCATTATAGAAGCAGTCCTTTTCCTGAGCTGTGAGCTTGTGATGCTGTCAATAAACACTGCACTCTTGCCTTACAGTTTCCATATAAGGAACACAAGTGCTGAGTTGTTTATTCGTGATGCTTTAGTGCCTGAAGGCCCCACCATGGTTTCCAGGCCCTTCCTCCTGTACACCTCATTCCTGAAGGGCAACTATGTGTCAGTTTCCTTTACCAACCCAATTTCTTCCACTCCATTATCAATTTTGTCTTTATTCCCCACATGCTTCCAGAACTCTTGTTCCACTCTCAAGATGCTCTGTCTAGAACAGTAGTTCTCAGCCTTCCTAATGCCATGGAATACAGTTCCTTGTGTTTCGATGAACCCAACCATAAAACTATTTTGTTGCCTCTCCATAACCGTAATTTTGTTACTGTTATAAATCATAATGTAAATATCTGATATGCAGTATGTCTGATATGTGACCCCGCAAAGGAGTCTAAACACACAGGTTGAGAACCACTTGTCTTGCCCTAGACTCCCACTTACACCCATGTATATAAAAATAGGCTTAGCACAGGGGAGAAAACCTGCAGACTTTCTCATTCCTCTTAGGAAGTACAATTCATATAATTTATATTTCTATTAATTTTAATGCAAAGATCATGATTGCAGTTTTGTTGCAAAATAGAATTCCACCATGTAAGTTTGTAGTTGGGCATCTAGGATGGCTTCATTTATTATCTCCTTTGAATATTGTGCCAATAAACCTGTATGTCTGTCTTTGGTATAACTTAGGGCCTGTGTATTTTTGCTATGGCGGGCAATACAGTGGTTAAGATTTTGGATTGTGAAAACTCCAAAATGATTTCTATGGTTTTTACTGGTTCATAGTTCCTTGAGGAATGAGTAAGTGTCCCAGTTTTCTGTTTCCTCAATAGCATTTGTTGTGTGTTTCCTTTATCTTTATTTTTGTTTGGTTTTGTTTTGAGGCAAAGTCATATGTTGTAGTTCTATCTGACTTGGAATTCACTGTTTATACCAGAGCCAGCTTCTATTTCCTCTGGATTAGTAGAAGGAAATGAGACCCTCTATACCTTCTCCATTTTAGCCATTTTGAATAGGGTAAGAAGGAGTATCAGTTGTTTTGAATTTGTAATTACTTCATGGCTAAGGAAGAAAAACACTTTTTTTTAATGGCTGGCAGCCTCGTAGTGGTGGTGCATGTCTTTAATCACAATGCAGAGTCAGGCAGATCTCTGAGTTCGAGGCCAGCCTGTTCACAATGTAGGGCTGTCAAGAGAGATGGCTAAACAGTTAAGAACAGTTTTCTGAGTCAAGCACATGCCTGAAGATGGATAGCCAACAGAAAATGAACTCAATCGCATCTGCGGAGGCTTCTCCTTTTGTCAAAATGTCATTTTAGTGCATTTCCTTTCTTTTTCTTTAATGTTATCTTACTTTTTTATTTTGTATATTTTTTCTTCTGTCTCTTTACCCTAAAAGTCCTTTGTATAAGTATTATGGCTTAAAGGTTGGTGTTTTTATGAGAATGCTGAGTGTGACGGGCAGACTAGTGGATCTCTGTTTCTTGTGCCTTTGCTTGTCCTTTTCTCCTTTTCTTTGTTTTATCCAATTATGTATTTTTATTATTATCTCTTAGAAGCCTCTTTGCTTTCTAATGAGAGATGGAAAGTGATGGATCTGGATAGGGGGGAAGTGGGGAGGAACTGGGTGGAATAGAGGGAGGGAAAACTGTAATCAGGATATATAATGGTCCCTATAGGCGCATGTGTTTGTTTGGCTTATAGGGATTGGCATTATTAGGAGGTGTGGCTTTCTTGGAGCAAGTGTGTCATTGTAGGGTTGACTTTGAGGATTTCTATGCTAAAGCTATATCCAATATGTCTTACAGTCTCCTTGATCCTGTGGATCAAAGTATAGAACTCTCAGCTCCTTCCTCAGCACCATGGCAGCCTTCACACTGCTATGCTTCTCTCTCTGATGATAATGGACTAAACCTGTGAAACTTGAAGCTAGTCCCAAATAAAGATTTATCTTTATAAAGAGTGTCTATGGTCACAGTATCTCCTCATAGCCATAGAGAACCTAACTAAAAAAATGAAAGAAAAAAACTATTTTCAGTAAAAAACAAGACAAAAATTTGGTATGATCCCTATAAACTCATGTTTGAATGCCTGACCCATGGAAAGTGACACTTTTAGGAGGTATAGTCTTATGGAATAGATGTGGCTTTATTGGAGGAAATGTGTCACTGTGTCACAAAAGAAAACAAAAAGCACTTGTTGCTCTTCCAAAGGACCTGGATTTCTTTCGCAAAAATCTACACCTTAGCTTATAGCTGTCTGTAACTCTAGTTCCATTATATCCAATGCACTTTGATCTCTGTGACCACCAACACCTACATAATACACATTCATACATCTAGGGCAAAAATTCATATACATAGAATAAAAATACTGTAAAAGTGAATACATACACACATTGGCCTTTTTCTGTATTTTCTGTTAATGACTACCTTTTCAAACAAATATTAACTTTATTTTAAAGTTATAAAGATATAGGTGGTTATTTTCTAGCTCTTCTCTATTCATCTTCCTCATATAAGAAATATCTCATAAGAAATATCTTATTTCTTGCATTCTCATGGATAATTTCTTTTTGACTGATCTGTGTATATTTGCCTTTAATTATTATCTGCAATGACTTGAGTAGAATGGAATGTGTTAATTTATGAGTATCTTCAAATGTACTTCTCTATCAATTTTAAGACATAATTTTTCTGGCTGTAAAAATATGGTTTACAGTTACTGTTGGGTATTTAAATATATTTTTCTATTTTCTCCTTGCTTTAGAATTATTCCAGTATATTCTGATGTTTGGGTCTTTATGTTGTTTGACATTGTTCTTTAAGAGAGAATAGTATTAATTTTTGTTTTGTATTCTTGATGCCTGATATGAAATGGCAAGAAGGGGTCCAGTCATGGTTCTTGAAATGGAAACTCAGATCTGAGCAATAAGTGGAAATGGCTGCTTCTCCAGTAAGTACATCCCAGGTCTGTGTCATGTTGACGACTCCTCCTCCTCCTCCTCCTCCTCCTCCTCCTCCTCCTCTTCCTCCTCCTCCTCCTCTTCCTCTTCCTCCTCCTCCTTTTCCTCCTCCTCCTTTTCCTTCTCCTCCTCATACTCCCCCTCCTCCTCACTCTCGCCCTCCCTTCCTCCTACTCCTACTTCTCTTCCTCCTTTTTAATGACAATTGTTTTGGAAGCCTTTATTTCTGTTTCTGATAATGACATCTGAAGTGTTTGTTTCCCATGAATTCCTTTTTCTCCCAATACTTAAGATTAACTTTTTAAATACTATGTATCACAGCCCTTTCTCTATTCAGCCCTCTCCAGCCAGACGCTTTGTATTGGGTAACTATTCACAATGAAAATAAGACCTATGTTTCCATTGTGGTCAAACAAATATGTTGTTGTTCGGTTGCTACAGACGAAGGATTTGCGTACTTATGGATTAGTTATCAAGGCTTCTTTGTGGCATGTAATTCCATCTGAGGGATGTACTTAGGTTTCCTTGAACTACGTTTATGGAAGTGCACATTCAAACGCCTTGAATTTCTTGCTAGAATCCTTAATAATTTTTTTTTTTTTTGGAAAAGGATTCAAAGACATACTATTTGAACCCTCAATTGGATTATAATGCTAAGTATTGAAACTCTTTAGAGAGTGTTGAAGGTGGCAGCCGTACGTGCCTTGACCATGTGTTGAAATTGGTGGAGGAGATGCAGATTGTAGTCTGTTGGCTTCTTTCTTTGACACTTGATTTCACGAGGTGATGATGATGTGCCTGTGTTTGTTGACACTTGGCATCTATTCATCTCAGGAGAAATCCTGCTCATATCATTCCCTCGATTCGAATGTCCAGTGCCAGCTTCCCAAACTAGAGAGATGAGTGTTTTCGCTTTGTCTTTTATCTGTGGTTTCAGACAGCCACCCATTGTGTAGCCTCTCCTGGTGGTGAGTCTTTGTACGACATCATGTGGCATATATTAGTAAGAATTTTCTTGAGTGTGCTGAGTGTTGTACATAAGCCATCACATTTCACACAGAAATGAAGATTCCTCTTAATTACTTTCCTCTAATCTTTACCATTGGAGGAGAAAGGATGTCCCATGGCCTCTTTTTTTTTCTTTTGTTGAAGCTACTGTTTTTCATGGGTGCAGATTATGAAAAAAAAAAGGCTATGATGATCAGATTAACTTTTTTATTTGAAGTGGGTGAGTGTTGTTTCATTGTGTAGAGCTGGCTGTCCTAGAACTTACCCAGTAGATAAGGCTGGTCTTGCAGAGCTCTAACTCTGCCTCTTAAGGGGTGGGATTAAAGGTATGCACCACTACCATCTGGCCCAGGTTAACATTTTTTTCTTTAAAATGTTTTAATTTTGTTTCTACATGACTGAATGTTTCAAATTCTGAGTAAACTTCTGTATAGCACACAAAGTTAGAATATGCAGTTAATTTTTATTTTTATTTCATATGTATGGGTGGTTTTGTCAAAACGTAAGTCTATGTGCTACTTGCACGCATGTTGTCCTCAGAGGCCAGATGATGGCAATGAATCATGGGAAACTGGAGTGACATGTAGATATTAGATGCCATCTGGGCCAAGAACAAGTAGTGCATTTGTCTCCTAAGCTATATCTACAGCCTTTCTAAAAAAAATCTGGAAAATAATTTTCCTGTCTCATTTGTATCACAAAAAAATGTCCATAAATTCTTATGACAATGTCTGCTCATGGTAAAACCCTTAAATTTCCATTACAGGGTCTGTTGACATTCGGAGATGTGGCTTTGGACTTCTCCCAGGAGGAGTGGGAATGCCTGGACTCTACTCAGAGGGCTTTGTACATTGATGTGATGTTGGAGAATTACAGCAATCTGGTCTGTGTTGGTGAGATCATTTTTCCTGCAGAATTCCATTTTTTGTATTTACTGGGTATATAGATGTATAAATTCCTTCATACTGTCTAGAAACTACAGGGAATTAGGAAAATCCTCATAACAAAACAAAACACAAAAATTTTCATGGAATTTCCTTTTCATTTCCCTAAGTCATCTGAAAAATCAACAGTTGCTCTTAATTAGTAGTCCATCTCGCCAGTTCTCTTTCCAAGTTGTTTGTCTTTCTTCCTTTCTTTTGTTGTTTTGTTGTTTTTGTTGTTGTTGTTTATTCAAGACAGAGTTTCTCTGTGAAGCCTTGGCTGTCCTGAAACTCACTTTATAGACCAGACTGGCCTTAAACTCAAAGAGATCCACCTGCCTCTGCCTCCTGGTGCTGGAATTGAAGGTGTACCACCACGAGCTGGCTGTTCCTTCTTACCCAAGTTTTTATTTAAATGTATGGAACAAAGATACAATACACTTAGTAAGTTGATTATTTTAATTTTGATATTGCACTAAACTCTTCTTCAACTATTTTGTGGGGGAAAAGGAGATTTACAAAGAGGAAAATATTTTAAATCTAATCCTTCATATAGCTCTTTTCCGAAGTTATTTATTTTTCATCATCCAATTCTCTCTCCTTCTGCAAGTAGTGCAGTTTAGATAAGAATAAGAATTCTGTTATTAACCCCCACAGTGTGATGGAGATCAAAATGGAGGTTCTGAACATCCATACACCAGTGTTAAAATAAAAAGCCACTACTAAAAGCCGTGTTGTAAATAATTCTCACTTGTCTTAGAGAAGTGAAGCTCACTCAGCTATTGGACGTGTTACCCATGAGTCAATCCCTATTATTCCTAATTGTGCTCATTTCCCAGAGAAGCATCACATGTGTGGTAAATGTGAGAAGGTCTTGGATCAACACTCAGAACATATAGTCTATCAACATGAGAGTATCCAAGAGGAGTCTGACACATATAAGGAGCTTGGCAAAATGATTCATGAGTCCTCTCCATGTACACCTTACAACACAAGAGGCAATGTAGAAAACTGCACCAAGTGTGGATGTGGTATCTACGAGGATGCTTCTACAGAACCCTCAAACCTAAACAGACATAAAAGTGTACACACTAGAGAAGAACTTTTCCAATATAAAGAGTGTGGCAAGTGTTTATGTTCCAACATTAGTACAAATCAGAGTATCCACACTAAAAAGATGGAGCACAAGTACACAGAAAGTGATAACGGCTTTTCCCAGTTATGTAGACTTAAAACCCATTGCAGAATCAATACTACTAGAGAGACACCTTACAAATTCGAGGAATGTGGTAAGTGCTTTTCTCGATTGTCAAGACTTATAGGCCATTATAAACTCCATACCAGAGAGAAACCATACAAGTGTGAGGAATGTGGCAAATCCTTTATCCACTGCACAGCTCTTCGTACACATCAGAAAATTCATACTGGGGAGAAACCCCACTCATGCAAAGACTGTGGTAAATCCTTTTATCTGTTGTCAACACTTAAAGATCATTACAGAGTCCACACTGGAGAAAAACATACAATTGCAAAGAATGTGGTAAGTTCTTCCATTGGTTGTCAGACCTTAAAAAACATTCCAGAATCTACACTGGAGAGAAACCTTACAAATGTGGGGAACGTGACAAATCATTTACCCACTGCTCAAATCTTAAAGTTCATCAGAAAATTCATGCTGCGGTGAAACCTTACAAATATGAAGAGTGTGGCAGGTTCTTTTATTGCTTGTCATACCTTAAAACACATTCCAGCATCCATGGTGGAGAGAAACCTTACAAATGTGGTGAATGTGAGAAACCCTTTACCCATCGCTGTCGTCTTGGAAAGCACAGCAGAATCCATACTGGAGAAAAACGTGAACATAAGAAGCGGATGAGAGCTTTGATGAATGATTAAGTCATAGAAAACACCAAGAGTTTATATTAATTCATGAGGACAAAATGTAGTCATAAAATTCAAACCAGAAAGAGATCATAAGAATGTTCACTGTTGTAAAATCCTCACGTCTTGTGCATTAAAAATCCCATGCTAGAGAACACATGGTATGCACTGATTTTTTTTCCAAAGCCTTTACCTAGTGTTAAAATTGTAGATACATCTGAAAATTTATCCTGAAGGAAAACCCAAAAGACTCCTTTAATAATGACTCCTCTTTTTCTTACTTTCAATGTAATCATTGAGGAGTCAGACCATACAGATAGCAAGAGTGTGAGAAACGTTAAAGAGATAACTGGTGGATGTGATACATATACATGCATAGCCAGGAAATCCCAAAGGATGTGCAGGAAAAATTGTTTTTCAGTACTCAAGGAAATTGGAAAAGTATTTAGTCCAACTGAAAAGCGCAGTGATTCATACAGAAACAGTAATACACAACAGACATTAGACCAACAAGTGTATTGCAGAGAAGGGAACCAAATGCTTAAGGGAATTTGTCATGTACTTGAGTGGAGGAGGATATTTCTATTTGAGTAAATGTAAAATTCATATTAACACTTGGGTAATGCTAGTATTGCAATTTGATGAGATACAAGCACAGTAGGTTTTTTTTAACACTCAGATACTTCCGTGCTGTCTTGCTTACAGATGATTTTGTGACAATGTGTGTATCAATTGTTGCTGCTTCGGAGCTGATGAGTCTGAGACAGGAGCGATGAAGTTAGGTAGTTAATGACTGTCTGTTAACCATCAGATGACTCCAGCTATCTAGACAGACTCATGATAGCAAATTCAGATTCTTCCTCTGTCAAACCTTCATGCAGAGGCTGCACGGACCAGGGCACTTTTGAGAACTGCACTAGTTCGTGACAGTGGTTGTGTCCCAGAGAGAATTCTGTTACTGTTTGCCTGTGAAGACTACTTTTCTTTTAAACTACTTATCCCTGATTGTTTTCTTCATTAGCTCACTATGCAATCTGCTGTCTGTTAATAGTTGCCAGTAATGTCACGTGGTCCATGAAGAATTAGTAGTCAAAGCAAGCTTCCATACTGTAGCACAAACGGAGATGAGCTTTATTTTGCAGAAGGAGGAACACACATATGAGATAAGTATGCTAAGTATGATAAGTAGGAAGAGAAAGGGGCTTTTGTAGCCTTCAATAGGCAGAGGCAGGGGGATCTCAATAACATATTTTAGAAATATCAGAAAAAATTGATAAATCCATAGAACTGTTGATCTCTATCTGGATGTCCTCAAGGAAATTTATGTGGAAAAAATAGAGATATCAGAGGAAAGCAAAATCTAATATCTGAGAATATACAGTTGTGTTGAACAATGTATATCATGAAACTCACACCTTTGCATTCTTTGAAAATGGTCAATAAGAACTGTCAGTTTCCATATGTTAGTATAGTAAGTTGACATCTCTTCTATTTTTATCTATACTTTTCCTAAAACCACATGTATTTTTGAAATGTTCTACAACTCTATGTAAAGTGATTTTTTAAAATAAATAAAACAGCTGTCTTTAATGGTTTTACGTGGAAATTCAATGAGAAAATGTGATCTTGCCTCCAACCTGAACCTCTCGCTTTATATAAATATAAGAGAAACGCGGGATGTTGTGGTTTGCCCTTAAGTTATCTGTATTTTGATGCTAATTCCACTGCCCCAAGGACACCTGCCTAGTCACGTACTCAGGAATCAGATTACTTCACCAGAACCTTCTCCCCATTTAATCTGTAATGTACAGGTGAGGGGTAGGTACGGGATAGAAGGAGGCCTGTCATTGGAGGAGAAGGAAGGTGGGCAGGAGAGAAGTTTGAAGGAAGAGGAGGAGACTAGAGGAGAAGGAGAGACAAGAGAGAGGGAGGGAGGAAGGGAGGGAGAGAAGGAGAGAGGGGGAGAGAGAAAGAGGGGGTGGAGTGGGGAGGAGGGTGAGAAGCCATTGCAGGTGATGTTAAGATTCTGCTCTGTGTATTTACAGGTTGTTATTAATGTTCTCAAGGGATGGATGGTACCAGGCTTTGTATGTTTAAGTGGGCAATTATATCTTATCAATTGGATCTAAGATTATTGTGTTGTGTGTTCTTTAATGTGTAGATTTAAGTGTAATGGAGTGTGGGGCGACTGGTCTGGGCTGCCTCGGAGTTAGGATGTGTTTGTGACAAGATATCTAGCAGATATCTTGGGGAACTGTGGTGCGAACCTAGCGGGGTAAAAGTCAATATACTTTTTTTATTTTTTATATTTTTACAGCAGCAGGATAATTTGCAAGGCTTGATCAAGCACTAGCATGCTTTCATTCAAAATCTTCCCACAGTATTTAAACCTTATATGATTTGCATAATCTTGTCAAAGTTTATATTTCATGTTTGACGCATTCTAATGAATGCAACAGAAATTACCTGGCAGTGAAATTGGAATTCTTTTTTTTTTTTTTTTGGTTCTTTTTTTTTCCGGAGCTGGAGACCGAACCCAGGGCCTTGCGCTTCCTAGGCAAGCGCTCTACCACTGAGCTAAATCCCCAACCCCTGAAATTGGAATTCTTATTCACAGTTATGGAAGTTTTAACTACAAACATCCAAGTAGTACTTTCCTTTGTATCTCACCTTTGTCAGCCTCACCTGAACATAGAGATTTGGCTTTTCCTTTATATTTAAATACATGTGTAAGTACTTGGACTCGAGAGATGCTGAGTGGTTAAGATCACTGGCTGTTCTTCTAAAGGACCTGGGTTCAATTCCCAGCACCCACATGGCAGCTCACAGCTTTCTGTTCAACGGGATCCCACACCCTCAAACGGACAGGCAGATGTATAGGCAAGACATAGATGAACATACAAGAAATCTAAAAATGTCTACATATACTAGAGTATAGTTTATTATTTTAAATTTCATATATGTGTGTCCTGCATTTTTATAGACTTTCCCCTGAATGCCTTCCCTTCATTATTCCCAACTTTGCCCCACCCTTATTCTATTGCTTCACATCTTCATGTGCTCTTTATTTAAAAAAAAAAAAAACTGCCTCAGTGTATTTAGTGCCAACTGTATTACGTGGGTGTAAAACCAATCCGCAAGATCATGGACAGCTTTTTAGAGGCCATCTTCCTGAGGAAAACTAATTCCTCCTCCAATCAAATATACAACAAATTCTTCTACTCATTTGGTTTCTTCTTTGCAACACACTTGTTGTTTCCTAGTGTTTCTATATGAATCACTATGGTTTTCCGTTGGAGTAAGTACTCCAACTGTCTGGAGTACTGAAAAGTAACTGTCTCATACACTCTGAGATTCCTGGCTGCATATACATGTGTCACACCCACAGATTATCTCTTCAATGTTTCTCATACTCCTACTTTTTGTAGGGTTTGCTGCCAGCTAGTGGTGTGAGGAGTCCCTCCCCCTAGCCATGCTGGCATTTGAGTTGCACTCAACTTGTCAGCTGCTGTTGACTTAGGTGGTCAATAACAGTGCCATGTGAGAGATGAGGAAAAAAGATCAGCCATGCCTGTGCTCTACTTCCTTAGAAACACAGAGACCCTCCGGCTGAACGAAGTTTCTAATTTACATTTTATCTAGCATAGCTGGATCATGGTCAAGTAGGTAAGAGTGATCTACAGATGACAGAGACCTCTCTCTTCTGCCCATCTTATCTACTGCTTGAATATTGTGGTTCTCCTTCTATGAGTGGAGATAGCAAAGGTGCAGAAGGACATGGCCAGACAGAGATGTGTTTCTGGGCCAAGATACCTTCCAAAATTTTAAGGTAGAAGTCATAATATTGAGGCTTAGTGAGAAAAACAAATGCAAGTGTGGGTTATCTCATCATACCCCTAGCCTGACCTCTTAAAATTAGTAATGTGAAATTTGTGATATTATTAATGGGTTTACCATAATAATTAGACTTATTTTTACCCCTTTCTGATTGTAATTGCTCTTTATGGCTAAACATGGCAGTATTGCTGTGTTCATGTGTGTATGTGCACATGTGTGCATGCATGCATGCATGTGTTTTGATATTTGCTTTTAATGTCAAGATTATAGATTCTAAAATGAGTGAGTAACAATGTATTCTTTTTGACAGTCCATGTAATTAACTAATGAAAAGAATTTTGAAGTGTTGTACCCCATCTGTAGTCAAAGCAAACTGTAGTCTCTGCTGAATAGAATAAAGTGCACTATCAGTTGGCAAATCAATGCTGGATAATGTAGAGATTCCTTCCATCATGAGAATAAGGTTTCTGGGTCTGGAGAGATGGCTTATTGCCTAAAAACACTACTATTCTTCCAGAGGACAAGAGTTCAAGTCCCAGCACTCTCATGGTAGCTTACAACTGAAATTTCAAGGGATCTGACAACTTCTGACTCCTGGGCTACCAGACAAGAACATTGTGCACACACAAACATGTTAGCAAAGCACTCATAGATAAAATTAATATAATGGAGTCACAGATATGAAAGATGAGAGAACAAGTGTTACTTGTTGTAAAGGTGTTACATAGAAGCAGGATAATTTACACAGCTTAGCCTGCTGCTAATACCAGGGCACACAGGAAAACCATGGCCCAGGGCATGATTTCCAATCAAGACATCAGGAGCTGATAACATTACTGTATGGCATGACACATTGTTACTTCACAGAACAGTGTCCAAAATCTGTTGACTTCTGATATTATTGTTGCATGCATTGGGACCGTCACATTTATCAGACTATGAACCACCAAACACAGGAAAACAAAGGTGCTGATATACTTGGTAGTCTTTGGACTCACCTGTGACCACCCAGAGCCCTGGGGCTGTTGATGTCTTTAAAACAACCAAGAATCAGGTGCTGATGAACACAACCCTACACATACTGTTAATGGGGAAAACAAGTTATTATCAATTATTAGAAACTACATTTGGGAGATATGCAGCCAGTATAAATTTAAATGATATATTACAGGACTAATACTAATTACTAGTTGTTACTGGGTTGGGGGGGGGGTGGTTGTCTTTCTTGTTTTTTTTTTTTTGAGACAGGATCTCACTGTGTAGCTCTAGCTGTCTTAGGACTCATAGAGATCATGCACCACCATGCTTGGTTAAATTAATTTTTCGTGAATAAGAAAAATGTATTTACAGAGCACTGTGTGATATTTTTATCTATATAATAAACTATTAAAATGTATTTTATGAGTATGAATGTCTTCCCTGAGTGTGATGGTTTGAATAAAAATGGCCCCTATAGGCTCAAATATTTGAATGCTCAATCATCAGGGAGTTGAATACTGGAAAAGGGTTAGTAAGTGTGGCTACAGGGGCACGGAGCTTCTGGGTGGGCCAGTTTCTCAGCCAAAGGTTCTTACTGACAGGACAGCCTACAGTGGAGATAAAAGGTTCAAGAAGGGGAGGGAAGGAGTCAGGCAATGGTCAGGGAAATTTAACAGCTCTGACTAGCTACCTAGCTATCAGGCTGCTTCTGTGGCTGATTTACTTATTTTACTTATTTTTGTTGCTCTGACTGACGAGCAACCAGGTGCTTCTTTATCTCCTCAGTTTTCACAAAACAAGGACAGACTAGCGATTATCCAACTGGTATAGTGTTTGTGTTCACTTTTCATCGTATGTCCAGGGTTATACTTTCAGTTACATTTAGAAAATATAAACAGAATGGATTTTATTCTTATCAGCCCTGTAATTACAAGTTAAAGAGTCCAAAGAGTCTCCTCTAAAGCGAATGCATTTAATTTTACATCCTGCTTTTAGGCTAGCAGTCTTTGCTGTTTTAGACCACTCCAGTCAAAGAGAAAATATCTGAACTGGTCTTTTTATGAATAGCAAATACTAATAAGCATTTTACTAAATGTTTCATCATATATGCTATAAAGTAGGAAAAGTTTACTTTAGTCAGTCTATCTTATTTACTGAGTTTTATACCCTATATGACACCCCCATCCATTTTTAAACTACATTCTCAGAGAGCTCTAAGCCTATAATAAAAAAAGACACTTTGAATCTGTAACCTATTCTCCTGGCCAGTCAGAGTTTGTCAACCATCTCTGCTTACCCTATACCCATTATACTGTTCGATCCCAAGATCAAAGCATCAAAGATTCAGGAATTTGTTACTTCACAAACACTGAAGACATATTGATTGCTCTGAAGAAACAACACATACACACAGAGAAATACACAAAGAAATATGCTCAACTTTTCACCAAGAGAATGAAGGAAGCCAAAAATTCCAGGTACAGAGTATCAAGAAATACAGTCTGTCCTTACTGAGAGCTGCTTCTTCTTTTTTTTTTTTTTTTTTTTTCAAGGAAGGGTTTTGTTGTATAGGCCTGGCTGTGCTGGAATTAACTGTGTAGACCAGGCTGGCCTTAAACTCAGGAAATGTGCCTGACTCTGCCCCCTGAGTGCTGAGATTTTACAGGCTTGCACCTCTACTGCCCAGTGAATTTTCCTTTTCCCCTCTTTATTTCATATTGTTTTCCTTAGCGCTTCACCTTATTGAATTAATCTTTTTAGTCCTTAGTTTTCCCTCCGTCTTTTGCTTGTGATTTTTTTCTTTTCTTTCTTTTTCTTTTTCTTTCTTTTTTTTTTTTTTAAGATTTATTTTATTTATGAGTACACTGTAGCTGTTTTCAGACAGATCAGAAGAGGGCATCTGATCCCCATTACAGATGGGTGTGAGCCACCATGTGGTTGCTGGGAATTGAACTCAGGACCTCTGGAAGAGCAGTCAGAGCTCTTAACCGCTGAGCCATCTCTCCAGCCCCCTGCTTATGATTTCTTGATCTCCAGTCATTTTGTTCCTGTTCTTTTTAAGTTCTTTCAGATATTTGTTCCTTTTCTTTGTGCTTTCACTCCATTGAACAGTTTGTAAAACTGTTTTGTAGTCTGCCTCTAATTTGCTGTCCTTAGAGAGCACTGTCCCTTTTCACCCTTTCCCATGGCAGCTGACAGCTTCAGCGTCGCTGCTGCCTCCTAGGAGCGTTGGACACTTGCAGTTTTCAGGGCTGGCCACAGCTGGGACCCTTGGGAAACCAAACGGAAGAGGAAGTAGGTGGGCGGGATTGGGTACATGTGAGAGGAAACTATATAGTTGGCGGGGCCAGAGTGGGCAACGTATCCCCAGAATCAGGGGAGGGGCGCAGCAAATTTGCTAAGGAATTTCGGGGGGTACATAGTGCAAACCTGGACCGAGGACACTGTCCGGGGTCTTGCAGAGACGTGAAAACTACCTTAAGCCTCAGGTTTCGCGCGGGGAATCCTGGGAGAGTCAGCAGCGCTGCGGCAGGAACCGCTGCCGGGCGGCCCGGGAACCTCCCAGGTCAGAGTTGCTGAGGGGCTGGCGTGGAGCAGGGTGCGATCGGTTTCTGGGCTACTCATTAGGACCCTGTTCTCATGAACTCGATGAACTGGACTAATCCTGATTTTTTTTTTCTCGTAAGGTTTTCAACATATTCTATTAAAAATAATCTCACAATTCTCTTTGTTAGTTCGGAAACGACAAAGCACTTTTTAAAATTATCCAAGCTTTTCAAGACAGTGGCATTTAGAGCCGGTGGATTGTCAACCTAAAAAACTTGTTAGATATTAGTCACATAAGGATCGACAGAAGAATCACAAGTATATTTTTGCAAACTACACAGTTATGGTTGTAATCGTTATGGTTGTAATCGTTAACATTTTTACTACGTAGAATTTTATCACTAACTGGCCGTATGAGATGCACACATTCCATGATGTAAATACAGTACTCAAAATCTTGTATTCGGGTGTGAGGGTCTTAATGTTATATCTCGAGTCTAAAAAGACACCTTATGCATGCTGAGTGAGAATATCAGGCCACTGTATGTCCACAGTTACAAAGCATTGTATAGAGCAGCACCACAGTAGAAAGAACCTTTGAATTACTGTGGCCGCTTACTTACATCAGAAAAGAGTCTAATCAATGTCTCCTTTGCACTTTACTCAAGGGAAGGGGGCCAAATCGTTGCTTTGTATTTCAGGATTTGTTGTTCTTCAGTGATGTGGCTGTGGACTTGTCCCAGAAAAGGGGGAACACCTACACTCTGCTCAGGGCACTTTTTGCATAGAGACTTCATGTTAGAATGAAAGTAGAATAAGGTAGAAAAGATCATTTATTTGATACCGAATTACTGATTTATTTAATGATTTACTTAAAGCACTACTGTTGTAACTTCATCTTGCTTCTTGAAACAGAGTGACCTGGAGAGGTGTGGCTGAAACAAAAGTCTTTCCCTTAGCAACCTTATCTCTGTCAGCTGTAACCTGCATTTGAAAAGCCCCCAAGCCTTTATGCTTCTTGGGAAATCCTGCTTATTTTCCTCTTGGCCCCACCAAGTGCTTGTAGACTATAAAATGCAAATAGGATCTGGCCTGGAGACCTGAACCTTTCAGAGCTCTCCCACCTTCAGTCCGTCTGTGACATCTAGTCTTTCACTGGCAGTGGTGTCTCAGAGTACTTTAGAGAGATTACACAATGGAGGCGCGGCTGTTTGGTTACTGTGTGTGTAAATAGTTTTCTGGAACTATTATTTTCTCATCCTCAGGTGTCTTCTCAAACTGGGCCACATGTGTGAGCTTTATGTGGATGAACCTCACAACACATCTCATTACAGTGAAAGATTCTCAAAGCAAGAAAGAATATTAAAGTGAAGTGTTCTTTATTCCTTAGGCTTCTCATTTGGGGAAGTGTTAATTTTCTTTATTTTTGTTCCATGGTAAATTCAGAGACTTAATGGTATTATAATATTGGCATCTCAGTCATGAAGTTTCATTTCTAATCCTGAGGGGTTTTTAACATTTAAAAAAATTTTTTTATTTGCTCATATGTTTTTGCTTATGCTTAGGATTGGAATTGCAGATGGTTGTGAGCCACAATGTGAGTGCTGGTCCTTGGTCCTCTAGAAGAGCAACAGCTACTGAACCATCTTCGCTGCCTTTTAGTTTTTGCTGAGCTGTGATAAGAGGTGGAATTCAAGTTATGTAAAATGAAAATGCTCCCTAAATATTTTCAGTATTCTGACACCACATGACAAATGGGGAATCATTTGTAAAATTCTCTATTTAGTTTTCTCTTTATCTAATTGAGCATAATACTGTGTTAGAAATCCTGGTACTTATTGATGAAGCTCTTTCTCATATCCAGGACTTACTGATGAAGTGGAACAAGGAGCCCTGGATGGTGAAGAGAGAGAAGACAGTAGCAAAGGATACACGTATGTCTGGGGAAATTGAGGCAGGGATTAGTGAGAGGCTTAAGTGACAGCAGAGACAGGACGTGAAATTCATTTTGCCACAGTCTGTTTCACTAAGAATGAGACTTCCACTGAGAGTAGTCTCCTTGGGATGACCCTATTGTAAGTGTGGAAAGACTTCTATGTAAGAATTAATAGTAAGAAGTGAATGTAATTTTATTTGACTATACATGAAATGGATGGCATCCATCCTGAATTTATATCACTGATCATATCTTGAGACCAATATTAAATAGTTTTCATTGCTATAATTGTAATAGATTACAAAATTAGGAAAATCGATGCCTCTCGGTTTTTTTTTCTCTGTTCTCTGAATTTTGGAGCTTTTTGTAGTTCCTTCACATTCTACATCTTTTAGGGTTAATTTCTGTATTTCCTAAAATAATGCCAGCAGGATTTTGATAAGAATTGTTTAGTATGTCTCTAAAATATTAAACTCTATGTTCGTTGTCCTCCCGATGATACCTCTTGTCTGTCCTTAGGTCAACATTCAGTGGGTTTATTGTAATTTTAACAGATTTTCAAATTCCCTCTGTGTTTGATCTTTCTTTGAAGATGTTTGAGCTATTTGTTGTTTCCCACAATTTAATATCAGTTTCTCCATTTCTACAAAAATGCTGGGATGTTGGTAGGAATTTCGTGGAAACTATACAGAAGACAAACCTCCTTCTACTTTGTCTTTACATGTTTGAATACGCGCATGCCAGCTGTTGATTTTCATGTCCTGTGTTCTTCTGTTTTCCATGTGCTATTGATATCTATATTCCAGGAAATCAATCTGCAGACCAGGCCGACCTCAAACTCAAGAGATGCGCTTGCCTCTGCTTTCCTAGTGCTGGGATTGATTAAAGGCATGCACTACCACCTTCTGGACACTTGTTCTTTTTCTAAGATTTGACCACAGTAGAGCATGCTCCTCGAAGTTTGAGAAGATCTTGAAGTTTGAGACTTCTGCTTTGTTTATGGATGGCTTTCTGTAAGGCTGCTAGGCATAATCTTTTCCTGTGCTACGGATGCTGGTCTTTCCTTAGCAATGCTCTGTCTGATGTTAGTATCTGTCACTGAGTGTTGAATCAGAGGCTAAACTTTCCCAGCATCACTGTCTCTTTTTTTTCCTGCCATTGTGTCAGTGGTTGCTTTGGGTGTGTGGAAATGGTTGTGTGAAATGTACTCATATTGACCACAAAACTTTCTAATGAGTGGAACATTTTATCACTATTGATTTGTATTTTGATGGATTTGGTTTTTTTCTGAGACCTACAATAACTATGTCCAACCTTCTCCTCTCCTGCTATCGACATTCATGAAATGCTTTTATATAATTCTTCCACTCAGAATTTCTCAGTTCTTAGGTTTTAAGTCAATTCCTGTGTAGAAAATGTTTTAATTTAATTTAGTTTTCTTTTTTCCTTTGTTCCTTTCTGACTGTCTGCATATCTGAAGGTCCATTTCTATTAGCATGTTTTCTTTGGGCAATATTCATTTATATTTGAAGGAATCACTGAGAGGAAAGAACAAACGCATAACAGTTTGATCATTTTTTCTCTATGTCTTTCATGTCCTCCTTCTGAGATATTTTGCCTTTCATTGGTATTCTTATAGCTTATTCCTTTATAAATTTCATTTTGGCATCTTCTATAACTTCCACTTGTGAAGTGATTTCAGAAGTCATCTTAAGTATGTGTTTCAATTAGAAATAATTCCAAACAAAACCGCATGTGTAATATAGTTGGATCTTATGAGATTTTTTTTCCTTGTTTGGTTGTTTAGGAAGCTGCATACTTGTACGGTGGCTGCAGTGAGTTCAAATTCCCACTGACAGTATATTTCTGTATTCTTCCTCCTACGTTGTATCTCTTGTTTGTCATTGTTTGGGACTATGAGTGTGCGTACTGACTGGGCAGGTCTGTAGGGCCATTTAGAAACTAGTTCCCTATGTCTACATATGAACATGTTTCCCCTTTATGTTACTCTTCCAGGTTATACATAAGCTTTGTGAGCCATTGCACAGTGGGAGAGAATAGACCTAGGTTTGTATTTTCTGGGTGGATTGATACTTTCCTCAACACCATTGGTTGAGGAGACTGTTCTATTCTTTAGCTTAAGATATTGGTGTTTTGGTAAAATTACAAATGATCTCAGCTGCTTTGGCTGTTTTATGTCTGCTACTCCATTGCCCTGGGCTGTGTCTATTCTTCTGCCACTACCATGGTGTGACCTGACATCATGGCTTTTTGTTTATTTGTTTCATTTGGAGGCAGGGTTTCTCGATATATAGCCTTGACTGTTCTGGAGCTACCTCTGTAGACTGGTCTCAAACTCACAGCGATCCACCTGTCTCTGTCCCAAGTGCTGGCATTAAAGGCATGCACTACCACTGCCTGGCTTCCTAACAGCTTTTAATATTAATTTCAGGTACAAAAGTGCAAGAGGAGGAAACTCAGAGAAGGGCAATAGGGAAAAATGGCTGGCTTTCCAGTAAATACATTCCAGGTCAGTGTCATGTCCACTTCTCATCTATACAATAGTTATATGTCTGGTTTTTTGAAACAGGGTTTCTCTGTATAGTCCTGGCTGTCTTAGACCTTGTTCTGTGGATCAGTCTGGCCTTGAACTCACAGCTCTACCTGCCTCTGTTTCCTAAGTGCTGAGACTAATGGCATACACTGCCACCGCCACCACCAGGTTCACTGCAGGCTTTTAATTCTGTGTTTATGTTATCTAGTTTGTTTTTTCTTCTGATAGATAGATAATATTGACCACATAAATGTACAGCCTTTCCCTCCACCTGTCCTTCCCAGACTTAAACTTGTAAGGGTAAATTAATTTAAGACCTGTAATCTGAAAGTGTTTTCCACTGTGACTGATGATCAAAGAAATGTATTGATCCCCAATTGCTGCTGCAGACGATGTGTGTGTGTGTGTGTGTGTATATGTATATGTATATGTATATGTATATGTATATGTATATGTATATGTATATGTATACACACACACACACACACACACACACACACACACACACACATAGTTAAGGTCTGGAAATTGTGGCACAAACCACTCAAATACTTACTTCAGTTAAACAGGCTGGTTCATTGAAAGCACACCCCAAGACTGATTGATCAGGATCACAGTATAGAGTTTAAAGCTAAACGGCAACCACAAATGTTTCCCAGAGCCAATGTGTATAGGCAAAAACCACCATGAGCTCATGGGCAGATACAGGAAGTACTGGCCAGGGGTCGGCCCTGACTCAAGCTCTTTTGACTAGCTAGACAATAACAGTTCTAACTGACCTTTTTTTCTGATTGGTCCTAAGTGGAATGGGTGGTTATGGAATTTCTTAAGATTAATAAGCCTAGAACATAACAGGGAATGTGGTCAGCTTGATCCTGCTCTGAGTCAAGCTATTTTTCTGTTTTAGTAACAATACGAAATGACTGGCAGGCATGGAACAAAGTGGCTACACCTATGCTGGTTGAGCAGGCTTCAACATATATTAGTGAGGAAGGCCTCATGTTCAGCGGAGGCTCTGATTGAAGGATCTACCAGATTTCTTCAAACCAGTTTTAGGAACATGAACATTCAGACACCTGGAACTCCTCTTTAGTACCACTAAACTGTTTATAGAAAAATAGACAAGACCACACTGTCTGTGATCCTAATACAGAGTATGGAAGCTCTCTAGAGAGTATGGAACGTTCAGTCTATGTGTGTTGACTTTAAGCAGTGGTTCTTAATCTGTGGGCGATGATCCCTCTGGCAAACCTATTCTCCTTAAAGTGTTTGCACTATAATTCAAAAGAGTAACAAAGTATAGTTATATAGGAACAACAAAATAATTTTGTAGTTGAAGCTCACATATTTGATACAGCATGAGGAGCTGTATTAAAGTGTCAGGGTAGATTGAAAGCCACTGGGCTAAAGTGATAACTATTGTCAGTAGATTCAGGCTCTATAGTTTCTTTCTCTCCTGCCTCTGGCCCTCTGCCTCTCTGCCTCTCTCTGCCTCTCTCTCTCCGCCTCTCTCTCTCCGCCTCTCTCTCTCCGCCTCTCTCTCTCCGCCTCTCTCTCTCCGCCTCTCTCTCTCCGCCTCTCTCTCTCCGCCTCCGCCTCCGCCTCCCAAGTTCAGGAATTAAGGGTGTGGACCACCACCACCCTGCATCCTTGATAACTCTTCAGGAATAAAACTCTCTGAAATTTGTGAAATTGCTATTTGTCTTTCTTGTATTATGTGTATTAGAAAAAATAATTATGTGTGACTATTGCTGATTTTTATATGTAATTCATAGTTAGAATGATTTTGTTTTGGTTTTTTGTTTGTTTGTTTGTTTGTTTGTTTTTCAAGGCAGATTTTTCTGTGTAACAGCCCTGGCTCTCCTGGAATTGATTTGTAGACCTAGAGACCTGCCTGCCTCTGCCTCCTGAGTGCTGGGATTAAAGGCATGCGCCACTGTACCTGGCCTCATAAAATAAACTCACTTATGATGAATGTTTGGAGAATTGGCAATTTCGATTGTTGTTATTCCCTTCTTACTGGGAATTGAACTCATGACCTCTGGAAGAGCAGTCGGGTGCTCTTAACCTCTGAGCCATCTCTCCAGCCTAGTATTCCCTTCTTACTATGAGAAAACCAAGACTCTCTGACAGACTTATTTATTTACATTATTTATTTATTATTTTGAGGCAGAGTCTTACTTTGCAGCCTTGGTTTCGAATTCACTATATAAGCCTGGAATGCAAAGAGATCTGCCTAGCTCTACCTCCTGAGTGCTTGGATTTAAGGTGTGTTCTGCCATGCCTAGTATTTAAGACTCTTTGACATTAAATTGATCCATACATTCTGCTTCTCAAGTTCTGCCTCTGCTATAGAAAATTGTGGAGCTGGAGCATGGATCCTAGAGCATTAGCATCCCAATTGAGTTAATCCTATAACTGAGGATAAAAGAAAGATTGATCCAGTGTCAATCTTTTAATGAGGTCTACAATTATGATATTTAGAGGCACAATTTTGCTCATCACAAATTTTATGTCTGAAATACATATAATATGATTCTATGTGAAATTAACACTGCCTTCATAGAAGGTATATTTCTCTGTCCAAACCTTAAATTTATATCTTATATACCCCAAAAGAATATTGTTTCTGAGAATATGGTGTCATCCCTTTTTCTCAGAGTTGGAAAATGTGTTTTTAAGTATTATGATTCCAGAAAGCAGCGTCCTGAATAACTGTGCTTCTGCATTTGCAGAAGAATAAAAAATGTTCCTGTTTTCCGTATACTTTCTGTATTCAGGAAAGGATTCTGCACATGGTAAATATTTTCATTGCAGGGTTTGTTGACATTCCGCGATGTGGCTGTGGATTTCTCCTCGGAGGAGTGGGAATGCCTGGATTCTGCTCAGAGGGCTTTGTACATTGGTGTGATGTTGGAGAATTACAGCAACCTGGTGTCTGTGGGTGAGAACATTCTTCTTGCAGAATTGCTAACTCATCCTTGATATATATCTACTTTTTAGATGTGGAGACTCTCTGAGTAGCTAGTTAAGAAAGTATAGGAAACTAAGTAAATTATGTTAATTCTACTTCTTCCTGGTATCTAATATTTTCTCTTTTGGGGGTGTTATGAAGACTTCCTTTTGTTGAGATCTGAGAAAGGGGGGAGTGGGAGCTGCACTGATTCAATAATGACTCAGTCAATGGTAGATGTAACTGCCAATACAGGCGCTTTCTCTTTGCCTGAGGATTCTCATCATTCTCCCTTCTTCTTGTTTCTTCTTCCTACTTCCTTTTTCTTACCTTCGTCATTATTCTCATCCTTTTTCCTTCCTCAGTCTTCTTATTCATTTTCCTTCTTTCTACCAGATAGCCTGAACTTAGTATTTATTTACAAAAGTTACATCATCAAGGCTTTGACCATTATTAAGAAGTTTTTCATAAATCCTAAATTTATATAAATTTTATGAATCCCAGATTATTAGTCCCAGCCCCTGATTCCTTAAAACAGAAACAAACACAAAGGAAAAGCACATTTTCTTACAGGTTTACAGTCTGTTCTTCACTGGTATCTAGGCAAGCTCTAGCAGTTTCCTAATACAGTCTTTCGTAACTTTTCATTTAAGAACAGAAAGGTGACAGACTTCTAAGGTTAAAATAATTTCTTACAAAGTTTTAAAATTTATGCAAGTGAAGCAGCTAATGCTCTCTAATATCTCTCTAGATATTGTCATCCCCAATCCTTCAAGTAGCCAGGAGAATGAAGTACTAACTTTTTATATGCTTGAATGTCATCTTTTAATCCTCTAATAAACCCATTTATCATTTGCTTGTTTTTTGTTTTTTAATAGGTTTCTCCGTTTCCTATACATGCCTTTTCTTCTTGAGGCCATATTAACTCTCTATCCTTGATGTCCCCAAGTTCATCCTGGCTAAATTAATGCAGCAGTCATTGGAGCAGAGGGTATATATGTCTCCTCATAACTCCAAGTTTAACCAAGTCTACAATAATTTCTACAAAGAACAATGTAGGCTTTTATGGCCTCTATGGTTATATTGTCTAGATCCTTTCCCATGGCCCTAAAGGCCAAGTGGAAAGCCTGTTCTTTGTCACCCATAGCCTCATGACCATCTCCATTATTCCTCAGTCCTGAGAACTGCATCTGTTCCGTTTATTATGGAATCATTAGCTCTGAGTAACGGGGGAAGTATATTCCCAAGAAAGGGAGATCGAAAGTAAAACAGAAGAGACAGCAGATCAGCTTCAGAGCAACAGCAATCATCAGAGAATGCTGGGATCAATGCCACGGTGATGCTCCAGGGGCATAAACAGTATCACACTGCCCCTTAGGCAACCATGCCAGACCCAGCACTTTCGGGTCCACAATACATTCAGAGAACCAGTCACAGATGTTTCTACCCACCCGCATCCTAAAGTTCCATTTCCATCATTGCATTTGACTCAATCTTAGCTAGAAGCAGAACTTGGTCTGCAAACTGAAAATGTTCCCTAAGTATTTCTTCAGCTTTCTTTACTTTATTTATGTATAGCTGTTAGCCTGCAGCTCAAAATGCCCAACTAAGCCAGCAGAAGGCAACAAGTGCCCTGAATCTGGAGTTGCAGAGAAGTGTGAGCTTCCCCAGGAGCTGGGAACAAAAGCTGGACCGTTTGACCATTGAGCCATCTATTTAAGACTTCCATAAATATTTGTAAGACTTTTACATGAAAATAACATCTAGCAAATCATATCTATAGCCTTATATTATGTCATCTCTTAGATATCTAGTATGTCCTATAGAATCCAACAAAATAATGTGCTACTTTTTGTGTGTGTGTGCCACTTTCTAATACGTAGGTATTGTGTGCAAGACAGACCTGGTCCCCTGTCTGGAGCAAATCTGCATGCCCTGGAAGGTGAAGAGAGAGAAGATGGTGACCAAACCAGGTAGAGGTAAGTGAATGAGCAAGAAAGAGGGGCTCAAGTGAAAAAGGAAGGAAACACATAAAACAGTTTTGCCATGTTCTGTCTTACTAGAAAATTTTTGTTTGTGTTGTTTTTTTTTTTTTTTAAGACGGTTTTTTTATGTAGCTGTGGCTATCCTGGAACTTGTTCTGTAGACCAGGTTGGCCTTGAACTTACAGGATCTACCTGCCTCTGCCCTCTGTCCTCTGGCCCTGCATCCTGCTCCCTGCCCCCTGTCCTCTGCCCTCTGCCTATTGCCTCTGCCACTGCCCAGTGCTGGGTTTAAAGATGTGGATAACCACTGCCTGGTGTAATAAATCTTGATAACTTTACTTAGTACAGTGTCCTCAAAATGTGTCCTACTATAAATGTTGGAAGACATTATTGTTCTCATTGGAAGTACTACTATTGTAATCTATTGGAAGTACTTGCAAATGAATACAGTTTTATTTGATTAAAAGGGAGAGAGATTCTCAGTAACTATTCATGTCTTCAGGCCAATAGTAAGTAGCTTTCATTGCTATAATTTTATTATTTTATTAATCATAGTGTCTTTAACTGGGTGTGGTTGTGCATACCTTTTATTCCAGCCCTGGGTGAATCTCAGTGAAAGACTGGCAGGAGGGTGGCAGATATTCGTGAGCTAAAATGTAGCTTAGTCTACAGAATGAATTCTTGCCGGCTGGGCATAGTAAACCCCTGTCTTAAAAAAAACAAGTGTGTGTGTGTGTGTGTGTGTGTCTGTGTTTGTGTGTGTGTGTATGTGTGTGTGTGTGTGTGTATGTGTCTGTGTGTGTGTGTGTATGTGTGTGTGTGTGTGTGTGTGTGTGTGTGTGTGTATGTGTATTTCTCTGAGCATCTCTATAAGGTTACACTTTCTGCTATGAGAACATCTCAACTCCGTTTAATTCTCCGAGATTCTATGTATTTGTAGAAATATTTACTGTGTTTCTTACACAAATTGTATTGTGTGGTATTTAGGTAGGAATTGCTTAGGGTCTTTATGGAATATGGCCTTCCTTCCATTTTGTCTTCCCATTTGCGAGCAAGATCATGCTCTTATCAGTGTCACATTCCACGTTACTCATGGAGTTCTATTCCATTTGGACAGAAGAAGACTATTTAAACATTCATCATTTATGTGTGTATTGTTTTGCTTTGTTTTTTTTTTTCTGCTTTTGTTTATCTATTTGTTTGGTTTTTGTCTTTTGTTTTTTTTTTTTTTTTTGAGAGAGGCCACTGTTGCTCTGAGGAGACACCATGACCAAGGGAACTCCTATAAAAGAACGTATTTAATTGGAGGTTTTCAAATAGTTTCAAAGGTGTAGTCCATTATCATCATGGTGGGGAGCATGGTGGCAGGCAGAAAGGAAGGCCTGGTGCTGGGTAGCAGAGCACTTTATATTTTCACAGAGAGCAGGCAGAATGGCATTGGGCCTGGTATTGGCTTTCCCAACATCAAAATACACTCCCAGTAACACTTTCCTATCAAGTGTCCTTCAACTCCCTCTTCAGTTATCAATTGATGACAAAGCATGCGATATATGAGCCTATGCTGGGCAGTGTCATTCAAACCATCACAGATATCTTTGTATAATTTCTTCAGTCAACATTTTGTATCTTTAGATCTGAAGTGGATTCATGGTTAATATATGTGTATATGTGTGTATTATAATATATATGTATTATATATGTCTAACATGTGTTACAATATTCATATAATATATTAATCTTTTTTATTTGTCTTTGTTTCAGTTCTTTCTTTTTTAATTTCAATTTTGTGTATAGAGGCTTTGTCCAAATGTATGTCTGTACACCACTAGTAACCTGGTGCTTTAAGATTCCCTGGAACTAGAGTTTCAGAGGGTTGTGAGCTGCCATGTGCATGTTGTTTATGTAGCCTGGGTCCTCTGGAAGGCTATCCAGTGCTCTTATTCTCTGAGCCATCTCTGCAGCCACTCTGTCTCAAATATTTTGTTTGTTTGTTTTTGAGACAGGGTTTCTCTGTGTAGCCTTGGCTGTCCTGGAATCACTTTGTAGACCAGGTCATCCTTGAACTCGTAGAGATGGCCTGCCTCTTCCAACTGTTAAGACTAAAGGACTATGCTGCCTGTCTCATTCTTGAAACATCTTTGCATCTTCTCCTTTGGGAATATTTAAAGAAAATCATTGAAAATAAGGAACATACTATCAGGTTTTACAAAGTGCTCTGTATTTTTCATAGCTCTCTCTGTCTTAATAACTTCTTTACTCTTTGTACTCAATTTATTGTTTTCATTTTATTATAAATTTCAGTCATGATGCTCTATAATTATTCTATATTTGCATACCACAGGGCTTGCCAGAGCCAGTACCTGAAAATATTTCAACTGGTTTTAAAGTGATCTCATATAAAAACACATCTGAATCCTACACACTTTCTGGTCTCTAGAGTCTTTGGCATTGATATTCTGATCAAGAAGAATTGGAATTTTGCAGTGTCATAAAAGTGCATACTTTTATGACAGAGGGAGGCAGAACTCTTTGAGTTCAAGGCCAGCCTGGTCTATAGAGCAAGTTGCAGGACAGCCAAGGATATACAGAGACACCCTGTCTCAACAAAAAGAGTAAAAAAGAACACAACAACAACAAAGAATTGGAATCTCCCTGTTAATACTCTATACTTTCAGAATTAGTCCTATATAGGACTGAGACAATGTCAAAGAGATTATTTTCTCTGGTGAATCTCTCATGGTCCCATGGTCAGTTTTCTGAGTCCTGTTTCTGCTGTTGACTTGAACATCTGCTTTGTTCCCGTTCTCTTTCCTCATCCAGCTCACACAGGATTTGTTGCTTTTCAACAACTGGGTTTTCTGTCTTGGTCTCTCTCTAATTTTAGTATTCTAATTGGAAAAAGAAAGAATTATCTGAATACCTAAGAAACTGTCTTCCTTGTTTCCTACTTATAAATGTAGTATCCTAGTCTACTGTCTAGTGGCAAGCTTCTAACTGTTTTAGAGAGTTCACTGAACAATGTCGTCAGTGAATGTTTTTGTTATGTACTATGTGCTAGTTTGAGGATATGAAATTTTTTATACTACCACCTCTCTACTGTCCTCAGGAACAATTTTGTACATTATAAATCTAACATGAGTCCCTGAAGTAGGATAACTCTATAATTTTCTTTCTTGCAACTGTATTACACCTATTGATTATCCTCATGGGTGAACACACAAAGATCCTTCTAGAACATAGTCTTAGAAATCAATGAAAGGAGAAAACTTGAGAATTTCTTTTTAAAGAAAGGCAGGGAACACAGGGCTGAGTTTGTAGATATCAGACAGTATAAGGTTTGAAATAAAGACTATATAACAACTACCCATGACATCCCTGCCCTGGGTTAGCTATAGCCTTGGATATTTACTAAAAAGATTTTCTTTGCATCTATTTTTTTGATGAATTTTTATGGATCATTAAGGAAAAAATCTCTATCAGTGTGGGTTTTTTTTTTGTTTGTTTGTTTACTTTTGTACTTGAGACAGAATCTCTTTATGAAGTTCTGGCTGTCCTTGGATTAACTAATGTAGTCTAGGCTGGCTGGGAATTCACAGAGATCTGTCTGCATCTGTGTGATAAATTGGGATTAACATCACACTGCACCACACCTAGCTCTATCAAGTTTATATAAAATTTGTAAAGTCAAAAGAAATTTGATTATTCTAAGCAGGGATTGTATAGCAGTACACTTGTTAAGTGATGATATTTTGAATTTAGTGTTAAACTTTTCTAGAATATTTCTGGGGAAAACAGTTAGATAAAGTAACATATTTCAAAGGTAATCTGTCAGAGAGCTCTGTTCCCAAGTTCACTCTTGTTTCTTCAACATTTGTTCTATGTTTTGTAAAGTTTGCAGTTTAGATAAGAATGAAAAGGCTATATCAGTGATAGAGATCAGAATAGAGGTTCTTCTGAGAATTCATAAAGTGGCTTCCACACAGTGATAATAAATAATAGAAAAGCCTCTGCACAGAACTCTATTCTAAAGATCTGGATTTACTTATCTCAGAGAACTCAGAATTGTATTTACTTATCTCAAAGAACTCAGATATAGAATCTGATTAATCATTCTTCAAATCCCCTTTTCCCTAATTATACTCATTTTCCAGAGAAGCATCAAGTGTGCAGTGAATCTGAGAAGGTCTTGGATCAAGATTCAAAGAGTATCATCTATGAGTATGTGGATATGCAGTGGAAGTCCAGTGAATGTAATGAACTTGGCAAAATGCTTCAGGAATCTTCCAGATGGATACTTTGCAAAGCAAATAATACTCCAGAAATCTGCAACAAATACAGATTTGGTAACTACGGGGATGCCTGTTTTGAATCACCAAACCTCAGTAGACATAAAAGTATACACACTGGAGAAGAACCTTTTAAATATAAAGACTATGGCAAATCTTTAAGTTTATTTTCAAATGTAAGTCAGAGTCATGGAATCTACATAGGAGAGAAAGAATATAAAGAATGTGATAAAACTTTTGGCTCTACCCCAAAACTTGTACAACTAAAAATCCATAGTGGAGAAAACCCACGTAGAACAGGATTCAGGACCTGCTCAAGCCTCAGTACATATCAGAGAACTTATACTGGAGAGAAACCATGGATATGCACAGAATATAACAAGGTCTTTAGGTGGTTGTCAGATCTTAAAACCCATTACAGAGTCCATCCTGGAGAAAAGCCTTTCAAATGTAAGGAATGGGACAAATCCATCACCTTCTGTTCCTCTCTTAGAGAACATGAGAACCTCCATGAGGGAAAATTGTACAAATGTTTGGAATGTGACAAATCCTTTACCCGGTGCTCATCTCTTAGAGCACATGGAAAAATTCATACTGGAGAGAAACCTTTCAAATGTAAGGAATGCATTAAATCCTTTTATATGTTCTCCCAACTTAGGAAACATGCCAGAATACATACTGGAGAGAAACCATACAAATGTAAGGAATGTGAAAAATCTTTTACCTACTCCTCATCTCTTAGAGAACACCAAAACATGCATGCTGGAAAACTATATAAATGTCAGGAATGTGACAAATCCTTTACCCGGTGCTCATCTCTTAGAGCTCATGAAAAAATTCACACTGGAAAGAAACCTTTCAAGTGTAAGGAATGTGGTAAGTCCTTTTATATGGTGTCCCAACTTAGAAAACATGCCAGAACTCATACTGGAGAGAAACCATACAAATGCAAGGAGTGTGAGAAATCTTTTACCCAGTGTTCAACACTTAGGATACATCAGAAAATTCATGCTGGAGAGAAACCCTACAAATGTAAAGAATGTGGTAAGTGCTTTTATAAGTTGTCATACCTTAAAGTACATTACAGAACCCATACTGGAGAGAAACCTTACCAATGTAACGAGTGTGGGAAGGGCTTTTCCCAGTTGTCCTGTCTTAAAAGCCATGAAAGAATCCATACTGGAGAGAAACCTTACAAATGCAATGAATGTGACAAATCCTTTGCACATTGCTCAACTTGTAGGAGACATCAGAGCACTCATGCTGCAAAGCTTTACAAATGTGGGGAATGTGACAAATCTTTTGCCAAATATTCATCTCTCAGAACACATCAGAAAGTCCATGCCGAAGAGAAACCTCATGCTTGTAAAGAATGCGGTAAGGCCTTCTATCAACTATCACATCTGAAAGTTCATTACAGAATCCATACTGGAGAGAAACCTTACAAATGTGATGAATGTGAGAAATCATTTACAAAATGTTCATCGCTCAGAACACATCAGAAAATTCATACAGGAGAGAAACCTCATGCTTGTAAAGAATGTGGCAAGGCCTTCTATCATTTAGCACACCTTAATATCCATTACAGAATTCATACAGGAGAGAAACCTTACAAATGTAGTGAATGTGACAAATCCTTTACCACACTGGCAAACCTTAGAAGACATCACAAAATTCATTCCTGGGAAAAAACCTTTCCATAGTAAATAATGTGGTATATGCTTTTTCCAGAGGGCTGTTCTTAGTGACCACTGCAGGTTCCACTCCAGAGAAACATTATGAACATGAGAGACCTGGGGAAACCTTTATGGAATATTTAAATCTTAGAAAACATCAAGAGTTTATAGTGAAGAAAAATTCTGAAATGTTTCACTGTCGGAAGCCTTTCATCACATTTTACTTGTTCAACCTAAAAATTGAAGACAATATGTGTTAATCTAAAGAATGTCATCAAGCCTTTAGTTATTCCCTGAAATGACATACAGCAGAAAATTCGTATTAGAGAGACATTCATGTTTATGTTTGCCATTGTGCTACATTTATGCCTTGCTGCATACTAGAAATACCTCTTGAGACCCCGAAGAAATAACATTGAATTTGTCAAAGCTTTTTCCTACTAGACATCTGGAAATTCTTCTTGAAGGAAAATCCAAGAGGGTGCTTTAATAAAGACACCCTTTTCTTTTTTTACCTTTAAAATATTCATTCTGGAGCGAAAACCTGTCAATAGCAAGATGGCAATAACTTTACAGTGATAATCTATAGCTGTGACAACATGTATGTTCATGCACAGGTAGAAAATCCCCAAGAATGTACAGGGAAATTATTTTTCAGTACTCAAGAAACTTGGGGAAGTATTTAGTAAAACCACAGTAATAGTAGAAGTTTCATATACAAATACTAAAACACAAAGGTTTGTAGGCTTAGTCAAGCCAGTTACTGCATTAGCAGATGGTTATGTGATAATCTGAAGTTGCTCCTTCAGAGCTGAAGAACTCAAGACAGGAGTCACAAAAGTTAGTAGGGACTGACCATAATCATCAGGGGACGTCAATTGTCTGCACAGACTTAATGCCAATTTCAGGTACTCCCTGGATCAGAGCTCCTTTGCACACAGATCCTACACATATCAAAGCCCCTTTAATAACCTTTCAATACTTTTCTTCATTCCTTATCACTGAAAAGCAATTCTTAGCCAGGTGGTAGTGGTACAGGCCTTTAATTCAAGCACTTATGTTGGGAGAGGGTAGACGCACGTGCATCTCTATGAGTTTGAGGCTAGCCTGATCTACAGGGTGAGTTCCAGGACACGGAAACCCTGTCTCAAAGATAGAACACACACATACACACCCACAGACCAATTCTTCCTACTTGAGCAGAATTCTGTCTTGGAAACCCTCCACTTTCAGAAGTTACTTTATTTGTAATAAATATTGGTTGGAAGCAAACCTACTTCTGTTGACTACACCTGGAAGCGGTATGAAAGTACATTCTGGGAACAACACCATGTTATGGAAAAACAGTGTCTTGGAGGTGTCCCATAAGCACTCAGAACTCTCCTTACATTGGATCATTCGTGGACTATATTATGATATCTTATCCATTTTATCTTTTGAACTCAGTATATGTCTACAGTGATTTCCATTCAAGATATTGTAGATAAGTCTAATTGTCATTTGATGCATGAGTATTCTATAAATAAGCAAATTATCAACACAATAATATTAGGACAATGAAAGCATTATTTGTTATAATCTGCACCAGCAATGGGATTCTTCCTAATGATTTAGTTATTCCATCAGCCAAATCCTCATAAGAAACAGTTGATAAGCTATCTGAAAATGTTAAAAACATTAAAATTTAAATTCCCTTGGAAAGCTTGTAAGTGGTTTTTGATGTGTTCCCACATGTAATTTTGTTGATTAGATTCTGTAGGGGTAATACAAAAGTAAGTTGAATTCCAATCACACTTGACAGACACTTAGGGTTTTTTTTTTCATATTTATAATCTGATACCCCCAACAAATTAACCATCTGTTGTGCCTCTTCTACCTCTGATTCTATTTGTTCATCAATGCTTGTCTTACTCATAGATTATGAGAATTATGTTACTGTTTTTGTACAAACTGTTGCAATGGTAATTATTCCTATGACGGTAACAAGCCATTCAATTCAATTTTGTCCTTTTTAGAAATCTGTCAAGAGCATTTATCATAATAGCTACAATAGACCCTTCTTCCCATGGCCTGGTCAGTTACAGGTAACCATAATACTATAATTTACAATAAAACTCATTACACTATTCAGATTAAGATTAATGTTAAAGCAACCTTTCGCAAAAACATAGGGCAACTTTACACAAGAAGTTATATGAAAGGGGTTACAAAAGCAGAATTAAAATGAATGGAACAGGTGTGTCTAAAATTACTGGACCATGTCTGATTTGAAGTTAATGCTGCCAGGATTTTCCAAATACGCCATTGTTCAGGTTCCAGTTAATTAAACCAAATCCTAGTCCTAGGGGGAGCTCAGCCTCTATTATACCAAGCTATCGACCCCGTGCATTCAGAGTAAAAAAAAAATAGTATAATTATGAACATGCCATAGAACCAGCTAATTTTAATTACACCATTGTCTATTATCCAACTGTTAGAAACAAATCTCCCATAAAGACCCCAATCAGTTAACATAGGATCACCATGTTAAATGATTTTCTTTTTTTCAAAATTCAGCATCTGGATGAAAGAACAGGGAAGTACTTAAAATTTTAGAAAAGAGTAGTGTAAACAGGATCTAAACTATGCCCAGTACTGTTGGTGACATTATTTAATATATGGACCAGAAAAGAACAGCTCGAAAACAGACCTACCTATATGATTATGAGTTCTGTTGTCTGGTAAAGCATCAGTCCACACTTTCCTTCTAAGAGGAATGGAAATGCTATGTGCTATAGAAACAGGAAGTGATTAGATCCCAAGGAAAAATTAACACAGTCCTTTTTTTCAGATAAATGAATGAGTCTACTATGGTCTCAAGGGCCAGTCATAAACATAGAATTAGTAAAAAAATAACAGGATCTGGATAGATATGTTGAGAGCTATGCACTGCAGATGCATAGGTCAAAGCATATAACATCACTAGAAAAAGAGTCTCCAGTGACATAGGGTTCTGTGTGCATCATAGAATATCTTCCCTTTGGTGTACAGGGCAACGTGGATCTAGGTGGGTGGGCAGACTTGATTTCTGATAATATGGCCAATATCTCCTTTTGTTCTTCAGCTGGAGGGTTGCTGTCTTTCTACTGACTTCAACTGTCTCCACCCTCTGCTATCATCCTTGAGGGCTTGGAGCCAGAGAAGCCTAGGAAAAATCCATAATGTTTCAGTGGCTCCATCTGTAATGACAGATACAAATCTCTGCCCAGTCCTCCTCTGATAACTGGGCTTACACATCTCAAACTGTTTAAACCACCTAGGTCTGTCTAGACCCTATACTATAGAAGCAGTTTATAATCTATAGAAAAATGCTTTTGAGCTCTTGAGCATAGATCACTTCGAGGAAAAATTTAAAGATTAAGAGTAAAGAAAAGTGCAAGAATATCACTGATGCCCCTTCCCTTTTTAGCTTTTGATAATTAATATTCTATGTGCCCTGATCTTCAAAAATATAAGGAATACCTGTGATATAAATAATATTGTGTTCTTCTCAGAAGTTTTAAAAAACTTTTTACTACTATACTAATACTATAGTAATCTTTACTGCTATTATCAGTTTCTATAAAAGTAGGTACTCCCATAATAGCAAAAATTTGCATGAGAAGAGTACACAGCAGAAGCATTCTCTGAAACTGAGGTACAGCCCAAAGAAATTTAGAAGTATAACACAAATAGGACACTGTAGTAATGTGAGCATAATGTGATCTAAAGACAAAAATCAATTTCTATTGCTGGAAATAAACCTTAAACATAGGCAGAATCTGAAACAATATTTAAGGGCGTATGAACTAATTATAATTATAGTAGATGAATCAAAGCATCCAGTTTCACTTGGAGTGAGAAAAAGAGGTATTAATAGATTGATGAATATCTGGACCATGGATTCTTCCCCTGCACCATTAGATGAGCCATCAATAAAATACGTTTCTGCCTGTGGAATGGAAGAAGGTTGAACAATTTTTGTAATCACAAATTCAGTTCATATGAAAAAAAAATCCTGTAGTTTGCCAGCTGGATAATGATTTCTTATCCTTCCACAGTACTCTGCAAATGAAACTTGAAAATCCAGAGAGTTCTGTAACACTCTTCAAAACTGATTGCTAGTTAAGGATAATGTGGTAGAGCAAGGATCAAACACAAATAATTGTTGACTTTTGGTCCTCCACTGATTTACTAATTGAGCAAGAAGAGTAAGTATTTTATGGCCCTCATGGAGTAAATAGATACATTCTAAAGATTTGTGTTCTTATGCTATAGTACCTGTAGGGGACAATTTAGTAGGGAAAATAAGTTTAAAGCAGTGAAGGAGCCACAAGATAAACAAATGTTCCTGTTAGTCTGTAGTTCTTCCTTTGTGAAGGACTACCTGATGCCAGATTTCCTTCTAGAGTTTTAAGTAGATTGGAATACAACATTTTTCAGTTGGGTGGGAATTTTTTACATTGCTACTCAGTGGTGACAATAAAGGTAGCATATTTTCTGAATGTAGTCACAGGCAAGGGTCGTGAGGTTATGTACCAGATGAAAACATCCTGAGTTTTCTCTTTAGAGTTCTGGCATAGCTTTGACCACTGTACTTAAATGTCATGATAGTGAGCACAGATCTCCTGTGCATGCAACTTTAAATCTTGTAAATTCACGCCAGCATTATTATTTATTTTTGAGGAAGGACCTATTCCTGACTATCTTAAAACTCACTATATAAACCAGACTGGCCTTGCACTCATGTAGTTATGAGAAGCCTACACAATGTGCTTGTAGGTGACAGTGAGTTTTAATTTATTATTTTATATGTAGATATGTTTTTCCTGCATTTGGCTATGTATACCATGTGTTTGCCCCGTATCTGCAAAAGTCAGAAGAGGGCTTTAGGTCCCTGAAACAGAAGCTACAGACTGTTAAAATCCAAATTTGGTGGTGGGAATCAAACTTTCCTCCTGCACAAGAGCTACTGAGCCAACTCTCCAATCCATCTCAAGGATTTTAAGCAACAGTTTTGTGTAATTCAGTAGTGCTTAGCATTGAAATTTGATAAAGAAATTACCCTACAGAAAACACTTTGAAAAACGACTTTTGTTTTGTTTGGGGGTTTTATTTATTTATTTTGAGACAGTCTCACCATATTTCTGACATCCTAGAACTTTCTATGTATACTAAGCTGGCCTTGAATTCACAGATATCCTCTTCCTTCTGCTTCGAAGGTGGAAGTTTTTAAGATAAACATTCTTGCCAGACAATGATGGCGCAGGTCTTTATTCCTTACACTCAGGAAGCAGAGCTAGGCAGATCTCTGTGAGTTCGAGGCCAAACTGGTCTCCAGAGCTAGTTCCAGGACAGCCAGGGCTACACAGAGAAAACCAGTCTATTCTGAAAGCAAAACGAAAACAATAGAAAAAGGATCAAAAGCATGCCAGATCTCCTTCTAGAGAGGCATGGGAGGTGCATTTACCCTTTTATGTTATAATGGCCAAATTCTGAATCCTCCTCCACCCCCAGGCCTTTTTGGCTTTGCTGCTGCTTGAATGCCACAAGCACTCTGGAGGTTCTCCTTCAGTAAAACACACAACAAAAACTACTCTTTGATCATCTCAGTTACTCATTTTAACATTTCGGTGTGTGCGTTGACTATGCTTGTCAGTAGAACAATGCCAGCACAGGTCCAAAGAACATCTAAAGAAAGCAGTACTTAGTGGCTTCAGAATATTAATTTTATTAAGTCTGGTAGATAGCAAAATCAGGGCACATTGAAGAAACTCATATGAAAGGATACAGGATGTTTATGTAGTTCCCGCTTCAATATCAATATCCACCTGTGTCCCATTCTTCCCCACAAGGACACTTTTCCAGACTGGATTTGTGGGATATATAGCAGGATCTTATAAAGAGCAAACCCGGATCTGAATTCACAGAGAATGCTCAGGATCAGACAGGCCTGGCTCACTTTGAGGAAAACAACGGTGCAGTCGAAGGACTCCCCCACCACTGCACACCAATCAACTGACCAGTCCAAAATTGAGCCTGAATCCCGTGCAGGGATTCCTATCCTTTGTTGCTTTCTTGTCCTCTGCATCACAAGTCAGAGGGATGTGTATTTTTATTAACTTTGTTAAGCTTGCTGAACAGTCAGAACATGCTCCCACCCCCAATTCCCCGCCCCCCACCCCTAGCAGAAATCTTTGCTCAAGCTGCAGCACAAGAACTACTTGTGTGCCCACGAGCCATTTCTAATCCAATGGAAGGAGAAGAAATTGGATTTCACAGGGGAGTTGGAAAAGTGGGCGGTAGACACAATAAGGGGCCAAATAACAGGGGTTGGGCAGATTCTAAGTGGGTGAGCTCTGAACATCTTGAAGAGGAACTTTGCGTTGGAGGTGGGGTCAGAGGACGCACTTAGGACCCTAAGGAGAGAAAGAGGAAAACCCGCCTTCCTGAGAGACCTCTGGGATTCTTAGGATCTTAAACGGTTTGTAGAAGACTTGCGCTTGGTTCCCTCCGGAACCCTGAAAACTCTCTAGAGACACAGTTTACTGGCTGCAGGTCTGGGAGAGTCAGCAGTCTGCAGCACAGCGGTTTGAACAGCAGCCCTGCAGCCTGGCGGCCCTGGAACCTCCCAGGTCAGAGGAGTTGCAGGGCTGGAAAACGGATGGGAGGGGGGAGCGGGGCATAATCAGGCTTTCTTTTGTTGCTAATAAGAACGCCAGATCTCAAAATTTTACTGTGGCTCTTGAACGGATCGATATATATCAGATCATATAAATTGGGACTTAGCCTGATTTTTTTTTTTTACATTCAGTTTATAGTTGCCTGGATATTCACCGAATAATCTGGTAAAGCACTTGTTAGGAGAGACCGCACAGCAGGGATTTCCCACCGACCCCAGATTAGGCAAAAACCACCATCAAACACCACTCTTCTTCACAAGAGATATTAAGCGGAGAAGAAAAGTTAAAGTGGTTGCTTTCTGACTCAAGCAGAAAAACATCCGCAAATAAATTTGCAGGTGTAACTTTAAAGAATGGGCTTGGATATGGTGGTATATTTTGACTGGGCAAGTTAATTAAGCGATCTAAACGGGTCTTTTGACTTTAATACTTTGATAGCTGGACCTTGGTAGTCAGCCTCAGGAGGAGGAAGTGGCTAAATAAAAGAACAGTTTGCTACTTTTAGGAATGTAATCTAATGGTTTTTAGAAAGACCGAAAGAATGGGGCAGAAGACCAAGGCCTGCCAGAGCCATGCTCACCATGATTAAGCTTGCCAGGGCCTCTTCTGTTGTTTGCCAACGCTATTCTCTTTGCTATTGTGGTGGCAGTGACAAAGCTCCTGGAATTTAAATTCATCTACACTTTCTAACCCTTCTGCTTTATCACTTTCCTGTTCAAAGAGTGGCCTTTGCATCTGGGGACTAGGCATCCCCAGGGAATGTTTTAGGTATTAGTCTCTTAGAGGACCAGGGAAGATTTGATTGTAAACATTAACACTTACTAAAAAAAAGTTTCACTTCCATTAATTTTCCATCTGAGACATATGCACGTCGTGATTAAAAATAGCATTCAGAAATGTATCTGCATATGCTGACTCCATAATACTACACACTAAAGTCCAGAAAGGCAGAGTATGTTCCTCACAAACATACCTCAGTGAAAGAATATCAAGTCAAACAATTTTTTACAGTCAGAAAATACACTATAGATTTGGATGAAACCAGAAAGCATCTTTTAAGTAATTCTGATCACTCAAGTGTATGAGAAAAGTTTCTTTGTCTTTTTCCTCTTTGGTCCAACAAAAACACTCTTCCCATGGATATATGGGCAGATTGCCTTGGTGTGGTTTAGACTTGGCTTTGTTTTATAGAATCAGTTTATCAGCCTGTTGCCCAGTCTGTCTCACATTGTACACCAAGCTGGTCCCACAGGGATCTGCCTGCCTCTGCCTTCTGCGTGCTCAGAGGAAAGCCCTGCAGGAACACAGATGACTCAAACACCTCTTTTGACTTTTAATTTCAGGATTTGTTGGCAATCAGGGCTATGATTCTGGACTTCTCTCAGGAGGGGGGACAAAACCTGGACCCTGCTCAGCTGGCTTTGTACAGAGACTGGGTATTGCAGAAGTGCAGCAGTCTGTTTTCTGTGGGTGAGAATAGTTTTCTTGCAGTCTCCCTTGCCCCTTATCAGGGTTTATGGGAAAACTACTCTGCAATTGAATGAGCCGCACATCTCACAGAGGAAAGGAAAACGATACCATTGTCTTTACTTATTTTGCTGAAATATCCCATTCTTGTTGAAATGAATTCCTTTAGCTCCTTACATAAGAGAAACCTCCTAGGCAATTGTGTTCCCATGTTTCAGCGAGAGCATGCTAGCGTTGTGTCAGTGTTCACGTGTCATCTATGTATTCTTCTGTTTTCCATCCGGTGTTTCTTTTCACATACATTTTTGTCAGTGACTAATTCCTCTTTGGCAAGAATGTTTCATAATTAGTCATTTCATATTCTGGGCATTAGCATATCATGCAATTAATAACAAGCTAATAAATTTATCTGCTCAATAGGCTGCTTCTTCATACTTTGATTTTTTGGGATTTCTGTGCATGTATCCTTTTTCTCAGTTTCACTATTCTAGCATAGGTGAAGGTCTGAGCCATTGTATGGTGGGACAGAATTGGACCCAGTTCCAGTTTTCCCTCTGGATAGATACTTTTCCAAAAGCATTGTTGAAAAAGGCTGCTTATTACATAGCATGTGTGGGTTATTTTGGTGACATTCACATGCTCATTGTTACTGTTCTCTTTCTCAATCTGCTGCTCTATTGTATAGGGCTGTATTTCTACTCTTCTGACCCTCCCATGTTCTAGTGGTCATGTGGCTCTGAAGTGTTATCTAGAATCAGAGCTGGGATAACTCCCTATATAACTATATAACTGCTCTATGTAGCTGGACTGAATACGGGTTCTTTGTGATTCCCTGTATATTTAATTTTCTCCTATTTTTGTGGATAATATTTTAAGTATGGTGTGTGTCATAGCTAATCACTTTATTCCCTCCTCTTCTGTCATATTCCTGGGATGCGGACCAGGTCCTGTGAATTTTATCTTCATAGCTGTGCAGCAGCCGTCACTACTATGAGTCCCTGAAATAACTGTTGCCCATGGCATACAAAATTTCTCTAACCCAGGCTAAAAGCAATGTCAGGCTGTGTCATAGGCAGAACAGGTAAAGTAGTGTTAATACTTTACATGTACCAAAATGTCATGAATGGAATCTCTTCTGTGGCCTGTCTTCCTCCTAATTATAGGCCAGGTTTTTTCTTTTCTTTTTTTTAACGTCCATATGGAAACTAGCAACTTTATTTTCCTAGTCCTTTCATAGTGCACCATTATAGAATATCACAGTTTGTTTGTTGTTTTGTATTAACCTCTTTTTAATTTAATTTTTTACTTACTCACTTTTATATTCTGCTCACTGCCACACCTCCCGGTCAGCCCCTTCCACAATACTTCCCTATCACCCCTCCCCTTCCCCTCTGAGCACCCTGGATATCACTCCACCAAGGCATTTCAAGTTTCTACTAGGCTAGGCACTTCTTCTCCCTCTGAGATGAGACAAGTCAGGCAAACTAGAAGAATATATCCCACACACAGGCTTTGTGGACAGTCCCCACTCATGTTGTTCAGGAACCACATGAAGAGCAAGCTGCTACATACGTATGGGGAGAGTTAGGTTCATCCTGGGTATGTTCTTTGGTTGATGGTTCACTCTCTGAGAGCCCCAAGGGGCTCTGATGGTTGATTTTGTTGGTCTTTCTGTGGAATTCCTATGCCCTTAGAGGTTGCAATCCTTCCTTCTGTACTTCCACAAGAGTTCCCAAGCTCCATCCACTGTTTGGCTGTAGGTATCTGAATCTGTCTGGATCAGCTGGTGAGTGGAGACTCTGAGAGGACAGCCATGCTATACTCTTGTCTGCAGGTATAGCAGAGTATCCTTAATAGTGTCAGGGATTGGTGATTTTCCATGGGATGGGTCTTCTTAGGTTGGGTGGGTTATTGGTTGGTTTTTTACTCAGTCTTTGCTCCATCTCATATCCCTGTATTTCTTGTAGACAGGAAACATTGGGGGTCAAAAGTTTTGTGGGCGGCTTGGTATCCCTATTGCTCCCCCCAGGGTTCCTACCTAGCCACCCTAGGTTCCATATCTCCAAGACTGTGAGTCACAGCTGTTACCCCCATTGATTATTGAGTGCCTTCCTTATCCCATTTCTGTCTCTTTATGGAGATGCCTCCTACCTCTCCCCACTTATCAGTATCAGATTTCCATTCATTCACATGGCCATATGATCAAGCCCCTGTCCCCTTCTCCATACCCAACCTGAACCCACCCAATTCCCTCCCTCCATCTGACTTCCATGACCATTCCACTTCCCCTTCCAAGTGAGACGCCTTCCTGTCCAGACATTTTGGGTCTGTGGAGTGAGTGTAGCATAGGCATTCTCTATTTTATGGCTAATATCCAGTTATAAGTGAACATATACTGTGCATGTCCTTTTGGGACTCATTACCTCACTCAGGATAATATTCTCAAATAGCATCCATTGCTAAATTCATTATATCTTTGTTTCTAAGAGCTGAATAGAATTCCATTGTTTAAATGTACCACATTGTTATACATTCTTCAACTGAGTGACAACTAGGTTATTTCCAGTTTCTGGCTATTACAGATACAGCCTCTATGAACGTAGTTAAGTTTTTGTGGGATGGTGGAGCATTTTTGGGTATATGCCATTAAGTGGTATAATTGCGTCTTGAGGTGGAACTATTCCCAGTTTTCTGAAAAATTTTGGCCAGGTTTTCAAAGCATCACATATATTTCTTTCTTTGAGACTGGCCAATAATTCAGCCAGAAAGCATTTCTTTCTTTTGATTTTTGTTTTTTGTTTTGTTTAAATTGGATTCTTTTATTTACATTTCAAATGTTATTTCATTTCCTGGTTTCCTGGATATAAGCCCCCTATCCCTTTCCCCTCCCCTTCTTCTGTAAGGGTGTTCCCGCTGCAGACATTCCCCTACACTGGGGTCCAACTTTGGCAGGACCAAGGGCTTCTCCTTCCATTGGTGCCCAACAAGGCCTTCCTCTCCTACATAAGCAATTGAATCCAGGGGTCAGTCCAGGTATAGACTTCGGGTAGTAGTTTAGTTCCTAGGAGCTCTGGTTGGTTGTAATTGTTATTCTTATGGGGTTGCAAGCCCCTTCAGCTCTTTCAATCCTTTCTCCAGTTCCTCCAGTGGGGATCCCGTTCTCAGTTCGGTGGTTTGCTGCTAGAATTCACCTCTGTATTTGACATGCTTTGGCTGTGTCTCTCAGGAGATATCTATATCCGGTTCCTGTCATCATACCCTTCATAGCTTCATCAATCTTATCTAGTCTTGGTGACTGTATATATATATATATATATATATATATGGGACACATGTGGGGCAGGCTCTGAATGGCTGTTCCTTCAGTCGCTGCTCCAAACTCTGCCTCAATATCCTCTCCTATGAATATTTTTGTTCCTCCTTTTAAGAAGGAGTGAAGCATCTGCGTTTTGGTCATCCTTCTTGTGCTTCATGTGGTCTGTGTATTGTATCTTGGGTGATTCGAACTTTTGGGTTAGTATCCACTTATCAGTGAGTAAATACCATGTGTGATTTTCTGTGATTGGGTTACCTCACTCAGGATGATATTTTCTAGTTAAATCCATTTTACTATGAATTTCATGAAGTCATTGTTTTTGATAGCTGAATAGTATTCCACTGTGTAGATGTACCACATTTTCTGTATCCATTCCTCTGTTGAAAGGCATCTGGGTTCTTTCCTGCCTCTGGCTATTATAAATAAGGCTGCTAAGAACATAGTGGAGCACGTGTCTTTGTTGTATGTTGGAGCATCTTTTGGGTATATGCCCAGGAGTGGTATAGCTGGGTCCTCAGGTAGTAGAATGTCCAATTTTCTGAGGAACCTCCAGACTGATTTCCAGAGTGGTTGTACCAGTTTGTAATCCCACCAACAATGGAGAGAGTGTTTCTCTTTCTCCACATCCTTGCCAGCACCTGTTGTCATCAGAGTTTTTTTATCTTAGCCATTCTGACTGGTGTGAGGTGGAATCTCAGGGTTGTTTTGATTTGTATTTCCTTGAAGACTAAGGATGTTGAGCATTTCTTTAGGTACTTCTCAGCCATTCGATATTCCTCAGCTGAGAATTTTTTGTTTAGCTCTGAACCCCATTTTTAATAGGGTTATTTGGCTCTCTGGAAAGCATTTCTTCTTAGAAAGCATTTCTTTTCATAGAAAACTGTCTTTACCCTATAGCACTGTTTTAGGAAACCAGGGGAAGTAACTAGCAAACTCTTATCCAAAAAAACAGCTTTATTTTGCAGTGCTGACACAGACAAGATCATTCGATGTAAGTTTAAAATCTAAGCCCCAAGTTCAGTTAAACAGAGTGTTTTACAGCCTTCTGTCCCCTGTATGCCTCCAAATCTTCTCCCTATTCCAGCAATCCATGGTGATATAGATTCTGACTGGCTATTTGAAGTTTTGTTGAATTATTTTATATGCTGACACATTTCCCTAGGCAGCTAAATATACCAGTAATCATTTGTAGTCCTGAGGGTCGAGGAGAGGATATTGGTAACAGATGAGACACAGGGAGATAACAGGGTGCTGACCACCCTGTTGCAGATCTGTCCTGATAACCTTCCGGGACGTGTGCTACATCTTCAGACACACATTGCCTGGCATAGGATATACACATCTGGTTAAGTCATTGATGCCACTTCTCCCCACAAGCTTTACACCTTCTATTGCTGTGAATGCTACCATCATGGTATCTGAAATATTTCTTTAATACATCTGGTGGAGACTAGTCCCAAGGTCTAGGAGAAAGGGGTTTATAAAGAGAAAATCCATGAGCAGGGATTTCTAAGCCTTGGCATTTCATGTTTTGGTAAGAAGGTAAAAGGAATGTTGGCCTTTAAGTTGGTTGGTTCACAGCATCTGGTCAAACCACAAGGACCATATATCTAAAAGAAACATCTTGACCTGGGAATGACTAATGTTTTCTTAGCCCACTCTGTTGTGATCAGCTAGCTGCAGCTACAGTGCCTATTTTACAATTGCTAGGGACATGTGGTTTTTCTCAGGACTCAAGGGTGGGGGCCATGACACTCTGAGAACAAGTTAACTTTAATGGAGTCTGAAAAGCAAAATGGATTTTATTCCGGTACTTTGATCCCTTCATAGTAAAATGTTGCTTTTAGGTTTGTGGCTTCTACTGTTTATAGTGCTGAGGTATGTTCCTCTTATTCTCAGAGTTTTGAGGTCTTTGATAATAAGCAAATGTGAAATTTTCTGTCACCTTTTTTGTATGTATTGACACAACCATATTCCTTTTGTTAGAGTCTCCACATTTTCTGTTTCGCATTGATGGATCCCTCAGACTTAGATGGTAAGTTGTTGTTTCTGCAATCTCCAAAGAGATTTCTACTGATGGCACTAGTTTGCATTCATTTTAGAAATTACAGTCAGGACCTGTGTTGACATTTTCCCACAGGCATTTGTGGACATTTCATTACTTTGTTGTTTACTATGTTGGGGGGGTGTTATTATATAACTGCTGCTGGTCTGAAACTTACTATGTAGACAAGTCTAGCAGTAAATTACAGTTACACATGCCTCTGTTTGCAGAGTAGTGAGATTAAAGTGGACAGTAGTGAGATTAAATAAAGCCATCATACCTGTCTCCATTTGCTTTCTCCTTTTTGCTATTTTTATTATATTTTATGTGTATGGGTGTTTTGACAGCATGTTTAACTGTGCAACATGTGTTCTTTGTTCCTGTGGAGGTCACAAGAGGGCATTAGATTCCCTGACAGGGAAGTTACAGATGACTGGGAGTCAGGATACTGGTGCTGGGATTCAAACACAGGTGTTGTTGGAAGAGCAGTAACTGCCCTCAACTATTGTATTAAATAATAAAAATGGGTGCACCATCCCACGGTAGCGCCATCTACTCTCTGGACTCTGCCTCCATGGCTAGCCCCATGCAGCTACCACCCATCTCAAGGTTAGCTGTCACAAATCGCTGCGGCCTTGTTAAATCGAAACTTTTGAAGCTTGCAATTTATCAGTCAGATTTATATCAGTAAATTCTCAACCCACAAAATGCCCAAACAAAGAACTCAGAGCCAATTGATATTGATATAAACTGCCCACTTAGATTGGACAAATTGTCCTGTAATAATCCATCCCTTATATGATATTCATAGCTACCTGTGTCTATTTCTAAGCTTGTGTTGGTGTTAAAGAGTACGAGAAGATAATTGGAAAATGGGAGTATAGGTTGATGTCATTATGCAGGCGAGGGCTGTCACAAGTTAGGTCAAGGCTATGATTGGACAGTAAAAGAATAAAGTGGGGACAAAGTTTTTGTAGGGAGGGAGAGGAGAAGGAGGAGGAGGAGGAGAAGGAGAAGGAGAAGGAGAAGGAGAAGGAGAAGGAGAAGGAGAAGGAGAAGGAGAAGGAGAGAGAATCCAGATGGAGACAGAAGGATGACCCAGATCCCGGTTGTCCTGAATTGCCAAGGTTGCTGGGATGGATTTCTGTAGGCAAGTTTATTTTATCTAGGTGGGCGCTTTATATTCTTACCAATTGGTTGTAAGTTTATTGTGTGGATGTATTGTAGATTGAGAATTTAACATATAAATCTAATTGTTAAACTACAAGTTTTTAGAGCTTTGATTAACCCAGGCTACAGGGGATGTGAGCAAAGTTTCTGGCGGGCAGAGAGATAACCTGTCTAAGTTCTGGAAGCAGTGCTAGGCTATAGAGTGCCTGGTGCTAGCGTGGTGTGGTGCCATGCTAGAATGGCTGGTGGAACACGATGTGTGTGTCAGGTATGGTTAACAACAGCCTAAGTGACCAAGTGCTAGAGTAGCAACCAGAGTGAGCAGATCCAGCTTTCGGGAACTGTTAGAAAACACAGCATGGGAACATGTAGCCACAACACTTAGATGCAAGAATAGCAGGATAGACATGGGAAATGATGAAGACATTTAGACTGTCCTAGGGTACATCACTGCTACATCACTTCATGACCCTTGCCTGTGACATTCAGAGACCCACAATCTGAACACCAAGCATAAGTAACTTGAGCTTTCCACTGTATATAGTTCATGCACTACCAAGTTAAGGTTATATTGAACTATGGCTGTCTGAGAATTCTGATGTTGTTGCCTTTCCTGTTTGCTGCTTGGGTCACCTGCTCAAGGCCCTTTGAATGGAAGCCATGTTGTTCATAAGTGAAAGGCATTAAGAAGCACATACTGTACACCTAGTACAGTGGATTGCAGTTGTGCTTCTAAGGTCCCTGAAAGCTGTCCATATTCTTCTATGAGGACACTTGGCTGGATGTAGTGCTATTCACTGAGAACTTTTGTTTATGCAGCATTTCAGCTTGATGTCTACACTGCTTTAAAATCCCATGTTGCTGCTATGGCTTCCACTGACCTTATGGATCCACCTTCAGAGAGCACAGATCCCATTTCTATTGCTGCTCATTAGGTCTTTCCCCTTTTATTAGGTTAAAACAATGAATTATCCATTCCCATGTCCTCTTGTTTCTGTTGGGTAGGATTGGTGGAGAATTCCTCAACTATTGCTTCATCTTGTAGATGTTGGAGCTACAAGATGGTTTTCTTTTTATTGTCCTAATTTTTCAATGATAGTATTGATATCCTTATTCATTTAATTGCCATTCTTATGGCTTAACTCATTGAGTATCTTTTGAATTCTTAATGTAACTGATAAATATCCATGGTTGATCCTGAAAGAATTTGGTATTTAATTTACCTAAGTTCTTTGAACACTGTCTAGACTGTTGCTTAAGATTGATAGTGTAAGAAACTTGCTGCTGGGCAGTGGTGGTGCAATACTTTACTCCCAGTGCTGGGGAGGCGGAGGCGGAGGCGGAGGCGGAGGCGGAGGCGGAGGCGGAGGCGGAGGCGGAGGCGGAGGCGGAGGCGGAGGCGGAGGCGGAGGCGGAGGCGGAGGCGGAGGCGGAGGCGGAGGCGGAGGCGGAGGCGGAGGCGGAGGCGGAGGCGGAGGCGGAGGCGGAGGCGGAGGCGGAGGCGGAGGCGGAGGCGGAGGCGGAGGCAGGTGGATCTCTGAGAGTTTAAGGCCAACCTAGTGTGCAGAGTAGCTTCAGGACAGCCAAAGCTACAGAGAAACCCTGTTGGAGGAGGAGGAGGAGGAGAAGGAGGAGGAGGAGGAGGAGTAGGAGGAGCAGGAGCAGGAGCAGGAGGAGGAAGAGCAGGAGGAGGAAGAGCAGGAGAAAGAGGAGGAGGTGGAGGAGGAGGAGGGGAAGGAGGGAGGGAGAGGGAAGAGGGGAGGGTGAGGGAGGAGGGAGAGGGAGAAGGGAGAGGGAGAAGGAGAAAAAGAAATTTGTCACTGTCTGATGTATCAATAAGAGTAAATTTCAATAAGAGTAGAGAAGTTACTCCAAATAATGAAGGATGGATGTAGTTTTGGTTCTTTCCATGATTGAGTATGATCAGATGGAATGAAGTTAGTTTTTAGTTTCATTTCCTCTCCCACTGTCTCTCTAAAATACTAGAGCATTTGCTAGGTAAGAAACCATCCAAATGTCCATTACCAATCAAGAGAACTGTTTGAGATGTTACATATATGGTCAGTGTGATATATATGCATATCTGCATATATTGGTGCCATGGTTATAAAAATATTGTTTAGTAATAACATCCAGATATTCAGAATGACTCCTTATTTTATGACACATGGACAGATGTAAGACATATACATGTGTGTGTATGAATATTTGAACATAAGATTTTTTATATATAGTATATATGATATAGGGATTATATGATTATTTAATATAGATTATATATTTTATATTGTACATTATATATGGATTAAATAGATTATATATTATCTATATGTATTATATAGTATAGAAATAATACATGATATGTTGATTATATAATATATATTGTATAGAGATTATATATTATTTATTTTATAACAATTTTATATTATATAAGTTATAATTTATATATTATAATTATAAAATTATATGTTATATTTACATACCTTATATAATATATGTAATAATATATATTATATGATTATAGTGATATATATTTTATCTAATATATAATAGAGATTATTACACATTGGATATTATATATTATACTATATAATCTCTATATCATATTTTATATGCTATATTTATATATAATATATAATATATTAATTCTCATAACTCTATATATTAATCTGTATGTAATTAAAACAAATTATGTATTATATATCCATTTATTATAATTGTTATATAATTATATAAAAACTATATAGGATTGTGCATAGTAATTATATAGAATTATGATTATATATTATATATTATACATAATATATATGCATGCCAGGAGACTTGACCCATGTCCCTTGTCACACAATCCTATTTTGATGTGTAACTGTAAAGTTTGTAACCTGAGAGAGATCTCACCTTAGTCTATTAATACTAATAGTGAACCTGACAACTACTGGGAAGAATACCATGGCACAACTGTATGCGTATCCTGGAAGATGTTTCTACAGGTAATAAAAGTTTGAAGTTTCTGACATAATTAATGATTAATTTTAAGGGCACCCTCTGCGACAATTCAGTTTATCCCTGTATCTACCTGAAAACTCTTCTCCTCTGGCAGCCATCAGGTGGTATCTACTATGCCTCCTCCTTGATGGCTCTGCCTGGACATTGCCTAGAATGTTTAGCATACTGACATTTTATATAAGCATTTGTGTGCTGAGTTGTATTATTCTATCTCAATATGATTCCAGGTGGGTTGCAAGTGATCACTGTTCTCACATAAAGGTGTACATGCAAATTAGAAAAAAGTTCACCTTGAGAAGAGGCATCATTTGGACAGGTATACTCTCCTCAGTGAACAATGGAAAGCCTTCTCTGACAACGATGAGAATGGCTGTATGTAGATCTAATGACAAGTTTATCCTGTTGAGAAAAAAAAAACCTATGATATTTGCCAAACAGACTGACCCATCGCACGATGTGTCTGCTCTCCAATATAGCATTACACACATGGTAAATACATGTACTCTATCTTCTAGGTAGAATGAAATGAAATGTGACCACCTAGAAATGCTGACAGCAATGTGCAATAATGGAAAAATTTTAGGGCCCTCAAACCTTTTTCCAGGAAGAGACTGATGTGGGATTGTGACTGTGTTCATATTGAAGGTGGTTTTCTATATTTATCCTGAGAACACACCACTGACCCCTGCCCAGTATCAGTATGGAAACATCCTTTTGCTGAGCTGTGAAGTTGTGATGCTGTCATTAAACTCTGCATTCTTTCCTTACAGGTGCCGTGTGAAGAACACAGAGTTGAACATTTGTGGTGCTCTCCTGCTTCAAGATCATATCATGGTTTCCATTGCCTTCTCCTATAAACCTGGGGGGCAACTATGATGCAACTGCTGCCAGTCCTCCAATACCCATCATTTTCTCTAGTTCTATGTCTATTGAGAACTCTTGTTTCCATCTGTCTTAGTTAGGGTTTTCCTGCTGTGAACAGACACCATGACCAAGGCCACTCTTAAAAGGACACCATTTAATTGGGGCTGGCTTACAGGTTCAGAGGTTCAGTCCATTATTATTAAGGCAGGAGCATGGCAGTGTCCAGGCAGGCAAGGTATAGGATGAACTGAGAGTTCTACATCTTCATCTGAAGGCCACTAAGAGAAGGCTAGCTCCCATGTGATTAGGAGGAGAGTCTCATTGCCCACCCCCACAGTGGCACACATTCTCCAACTAGACCATGCCTACTCCAATAAGGTCACACCACCTAATAGTGCCACTCCTGGGCCAAGCATATTCAAACCACCATACTAGTTCTTCCTGCAAAAGCCATGGACTATAGCTACAAACACACTAACAAAATTGAAAATATGAGGTCCGCACATGGAAAAAAAAATCAAAGATACTTCTTTCTCACTAGCCATTGACTCCATATGATTTTTTCACAACTATTGATTTGAATTCCAAGTTCTTGATTGTCATTTCTTTGTGGCAAATAAAAATTCCACAGGAATGCACTCTGTTTCCTTTACTGGTGATCTTTCCATGGGCATATTGACTATCTCTATTCTTTCAGTATTGTGAATAGTGATACACTCTTTGTGCTGGCTGGCTGTGGGGGAATTTAGGATCTGTGATTAAGGACTCAGTTTTCCTGTGTTGGGTAACATTGTAGTTTAAGATTTTGACTTTTAAGACCTCTAGAAGGAATTTGCCCCAGTTGACATTCCCCTGGGGATGAATAAGGAAAGGACTTTGCCATTCCCTCACCTGTACTTGTTGCAATCCATTTGCTTTTTCCTTGTTATATAAGACCTGGCCTCATTGTGCAGTTCTAGCTGGCCTCCAGTTCATTATCTAGACCAGGCTAGAATGGAGTCACAGATTCACCTGCCTCTGTCCCCACCTCTGATGAAGTGGTATTGAAAGTATTCCATTGGTTTTCTTAATTTTAGCCATTCTGACCAGGGAGAGAAGTTGGATTTGGATTTGTAATTTCATGAATAAGAATGATAATCACTTTAAACCGTATGTTTTTGTCCGGCTGTAGAGCTGGCTCAGCAGTTAAGAGAACGTGTTGCTCTTGAGGAGGATGTGCTTTGCTTCCCAGCTCTCACTTGATCATGGTCCGGGGGATCAGATTCTCCTCTTTCTTGCTTTCCCTGGACACTTATGTGGTGCACATCCATCATACTCGCAGGCCTAATATGCTTACAAAATGAATAAATAACTGTTCTAAGAATTAAATGTTTTGGCTTTTTTAGTGCTTGTCTAGTGTACATGAACTCTGACTCATTTTTGGATTGCGTCAGTTTTATATTAGTTTGGACTGCATTTGCTTACATTGAGCAGCTCTTTGTGTGTTGTACATATTAACCCCTTGTGTGGAGAAAATCTGCTAAGTGTTTAGTTTCCTCTCTTAGCTGCTATTCATTCTTCTTGTATTTCTCACTCTCTGCCCTTTGCAGCCCATACTCCATGAATCCTCTTCCTCCTTCTTTCCTGGTTAACTTCTGTGCTCCTGAAGTCTCTTCCAGACAGTCTTTGCCTATTTCTGAGTTATTAACCATTATTAATCAGGTTTTCCTCTAGTACTTTTAACATTTCCAGGAAGCTTTCCAGGAAGTTCCTTAGTCTAGTCTGTATTGATTTCTGTGGACAGTGGGAGATACGGGATCTAATGTCACTCTTCCAGCACAGAAGGCTCAAAGGCTCTCTCTTTTTGAGTTTGTCTTTGACATGTTTGGCTCTCAGTGTCTCTCTGCTGGGTGTCTATTTCTGGGTTCTTTGTTCTGTTCCATTTTCTACATGTTTCTTCATGTGCAGCACCATCCTGCCTTTATCTTTGTGCTTCTGTATTATCATATATGGTCAGGTCCCCAGGAATTCTCTTTCTTAGGATGGAAGTTGATATGTGTGACTTCCCTGTGTCCTTGTGCCTGTTTCATATCAGCGTTTTTCTGATGTGAATTGCATTAATTCTGTTGATTGCTGTTAATAACCATTTTTACCATGTCATTTGTTAGTGAAGTGTGTGGCAGTTCATTTTCTTGTGTACTCTTACTTTTCATTTTTTCTCTGTGGCTTAAAATATTCCTCCTAGGAATAATAATAATTATTAAATTTCTAATGTCCTTCTCAGATTGTTGTTATTGATATACAGGGAAACGAGTGGTGTTTATTTGTGTGTGTGTGTGTGTGTGTGTGTGTGTGTGTGTGTGTGTGTGTGTTGTGTTCAATAATACTTAAAGCGCTTACGTATAAGATTTCCCCATGGTGTTTGGGAAACTTTTGCGTGTTCACATCATTATTAAAAAGGAGTCTAATGCCTCTCTTATTTACATGTATGTCCTTTTTATCCTTTGTCTGATTCAAACTTCTCTAGCTCACTCTTATGGCTCTGGATTAAGTAAGTTTAGAAATAGTTAATTTCGTGCATCATCTCTTCCTCTAGTGTTCCTGCTAGAATTATTCCATTTTTTTTCTCTGCACTGTACTCTTGGCCTAGGTGTGATACACATGCCCTTTACTGTGTTGAGCCATGGTCTATTTCTTCCTAGATCCTTTCAGAGTTTATCACAGGATTTTGTTGAAGTTTGTCTCATGACACTTCCATTTCTACTGAGATTTTTATTTCATAGGGCTTTCATTTCTGATATTTTTGTTATGTGTTTTTAATATAATGGTGGGTAAAATTACCCATAGTATTTCTCTCACCTCTAGTTTCAAATAGTGCTTTGCTGGTTGTGTGTGATATTCCCCAGCTGTCCTCTACTTATCTATTCTTCAGGTCAATTATTTCATTTCCTGTGTTCTCTTGGGTAACTTCTCTCTGGTTTGCCTATGTACAATTTTTCCTCTAATTATGATCTGAGGGGCTGCATGAGTGCATAACTTTCTTCAGATGAGCTTCCTTCTCTGTGAATTTTAACAGCCAATGTTTCTTAGTACACTATGGTTCACAGGTTTTTTGGATTTTTTTTTTTTTTGCCACTTTAAATATATATGTACTGGCTGGTTTTGTGTGTCAACTTGACACAAGCTGGAGTTATCACAGAGAAGGAATTTCCAATGAGGAAATGCCTCTATGAGATCCAATGGTATGGCATTTTCTCAATTAGTGATCAAGGGTGGGAGGTGCCACCCCTGGGCTGGAACCACTCCTGGGTTCTATAAGAAAGCAAGCTGAGCAGGCCAGGGGAAGCAAACCAGTAACTAATGTTCCCCCATGGCCTCTGCATCAGCTTTTGCTCTCTGACCTGCTTGAGTTCCTGTCCTGACTTCCTTTGGTAGTGATCAACAATGGAGAAGTGTAAGCTGAATAAATCCTTTCCTCCCCAACTTGCTTCTTTGTCATGATGTTTTGTGCAGGAATACAAACCCTGACTAAGACAATAACCTCATTGTTCTCTTGTCTGTAGGAATGCTAATAACTTTACACCATACATATACATATATATATATTCATATGTATGTGTGTGTGTGTCTTTGAGATACTCTAGCAAATTTAGATGACCAGTAACTTTAATCTAGGAGTCATCACATTAGAAATTAGAAGTTATGGTGCAGTTAACACATGGTGACAATGTTGTGACAGATATCTCCTATGATCATGTAAGGGAAAGACACTGACAAGGTGGCAGTGTTGAAAGCAAACACTGGATTCAGTGAATTCTAACATAAGAAGAAAGAGGGGAAACCAGTGTTGGACAGTGCAGAGACCACTTGCATCAAGAGAAGGTGATTTCCAGAGGAAAAGATTCAGTCCCAAGATCCAGGGGCTATGATGTCTTTTTACTTCCTGTGACGCCAGGCACAAGTTCAAGAAAAATAGTACGTGTACAAAAAACCACTGATATACTTCAGTAAATTTAATCTGGTTTCTTATGCATTCATTTTTTTTCTTTAATATTCTTTTTTTTTTTTTTGAGGTTTTTCTGTTTGAAAGTTTGAACCTTGAGTTTTGAATCCACTCATTATTGCGTTTTCTGGTTGTTAAGAATATCTAAGCCCTTTTTTGTTGCTGTAAGGCTGTTCATATTATCTCGAGGTCCAGTTGACACCAAATAAAGGCCACTGTGTTTCACAAAATGTCTGGATTTGGCATAGTTTTATAATCTATTGAACATCCTATTTTGAAGCTTTTCGTGACACTTTTTAAAAAAAAAAAAACATTTTCCTCTTGTACAGTTGGGAATTAGATTGGTTTCATTCCTTTGTCTCAAGCTGCAGCCTTCTCAGAAGCCTCTTGGCAAATGGCAAATTTGTATAAGCCTCAACCTGCCACAGAGAGGGTCTGAGTACCAGTCTAACTGCCCTTATGCCCCTGAGTACCACAGTGAACCATTTCAAGGACACCACACTTTCTTGCTGCAGGCTGCTCATTTGACCTCAGTACCAAGCTGAGCCTGAATTAAGTTACGGTTTTTCACGCCTGTGATTCCCTATCCTGTACACAAGGCAGTCACATAAATTTTGGTTGTCTATATTAAGCTTGCTGAACAGAGTAGGCTAAAGGGACTCTGGAGAAAAAAAATTCCCGAAGCAGCAGAATTTCCCACAAGTCATTGCTAGTACAGAGGGAAGGGAGGAACTGGATTTTACAGCAGAACTAGGATTGTTGCCAAATTCAGGATTGCTGGCGAGTGATCAATGGACATTTGCTGTCTTCAGACCCAGAAATAGCGAGGAGGATGGGAATCTGAATGGGGTAGAGGAAGTGGGTGGGAGGGAGCCACAAGGCATGTGACCTGAACAGGTATGTGATGGGTGGGGCCAGATGAGGCACTGAGGAACGGAAGGAAGTAGGATTTCAGACACTCGCCATCTCCTTCCCCCATCCCCCCGGGGGGATATGGGAAGCAACCTTGCTTCAGAACCGGGTTACAAAGGAGACAGGTTGGGGTCTAAACTGGTGGTGAAAACTCCCCGCAGCCACAGGTGCCACTCGGGGCGTCCCGGGAGAGTCAGCAGAGCAACAGCGGGAATCGCTGCCGGCGGCCCTGAACCTCCCAGGTCAGAGGAGCTGCGGGGTTTGGAAACATGAGGGAACCTGACCAGGAGTGATTAGTTTCTCTGCTGCTCGTAAGGAAACCCGCACTGAAACTGCTGTGGATGTCTCACCCTTATCGATAAATTTTACATTACGAGAGCTGGGCCTTATGGATTTTTTCATTCATTTTATGGTTGCCAGGATATTTACAAAACAATCTCATAGAGGACTTGAATTATTTGTTGTTGGTAAACGTGGTTCTTTTTCCCACTGTAATGCGATGCAAGTCCTGTGGAGCTTAAACACAACCACGCTTTCTAACTACCCCCATTTACTACATTTCCGACCACGAAAGTGGCCTTCAGAGGGTGATCTTTTACCCTGGGGACTAGGCATCCCCAAGAACTTTTTAGATATTAGTCACTGCAGACTTGATGGAATCAGAATGTATATTTTACCAAACTTTACGGTTACGTCTGTAAACGTTAATATTTACTAAGCAAACTTATAAAAACTATTTTATGTTCATTGGTTTTCTGCTTTTCTGTATGCATGTGTGAGGGTGTCAGTTCCCATGACAGTTTTTAAAAGTCCGTTATTTTCCATCTGAGATGTAAGCACACTAGGATGCAAATACAGCATCCTGAAATGTGTTCTCATAGGTTTAATTCTTAACTTACAGCTTAGATTCTGGAAAAAAAAATCACAGAATGTATGCATGTTGTGAGATGATATCAGGCCACACTCTTTTACAGCTATAAAACACTAGATTGGAACAAAATTGGAAAGCATCTCTTAAATAATTCTGATCATGCAAGTATATGTGCAATATTTTCTCTTTCTGTTTCAAGAAAAGCACCCTGCCCATGGACACATGGCCAAGGTGACATGGTTTTGATTTTGTTTGGTTGAATAAGTATTTCAATTCTGCCCTGTCTAAGAACTCACCATATCTGACTGCACATGGGATATCTATCTGCCTGCTTCTACTTTCTGAGTGCTGGGATTAAAGCAGTGCAGAAACAGAGATGGCTCAAGCACTCACTTCCTTTGGTTTTTAATTTCAGGGTTGCTTGACAGCTAGGGCTGTGACAGTGGAATACCGGGCAATGACTGGATCCTGCTTCGACGACTTTGTACAGAGATAGGCTGTTGCAGAATTGCAGCATTCTCTTTGCCGTGGGTGAGAATAGTTTGCTTGTAGCACCTTTGCTCCTTGGGGTTCCTAGGAAAACTACTCTGCAAGTGTGTGAGCCTTATGAGAATGAGTGTCCTTTGGGGTGGTTGAAGGCTGCTGTCATTTTTTTGTTCCATGACAGATTGAGAACTCAGTGGTGTGTAATACAGTCGTCCCACTCATTCAGCTTCATTTCTGCTCTTGCGTTTTGATTGAGCTGTGATTAGAAGTGATGGGCCTCCACGTATGCTAACTGAAAATGGCCTCTAAGTATTTTCTATATTCTGACCCTGAACGACACCAGGGGAATCATCTGTAGAACCTTCTATTTTACTTTCTCATTATCTGCAGAACATAGTCCTGTGTTAGAAATTCAGGTGTTTTCTTTAAAATCTCTTTCTTGTGCAGGTCTTACACATAAGCCAGAGCTGCTCAATTTTGAAGCAGAACAGAGAGGCCTAGAAGGTGGAACGGAAAGACACAGAAGCAAATATACCAGGTATTTTGGAGGGATTGAGTTAGGTATGGTGAGAGGGTCAAGTGAGATGGAAAATGGAATTGTGGGGAGGCACTATTTAGATGGTTCAACAGTTAGTAGCTGTTTCTGCTCTGAAGAGGACGTGGGTTCATTCTCAGCATCCACATACTGACTAACACCTATACATACTTTGTTTTCAGAGCTCTGATGCCTTTTCTGACCTAGTTACACACACACACACACACACACACACACACACACACACACACACACACACACACACATATACATGCAGCAGAACGTGGATACCCATCAGCTTAAATAGAAACCCTAAAGAAAAATTTTAACAAACAAAGTGCAAATGAGACTTGAGGTTGGTTTTGCCACATTGTTTCTCTAAAAAAAGTTTTTGGAATATTCTTTTATAAATCATTTCAAGATCATCCTATTTTACATGTCACTGACTTTATATGTATTAACTAGGAAAAAACATAATTTATATGACTTCAGGTCAGTGACCAAGACCCCATTTGATTAGTCTCTCTCTTTTGTCTCTTCATTGCAATATTAAATGATTTTTCTTACTGTAACTTTAGCATTTTGTAAAATTAGGGAAAATCATGTCTTAGGTTTGTTTTCTGATCTCCTAACTTTGACATTTTGAATGTTCCTTTAGATTCTGTTTCTTTCCTAAAATCATGCCATCAGAACTTTGATAAGCATTGTTTAGTGTCTCTGCAGAACTGTAAATGGTGTGTGTTATCTTTCCATTGACATTTTGTCTTAACACCAATACTCACTGATTTTCATTGCTATACTTTTAATAGAGTTTGAAATCTTGGTTTCATCTTCTGAAGCATTTCGGATTCTGTGCTTTCTTAAATTTCATACTATGATACTATTACCTTTGCGTACTTTGTTGAAATATCCCATTCCTGTTGAAATGAATCACTTTAAGAGAAACGTCCTTGGCAATTGTGTATCCATGCTAGTGGCCTGTCAGTGTTTTCTGTGTCACATTTTTATTCTTCTGTTTTCCACCTGCTGTTTCTGTCCACATGCATGTTGGTCAGTGACTAATTCATTTTTGCAAGAACATAGTATTATGAAACAACACATGTGATAGCTAAATCTTTGTGAATAGTTTGATTATTTGACAGTTGAGGAAGCTGCACACTGACTTGCATGGTGGCTGCAGTAAGTTGGCTTCTCACTGACACTGTATCTCTTGAGTTCTTTCTGTTACATTGTCTTCAGGACTCATTTTGTGCAAATCTGAGTGTGCTCCCTGACTAGCTCTCACTGACCTAATATGTGATCTTGGTGCACACTAGGTGAGCATTTCTTTCATGACTCATGGTGTGAAGCATTTTTAATGTGTACTAATCGGCCATTGTGACTGCCTTTTAGCATGATCTCTTAAAACTATTTGCTTCTTAATTGAAGTTATTTTTATTTGCTTGCGTTTTTTTCTTATGATATATTTTGAGTGTTAACCTGTCATATGGTAAATAGCTAGCTAATACATTTAACTGTTATTTCTTTATGGTTTTAATTTTTAGGATTTCCATGCATCCTTTTTGACTTCAGCTCATACATGAAGCCAAAGTCTGTGATTCATTGTATAATGGGAGAGAATGTATAGAGGTTCATTTGTGTGGATACTTTTCCAATATGTTGGGTTGATGAAGGAGGCCACCTGTTATGTAGTACACCTATGTTATTTTGTTGAAAATCACATGTCATTGCTATTGTTCTGTTTCTGGATCTGCTGCTCTGTGGCATAGGGCTGTATATCTACTCTTCTGCCATTCCTATATTCTGGAGGTCATTTAGCTCTGCAGTATCATCTGGAATCACTTTTGGGATAACTCAGGCTCTGCTTTATGTAGCTGGGGTGCTCTCTACACTCAGATTCTTTGTGTTTCAATGTAAAATTAGTTTTCTTGTGACTATTTTTGTGACTGTTATTCAATATATTGTGTGTATCTTCGATTACCTCCCTATTCTTCTGCTTTCCCAGTCTTTGTCCCCTCTTTGCCATGTTCCCTGGGACTTGAACCAGGTTATTTAAATTTCCTCTCCATGGTTATGCCATAAGCAGTCACTCATTCTCCATATGCAACCAGTAAAAAATCTCTGAAGTAACTTTTGACCATTACATACAAAGATCCTCTGACCCAGACTGAAAGTAGGCTAAGTTGTGGACAGAGCCTGGTAAAGGCAGATTGAGTACTTACACATATAGCAAAATATCATGAGTCACTTACCTCCTGTGGCCTGTTACCTTCAAAGTCATGGTGACATAAGTCACCACTGCATTGCACATATTTCCTTATCAGGAACTGGCCCAGAATTCAACCAGACAGCATTTCCTTAAGTAGAAAACTGTCTTCACACCGTAACACTGCTTTAGGAAACCAAAGGAAGTAACCACCAAGCTCTGATTCAGGAGACGGTTTTATTGTGCAGTGTTGACATACACAGGGTCAGCTGATGTCCATCTAAAGTCTGAGCCCTGAGTTCAATTAAACAATTTTATATCCTGTCCCCTTGCATGCCTCCAAACCTTCCCCACATGCGAGCGATCCAGAGTGACATAGAGTCCGTCTGGCTTTCTTAACTTTTTAAATAGAATTTGCTGAAGAATCTCATATGTAGAAAATATTTCTAAGGGGCAAAATATTCCAGAATTCATATAGTTTTGATGTTCCAGGAGAGGATATTTGGTAAGACGAGAGACAGTGGAATACCACAAGGGCACTGACCAGCTGGTTGCTGATGTTTCCTGGTAACTCTGATGGGCCCGTGCTATGTCAGTAGATTAACATAGAGTCTCTTGCAGGTTGGTAATATGGCACAGGTGGTCCATGTCTGGGTAAGGGTTTTTAAGATTTATTTATTTATTTTATGTATATGAGTGCCCTTTCTACATGCATGCCAGAAGAGGGCATTGGATTGAAGCATAGAAGTATAAATGGAGATAGGCCCCTACGTGTTGGCTCGGAATTGAACTCAGGACCTCTGGAACAGTATTCTTAACCTCTGAGCCATCTCTCCAGCCCTCTGGGTGAGGTTATTAAGGACTTTTCTTGTCCACTAGCTTACACAGCACCTTTTGTTGCTCTGAAGGCTATCATCAGGGCATCTGAGATGTTTCCTAGATATTATGGAGGTCTTAGTGGTTTGCCTTATTCTCACCCTCATCTTGTAAAACTTATGTAAAACAACTGAGTTTTATGGCTCATTTCAAAGATTATCAGATCTGAGCTTTCTTATGGAATATTTATAATTCTTGAAGTTGAAAATTATATTTCTTGCTGAGCAGTGGTGGCAAACACCTTCAATCCCAGCACTTGGGAGGTAGAGGCAGGCAGATCTTGGTAAGTTCAAAGCCAGTCTATATAGTGAATTCCGGGACAGCTAGAGCCACACAGAGAAGTCCTGTCTTCAAATACCTGCCTTTTCACTCCCTGCCTCCCCTCCCGAAACCCCAAAGAATATTTTATGTCTTTGGAATAAGTTGCTCTCTGACCTGTATTAACCCCTTTAAATTGAATTTTTTTCTCTTTCCTTTTTGGTCTGGATAACATTTGATGCACTGTGCTGATGAGTATGAACAGACTGTACACCCTTGTTCCTGTCCTGAGAAGGTTGTACTCCTTCTAGTTTTCCTCATTTAGTAAAACGTGGAGTTTAGGTTTGTGGCTTCTCGTGTTTAGTATTCATAGGTTGTGTTTTCCCCATTGCCAGGTTCTTCAAATCTTTGATAAAGAGCAAACATGAAAATTTCCCACAGGTGTTTTATGGATTATTTTGACACGGTCATGATCCTTCTGTTACATTCTAGATAGTCACAAGCTTACACTGAGAGATCTACACACATTGAAGCAGCCTTGTATTCTGCAGGATAATATGGTAGTGCATATAGGTGGTTTCAGTCCTCTCCAAAGTGACTTTTACTGTTTGCAGTAGTTTGCATTCCCAATAGGAGTTAGAATAAGGACCCACTTTACCATTTCTTCAGATGCATTCCTGGGCATTTGATTATATTTGTTGTTTATTATTTTTTGAGGGGATAACACATATATAAAGAGTTGTGTATATAGTGTCATTGTTGTCAAAATCAGCATGTGTATAAGGCTAGCAGCAAATTACAGTTATAGTTGCCTCTGTGATTCTTCTACCTTATGAGCATCTATTTTATTTTCTTGTTTTTGTTATTTTATTTTATTTATGTATACATTTCTTTTGGGAATATGTATGTCTGTGTGCCTGGTGCCTGTGGAGGTCACAAGAAGGCATTGAATCTCCTGGGAGAGTAGTTATGGATTGTTGTGAGCCCATGTGTTAGTTCCGGGATTCTAATTCAGGTAGTCTAGAAAAAACAGTATGTGCTCTTAACTACCACATCATCCTGACAGCCCCTTATTTGGTTTCTTCACATTAGTCATTCTGGTGAGATGGAGTATCACTCATGCTCAAGTTTGTAATTCCCTCATGGCTGAGGATTATGGACACATTAAATTAATACTTCCTTCCTGAAATTGAAGCACAAAGAGCTCTGAAGGTCTTTGAAACTTCTGAGAATGGTATATAATCCTCATTTGTTTTTTCAACCTGCTCATTAAACTGGAGATTTGCTTATGTTATCTCTTCATTCTCCAATATTACTAAAACATTTGTCAAGTATAAAAGTTTCTAGTGGTATCTTCAGATAGCTTATATAAGCAATCACATTGTTGTTGAAAAGGGTAAGTTCAATGTCTTTCCTACTGTATCTCTTTGTTTTTTGGGGTTTTTTGTCTCTTTCAAACTTCTATAGGTTGTTCTTTTATAATTATTATTATGTGTGTATGGGTGTTTCGTCTGCATGTTGGTGTACATACATATACATGTATGCAGTGCCCACAGAGATGGACATTGTACCCTCCAGAACTAGAGTCACAGACAGTTTTATGAGCTGACACGTAGTGTTCCTCTTGAACAAGCAATGCTGCTAACCACCAAGCCTAACTCCTTCCATCTTCTCTAGCTACTTTAAAATTCTACTTTAAGTATGACTGGGGAGAATATGAACTTTCCCCTATTATAGTACATTTTCTTCTTCCTGGACTATAAATCTAGATTGACACAAACACACACACCCACTTCCCCATCCCCTTTGGTTTTTGAAGACAGGATTTCTCTGTGTACCCCTGGTGGTCTTGGACTTCAATCTGTAGCCCAGGTTGGGCTTGAACTCAAAGATCTGCCTGCCTCTGCCTCCTGAGTGCTGGGATTAAAGGTGTGGCCCAACATACACCTGAGGTGAGAGTTCATGCTATTTGAACTTCTACAAGGAATTTTATGATGAAATTTTAAGAATGGTAGATGAAATTCTGTTCCTACTGAGATTTCACGTCTCAGGTTTCTATTCTAGAAGCTTTTGCTGCTATTGTCGCTTCCATCTCTGTCCCGCAGAAAGGAGTGACACCACGACGTTCTTCTCAAAGCAGTTTATACTGGAACCTTTCTTTCTGCATGCAAGCAGCAATCTCTCTTTTCTTCCCTTCCTCCCCCTTCCTCCCTAGCACACTCCCTTATATCCTCCCGAAGTTCATAGATCCACATCACATGGCCTGATCTTGCATCATGGTGCGCCTGTGCAGCTCTCACAATGGACGTGGCTAGTTTCAGGTGTGTGAGGAAGTCAGGTGCTAGTCATGAGACTTAACTGCAGTCCCGGGCGCCATCTTGGGACTGCCGCCACACCCACGCTCCACATCCTTTGTGACTGTATAGCTCAGAATGGCTCCCTACATGCTATTCTGGATGATGGATTACTGATGATACTGTTCTCTATTCCCTGTAAGGGTTAATGTTTTCTTGTGTTATACATGATGGGTTGGTTGCTTTCCAGTTCTCCTGTATTCATTAATTCCTCTATAAAATATATTCCTTTCCTAGAGTTTGTAATGTTAAGTTGGGCCCTTCAATAGTATGCTAATTATTGACCCCTTCAAATGTACTTCCTTTTCTGTCAATTCTAGTAGTCATGTGTGTAATCTATGGTTGGCAGTTATTTTCTTTCAGGGCTTTAAATATATTATTGCACGCTCACTGAACATTAGAATATGGATAAATATTCATATGGATTGTATTTCCAAGCCCATGTTGGTATATGAGTAGATAATTGGGAAATGAGTGCCTATTTACATAGCAATTAAATGTGAGGGAGCAAGATAGATCTGGGAGATGAGGCAGCCTCAGAGAGACTATCCTAACGATAGCCTCCTCCTATAAATCGAGAGGCCCACAGTCTGAATACTAAGCATAACTATCTTGAACTTCGTCTACTATATGAAGTTTAATGCTCAATACTATGTAGTGTTCATGCTCAGACAAGCAATACTGACACATAGGTATCTGGGAACGCTGACATTCTTGCCCATCCTGTTTAGTTCTTGGATTGTATGCTCAGGGCTCTTTGAATGGAAGAGCCAGATATGTAAACATATGGCTGTTAGAAGTAAGTGTGTGTGTGTGTGTGTGTGTGTGTGTGTGTGTGTGTGTGTGTGTATTTGAGGAAATTTCACTTCTGGGTTTTAATATAGAAGCCCTGGACAGAAAACTTCATGGTGGAATCATGTAAAAACATGAGTTACTTATCATACCACAGGAAGACCTCCAGCTCATTCTCTGTGTATTGAAAATAAACCTTTTCAGTTGAAGACAAGGACCCGACTAAGTCATCTGACACATTCCTTTCCCATATTTATTGAAATACAGCATCTGTCCTTCGGCATTAAAGTTTTTACTGATGCAGGTGACAGTACTACTCAGCCTGAATGTCACAGGCAAGAGTTATGAAGAGGTATGCCAGGTGAAAACATCCTGACTTTTCTCTTAAAAATTTATATATGGCTGTGTCCATTTTTCATCACCATCCTATTATTGACTATGAATCCCTTGTGCTTAAAATTATAACTATTGTAAAGACAGCACCATATTCTATACTGGCTCTCAAAATTCTGTTGTGCATATTTTATTGTTATTGGTAACTTTTAGCTCACACAAACTATAACTTATTCTGGTTTTTCCACTTATATTATCGATATTGGAGTATTTATTTAGAGAAGAATACATATAGTATTTACATTATCTGTTTTTCTTGCTATTGCAGCTATTTCAAAGCTCCTGGAATTTACATTCATCCATGCTTCCTAAAATCCCTGTCTGCCACTTGCATTTTAAGAGAGTGGTCTTTATAACTATTGCTCCCTGGAGAGCTTGCACCATTACTGTGTCCTCTGTCACATCTCTGGTTCCACAATTTCTTCCTTTCAGTCCCTCTTGTATGTTGTGGGACAGGTTTTGAGCTGTAGCCAGGCTGTTGTCATGTGTTCATAAATCCAACTGTGATGTTTTATGACAACATGAATTTCTGTAAGTCATCCCCCATCCTTTAACCCTTACATTATTCTCCACTCTTCTGTAATGTTCCCTGTTTGGATGTGCTAATATTATTTTTCCATCATTGATTGTGCACTAAGCAGTTTCTCAAAATTAACAGTTTGTTTTTGCAAACAAAGTCTTGTTGACTGGGGATGACAGTAGCTCTAGGCTATGGTGCAAGAGAACTCTTTCAAGGTACTTTTAGTATTTTCTACGTGTACCTATATTTCAGGAGTGGATTTCCTCTTATACCCTATAATTGTCCCAGTCATTGACTTTTACCTGCTTTCCAGTGTCATCTGTGCTTTTCTCTCATTGGTTTGTCCTTAGATGGAACCAGAAATCCTTTTACTCACCAAATAGTCTTGGCATTATTACACTATTGGACATACTTTGCCCAGAGAGTTGGTATCATAGCACACCGAATTATGATACATGGACAGCCATTGACAATGCTTTCACCCAGTAGCCTTCCGAACACTTTTAATAGTTTAAGTGCTACACCAGGGCTTCCAAGAAATTCTTAGACACTGAGTGGTTTGCTGACTTTTCAGAATCTTCTGTTGAAATGTACAAAACTAATTGATATTGTCTATGGAGTTTATAACTTATTAAGACAATTATCAGTTTTGAGCTTTGTCATGGAATATTTAGTTTTTGACTTGCAGAATTATATTTCTTGTTTGTTGGAAAAACATGCTGTGCCGGATAATTTTATGTCAAATTGTCATAAGCCAAAGCCTCTGAAAGGAGAGAACCTCAATTAAGAAAATGCCTTTGTAAGATAAGTCCATAGGCAGTACCTAAATCCCATGGGAGAGAGAGCTGGACTCTTAGAAGTGCAGACAATTCGCAGAGCTCATAGAAGACAACTACTTCTGCTCACATTCCCGGCCCAAGAGGAACCTGCCTAGTCCCCTCTGGGCACAGGAATCTAGGAGCAGTCAGGGGCAGGACCCTACCGGTTTCTGACTGAGCCCTAGAGCTGAAAGCCAGTCACTAGGAATGCTGACACACCTGAGAGCAGAAGTAAGACAAACTCTTCTGCTCCAAGCAACTCGCCTGGAGGCCTAAAGACACACAAACCCAGGAGCAGTCTAGGATAGGACTCTCCCATTTTCTGCCAGCACCCAGAGCTGAACTAGGCCCACAGCTCTCTGAACCCAGATCCAGCTGATAGAAAACAGGTCTCTAAGAGTGCTGACACACAGGCTTATAGGAGGGTCAAGCCACTGTCAGAGACAGCAAAACAAGCTAGCACTAGAGACAACCTGATAGCAATAGTCAAGGAACTAAACCCCTAGTTAAGCAACAGAAACCCCGACTATTTGGCATCATCAGAGCACAGTTCTCCCAACAAAGCAAATGCTGGATATCCAAACACATCGGAAAAGCAAGATTTGGATTTAAAAATCACATCTCATGATGATGATAGAGGACTTTAAGAAGGACATAAATAACTCTCTTAAAGAAACATAGGACAACAGAGGTAAACAAGTAGAAGCCCTTAAAGAGGAATCACAAAAAACCCTTAAAGAATTACAGGAAAACACAACCAAACAGGTGAAGGAATTGAACAAAACCATTCAGGATCTAAAAATGGAAATAGAAACAGTAAAGAAATCACAAAGGAAGACAACCCTGGAGATAGAAAAACCTAGGAAAGAGATCAGGAGTCATAGACGCAAGCATCACCAACAGGATACAAGAGATAGAAGAGAGAATCTCAGGGGCAGAAGATACCGTAGAAAACATTGACATGACCATCAAAGAAAATGCAAAATGCAAAAAGCTCCTAACTCAAAACATCCAGGAAATCCAGGACACAATGTCAAACCTAAGAATAATAGGTTTGGAAGAGAGCGAGGACTCAGAACTTAAAGGGTCAGTAAATATCTTCAACAAAATTATAGAAGAAAGCTTCCCTAATCTAAAGAAAGACATGCCCATAATCATACAAGAAGTCTACAGAACTCCAAATAGATTGAACCAGAAGAGAAATTCCTACTGTCACACAATAGTCAAAACACAAAGTGCACAAAACAAAGAATATTAAAAGCAGTAAGGGAAAAATGTCAAGTAACATATAAAGGCCTATCAGAATTACACCAGACTTCTCATCAGAGACTATGAAAGCCAGACGATCATGGGCAGATGTCATACAGACCCAAAGAGAACACAAATGCCAGCCCAGGCTACTATAGTCGGCAAAAGTGTCAACATAGATGGAGAAACCAAGATATTCCATGACAAAGTCAAATTTAGACTATATCTTTTCACAAATCCAGCCCTAAAAAAGGATAATGGAAAACTCCAACACAAGGAGGGAAACTACACCCTAGAAAAAGCAAGAACGTAATCTTGCAACAAAACCAAAAGAAGAGAGCCATACAAGCATACTTCCACCTCTAACAACAAAAATAACACTTAACAACAATTACTATTCCTTAATATCTGTTAACATCAATGGACTCAATCCACCAATAAAAACACATATACTAGCAGACTGGATACATAAAGAGGATCCAGCATTTGTTTTTGTTGCTGGATTTTTTTTTTCACTTTATTAACTTGAGTATTTCTTATTTACATTTCGATTATTATTCCCCTTCCCGGTTTCTGGGCCAACATCTCACTAACCCCTCCCCATCCTCCCCCCATTACCACCCTCCCCCCAACAATCCCATTCACTGGGGGTTCAGTCTTGGCAGGACCAAGGGCTTCCCCTTCCACTGGTGCTCTTACTAGGATATTCATTGCTACCTATGGGGTCAGAGTCCAGGGTCAGTCCATGTATAGTCTTTGGGTAGTGGCTTAGTCCCTGGAAGCTCTGGTTGCTTGGCATTGTTGTTTATATGGGATCTCAAGCCGCTTCAAGCTCTTTCAGTCCTTTCGCTGATTCCTTCAATGAGGGTCCCGTTCTCAGTTCAGTGATTTGCTGCTGGCATTCGCCTCTGTATTTGCTGTATTCTGGCTGTGTCTCTCAGGAGAGATCTACATCCGGCTCCTGTCAGCCTGCACTTCTTTGCTTCTTCCATCTTATCTAGTTTGGTGGCTGTATATGTATGGGCCACATGTGGGGCAGGCTCTGAATGGGTGTTCCTTCTGCCTCTGTTCTAAACTTTGCCTCCCTATTCCCTCCCATGGATATTCTTGTTCCCCTTTTAAAGAAGGAGTGAAGCATTCGCATTTTGTCTATACTTCTTGAGTTTCATGTGTTCTGTGCATCTAGGATAATTCGAGCATTTGGGCCAATAGCCACTTATCAATGAGTGCATACCATGTATGTCTTTCTGTGATTGGGTTAGCTCACTCAGGATGATATTTTCCAGTTCCAACCATTTGCCTACGAATTTCATAAACTCGTTGTTTTTGATAGCTGAGTAATATTCCATTGTGTAGATGGACCACATTTTCTGTATCCATTCCTCTGTTGAAGGGCATCTGGGTTCTTTCCAGCTTCTGGCTATTATAAATAAGGCTGCTATGAACATAGAGGAGCATGGGTCTTTGTTATATGTTGGGGCATCTTTTGGGTATATGCCCAAGAGAGGTATCTCTGGGTCCTCAGGTAGTTCAATGTCCAATTTTCTGAGGAACCTCCAGACTTATTTCCAGAATGGTTGTATCATTCTGCAATCCCGCAAGCAATGGAGGAGTGTTCCTCTTTTTCCACATCCCTGCCAGCATTTGCTGTCACCTGAGTTTCTGATCTTAGCTATTCTCACTGGTGTGAGGTGAAATCTCTGGGTTATTTTGATTTGCATTTCCCTTATGACTAAAGATGTTGAACATTTCTTTAGGTGTTTCTCAGCCATTCGGCATTCCTCAGCTGTGAATTCTTTGTTTAGCTCTGAACCCCATTTATAATAGGGTTATTTGTCTCCCTGCAGTCTAACTTCTTGAGTTCTTCATATATTTTGGATATAAGCCCTCTTTCATTGTAGGATTGGTAAAGATCTTTCCCCAATCTGTTGGTTGTCGTTTTGTCCTAACAACAGTGTCCTTTTCCTTACAGAAGCTTTGCAGTTTTATGAGATCCCATTTGTGGATTCTTGATCGTAGAGCATAAGCCACTGGTGTTTTGTTCAGGAAATTTTCTCCAGTGCCCATGTGTTCGAGATGCTTCCCCACTTTTTCTTCTATTAGTTTGACTGTATCTGGTTTGATGTGGCGGTCCTTGATCCACTTGGACTTAAGCTTTGTACAGGGTGATAAGCATGGATTGATCTGCATTCTTCTACATATTGACCTCCAGTTGAACCAGCACCATTTGCTGAAAATGCTATCTTTTTTCTATTGGATGGTTTTGGCTCCTTTGTCAAAAATCAAGTGACCATAGGTATGTGGGTTCATTTCTGGGTCTTCAGTTCTATTCCACTCGTCTATCTGTCTGTCTCTGTACCAATACCATGCAATTTTTATCACTATTGCTCTGTAATACTACTTCAGTTCAGGGATAGTGATTTCCCCCAGGAGTCCTTTTATTGTTGAGGATAGTTTTAGCTATCCTGGGTTTTTTGTTATTCCAGATGAATTTGCAAATTGTTCTGTCTAACTCTCTGAAGAATTGTATTCGTATTTTGGTGGGGATTGTATTGAATCTGTAGATCACTTTTGGTAAAATGGCCATTTTTACTATATTAATCCTGCCAATCCATGAGCATGGGAGATCTTTCCATCTTCTGAGATCTTCAATTTTTTTCTTCAGAGGCTTGAAGTTCTTATCATACAGATCTTTCAGTTGCTTGGTTAAAGTCACACCAAGGTGTTTTGTATTATTTGGGACTATTATGAAGGGTGTCGTTTCCCTAATTTCTTTCTTGGCCTGTTTCTCTTTTGTGTAGAGGAAGGCTACTGATTTATTTGAGTGAATTTTATACCCAACCACTTTGCTGAAGGTGTTTATCAGGTTTAGTAGTTCTCTGGTGGAACTTTTGGGATCACTTAAGTCTGCAAATAGTGATATTTTGACTTCTTCCTTTCCAATCTGTATCCCTTTAATCTCCTTTTGTTGTCTAATTGCTTTGGCTAGAACTTCAAGAACTATATTGAATAAGTAGGGAGAGAGTGGGTAGCCTTGTCTAGTCCCTGATTTTAGTGGGATTGCTTCAAGTTTCTCTCCGTTTAGTTTAATATTAGCTACTGGTTTGCTGTATATGGCTTTTACTATGTTTAGTTATGGGCTTTGAATTCCTGTTCTTTCCAGGACTTTTATCATGAAGGGGTGTTGCATTTTGTCAAATGCTTTCTTAGCATAATCATGTGCTTTTTATTTCTCATTTTGTTTATATAGTGGATTACGTCGATGGTTTTCTGTATATTAAATGATCCCTGCTTACCTTGGATGAAGACTACTTGATTATGATGGATGATTGTTTTAATGTGCTCTTGGATTCGGTTTGCCAGAATTTTATTGAGTGATTTTGTGTTGATATTTATAAGGGAAATTAGTCTGAAGTTCTCTTTCTTTGTTGTGTCTTTGTGTGGTTTAGGTATAAGAGTAATTGTGGCTTCATGTAAGGAATTCGGGAGCACTCCATCTGTTTCAATTTTGTGGACTAGTTTGGATAGTATTGGTATGAGGTCTTCTATGAAGGTCTGATAGAATTCTGCACTGAACCCATCTGGACCTGGACTCTTTTTGTTTGGGAGACCTTTAATGACTGCTTCTATTTCTTTAGGAGTCATGGGGTTGTTTAAATGGTTTATCTGTTCCTGATTTAACTTCGGTACCTGGTATCTGTCTAGGAAATTGTCCATTTCCTGCAGATTTTCAAGTTTTGTTGAATATAGGCTTTTGTAGTAGGATCTGATGATTTTTTGAATTTCCTCTGATTCTGTAGTTATATCTCCCTTTTCATTTCTGAATTTGTTAATTTAGACACACTCTCTGTGTCCTCTGGTTAGTCTGGCTAAGGGTTTATCTATGTTGTTGATTTTCTCAAAGAACCAGCTTTTGGTTCTGTTGATTCTTTGTATAGTCCTTTTTGTTTTTACTTGGTTGATTTCAGCTCTGAGTTTGATTATGTCCTGCCTTCTACTCCTCCTGGGTGTATTTGCTTGTTTTTCTTCTAGAGATTTTAGGTATGCTGTCAAGCTGCTGATATATGCTGTCTCCTTATTCTTTCTGCAGGCACTTAGATCTATGAGTTTTCCTCTTAGTGCAACTCTAATTATGTCCCATAAGTTTGAGTATGTTGTACCTCCATTTTCATTAAATTCTAAGAAGTCTTTAATTTCTTTCTTTATTTCTTCCTTGACCAGGTTATCACTTAGTAGGGCATTGTTCAACTTCCATGTATATGTGGGTGTTCTTTCCTTATTGTTATTGAAGACCAGCTTTAGCCTATGGTGGTCTGGTAGGAGACATGGGATTATTTCTATCTTTCTGTATATGTTGAGGCCTGTTTTCTGACTGATTATGTGGTCAATTTTGGAGAAAGAACCATAAGGTAGTGAGAAGAAGGTATATCCTATTGTTTTAGTATAGAATGTTCTATAAATATCTGTTAAGTCCATTTGGTTCATAACTTCTCTTAATCTGTCTATGTCTCCGTTTAATTTCTGTTTCCATGATCTGTCCATTGATGAGTGTGGGGTGTTGAAATCTCCTACTATTATGTGTGAGGTGCAATGTGTGTTTTGAGCTTTAGTAAGGTTTCTTTTATTTATGTAGATGCCCTTGTATTTGGGGCATAGATATGTAGGATTGAGAGTTCATCTTGGTGGATTTTTCCTTTGATGAATGTGAAGTGTTCTTATATTTTTGATGACTTTTGGTTGAAAATCGATTTTATTCGATATTAGAATAGCTACTCCAACTTGCTTCTTCAGACCATTTGCTTCTAAAGTTGTTTTCCAGCCTTTTACACTGAAGTAGTCTCTGTGTTTGTCTCTGAGGTGTTTTTCCTGTAGGCAGTCCTCATTGTATATCCAGTTTGTTAATCTGTGTCTTTTTATTGGGGAATTGGTCCCTTGATGTTGAGAGATATTAAGGAATAATGATTGTTGCTTCCTGTTATATTCGTATTTGGATGTGAGGTTATGTTTGTGTTTGTCTTCTCTTTGTTTTGTTACAAGAAGATTAGTTTCTTGCTTTTTCTAGGGTGTAGCTTGCTTCCTTGTGTTGGGCTTTACCATTTATTATCCTTTGTGGGGCTGGATTTGTAGAAAGATATTGTGTAAATTTGGTTTTGTCATGGAATATCTTGGTGTCTCCCTCAGTGTTAATTAAGAGTTTTGCTGCATACAGTACCCTGGGCTGGCATTTGTGTTCTCTTAGGGACTGTATGACATCTGTCCAGGATCTTCTGGCTTTCATAGTCTCTGGTGAGAAGTCTAGTGTAATTCTAATATTTCTGCCTTTTTATGTTACTTGACCTTTTTCCCTTACTGCTTTTAGCATTTTTTCATTGTTTTGTGCATTTGGTGTTGTGACTATTATGTAACAGTAGGAGTTTCTTTTCTGGTCCAATCTATTTGGAGTTCTGTAGGCTTCTTGTATGGTTATGGGCATCTCTTTTTTTAGGTTCGGGAAGTTTTCTTCTATGATTTTGTTGAAAATATTTACTGGTCCTTTGAGCTGGGTGTCTTCACGCTCTTCTATACCTATCGTCCTTAGGTTCTGTAGGCTTCTTGTATGCTTATGGGTATCTCTTTCTTTAGGTTAGGGAAGTTTTCTTCTATGATTTTGTTGAAGATATTTACTGGTCCTTTGAGCTGGGAGTCTTCACTCTTTTCTATACCTATTATCCTTAGGTTTGATCTTCTCATTGAGTCCTGGATTTCCTGTATGTTTTGGACCAGTAGCTTTTTCCGCTTTACATTATCTTTGACAGTTGAGTCGATGATTTCTATGGGATCTTCTGCTCCTGAGATTTTCTCTTCTATCCCTTGTATTCTGTTGGTGATGCTTGTATCTACAGTTCCTTGTCTCTTCCTTTGGTTTTCTCTATCCAGGGTTTTCTTTCTTTGTTCTTTCTTTATTGCTTCTATTTCTGTTTTTAATTCCTTCACCTGTTAGATTGTGTTTTCCTGTAATTCTTTTAGGGATTTTTGTGTTTCCTCTCTATAGGTTTCTACTTTTTTATTTGTGTTTTCCTACATTTCTCTAAGGGAGTTCTATATGTCTTTCTTGAAGTCCTCCTTCATCATGATCAAAGTTGATTTTAAATGTAGATCTTGCTTTTCTGGTGTGTTTCATATTCAGTGTTTGCTTTGGTGGGAGAACTGGGCTCCGATGATGCCATGTAGTCTCGGATTCTGTTGCTTGGGTTCCTGTGCTTGCTTCTCACCATCAGGTTGTCTCTGATGTTACTTTGTTCTGCTATTTCTGACAGTGGCTAGACCGTCCTATAGGCCTGTGTGTCAGGAGTGTTGTAGACCTGTTTTTCTGTTTTCTTTCAGCCAGTTATGGGAACAGCGTGTTCTGCTTTCAGGCATGTAGTCCTTCCTGTCTGTGCTTTCCAGCTGTTCCTGTGGGCGTGTGTCCTGAGTCCACCAGGCGGGTTGCTAGGAGCAGAAAAGTTGGTTTTACCTTTGGTCTTTGAGCCTGAAGTCGCTCCTCATGGCTGGGTTCCAGCTCTCCGTGAAGGCAGTAACCAGAAGGGCCTGCCCCTCATTCTCCAGAGTACCTGTGCAGAGGGGCCCCAGATGGTGGTAGGTTTTGCTCTAAAGTCAGAAATGTGGGCAGAGAGTAGTCTCCTCTGGTTTTCCAGGCGTGTCTGTCCCTCTGACGGTCAAGCTCTCCCTCACAATGGGATTTGGGTGCAGGGAACTGTTTGACTGGCTCCGTTCAGATCTGGGCGCAGTCTAGACCGCAGGACTCTTGCAGCTTGAGTGCCCCTATCTTCCTGTTCCCAGAAGCCCTATACAGTTTCCTCTTGGGCCAGGGATGTGTGCAAAGTTGGGCGGTACTGGCGGTCTCTCCTGCCCTGCTGTCTCAGGAGTGCCCACCTGTCTGGGTGTTGAGCCCTCTCTCCCATGGGGTTTGGGAGCAGTGAACTGTGGGCCAAGATCAGAGAGGTTCAGGTGCCAGCTAGAAACTGGAAGTGTTTGGTTCCAGAGGAGTTTTGTCTTTTTGTGTCCTGAGTCCACCAGGCAGGTCACTTGGAGCAGAAAAGTTGGTCTTACCTCTGGTCTTGGGCTTCAATTCGCTCCTCAGGGCTTGATTTCAGCTCTCTGTGAGGGCAGCAAACCAGAAGGAGTATCATTCATTCTTAGCTACCATTCTGCATGCACTTTTCTGACCTTTTCAGCTTTTTACTCCATGAAATCTCATTTTCATTTCTTTTCTCCCGGTTATTTTCTTTGTTCCTGAAATCACTTTCAGACACTGCTTTTCTCTGAATTGTTAAGCATTTCATCATATTTTCTTCTAGTACTTTCAGTATTTTAAGTTTTCCAGGAAGGTGTTTGAAATGGTTTTTATTGATTTTTGTGTAGGGTGAGAGATGTGGAACTAATATTACTCTTCTCCACATGGACAATTATTTTTCAGCACAGAACATTCAAAGCCTTTTTCTGTCATCATCCTTGACATACTTGTCTTACATTACCTCTCTGCTGTGTTTATTTCTGGGTTCTTTGTTCAATGTTCTACATGTTTCTGTATGTGCAGGACCATGCTGTCTTTTCCTTGTACATTTGTATTATGAAATATGTTCAGGTCTTGTGACACCCCAAGGGATGATCTTTTGTTATGTTTAGTTTTGATTTGTCTTGTTGTCCTGTGTCCCTGTGACTGTTTCCAGGTAGTGCTCATTGGCAAGCTTAGTGGGCTCTGACAAAACATTGGATGTCTGCAAGTGTATTTGTATTATATCAAGTCTGATATTCCCGACCAATGTCAGTTGGGACTTCTATCATTAACAATGAGTTTGGTGCCTTTTTTTCCTACCTGTTTCTCTTTTTTATCCTTTGTCTTTAAATTTTTCTGGTTTACTCCTTCTCTTCCTCCTCCTCCTCCTCTTTCAGTTTCCTCTTCTTTCTCCTCCTCCTCCTTCTCCTCCTTCTTCTTTCTTCTTCATTTTGATTTTTCAAGATAAATTTTCTTACTGTGTAGTCCTGGCTGTCCTGAGACTTGATCTATAGATCAGATTGGCCTCAAACTCACAGATATTCCTGTCTGTGTCTCCCAACTACTGGGATAAAAGGTCTATGCCACTACTGCCAAGCCAGTCACTTTAGCTTGATCTTATGGCTCTGGATTCAGTAAGATTGGTGAGTGCCTGCATCTTTTCTCTGTACAGTGTTCTTGCTAATGCTGTTCAGTATTCCCTGAAGTGTATGTTGGCCTGGGTGTGACATATATGCCTGTTACTTAATGATCCTGGTAACATTTTTTCCTAGTACTTTATGAGTTCATCACCAAAACTTGTTGAACTGTATCTATATTTTACAACTTTCTTCAAGTACACTTACTTGGCCATGAATTTTACAAGTCAGTGTTCAGTGATAAAGTTCACAGCTATTTTCTTTGCCCATTCTAAATATATCTTTCCCCACTCTCTTCTCTGTAGGAGTGTTGATAAAACCTCTGGTATCATTTTGATTTTGAAGTCTTTTTTATGTGTTTTTACATAGTCTGTAGCACAGATGCATTAATTTTAGTTTTGTATTTTGACTTCTCAATGTGGAATTTCAACAAGAGTTCTAGTCTTTGTTCCTGAGAAAGAAAGTCAAAGAAGAGTGACAGAGAAAAATGACTGCTTCTCCAGTAAATGTGCTCCAGGTTGGTGTTTTGTCTGGATTTCTTTGTAAATTGTTTTTATGTTGAAACCATCTTTTTAATTTTCTGCCTCTGGTAATGTCATTTAAATTGTTATTCTTTTTTTATTTGTTTGTTTTGTTTTCTTTTTTTCTTTTTTCCTTCTCTGGTAACCAGGATTAAATCTTTATGTCTTGTCACATACACAGCACAGCCTTATTCCATTCTATCTTCCCTCAGATATTATTGTGGGGACATATATTTTCATGGACTTAATTGAGACTGTAATTCTGAAGATTCCATTGTAAATGATGATCAAAGAAATTCATTGATTTTTTTCAGTTCACACAGAGGATGGATTTGTGTCCTTATATATTAGTGAGGAAGGTAGGTGTCATGTGCCTCACGTAGTTTACATTTTAGGGATGGACAGATTCCCAGAACCAGGCTTACAAAGTGGACAACCTACTTTTGGCTGACATCACTGAACAATTTATGGAAAAATAGAATTAGAAGGAACTCACTGTCTTCAATCTTTTTTTTTTTTTTTTCGTAGCTGGGGACCGAACCCAGGGCCTTGCACTTGCTAGGCAAGCGCTCTACCACTGAGCTAAATCCCCAACCCCTGTCTTCAATCTTAATAGTAAATATTTCAACACCCTAGAGAGAGAGAGAGAGAGAGAGAGAGAGAGAGAGAGAGAGAGAAGATGATGGAAAGAGTATGTGACTTGCTCTTGCTGTAAAACTAATCTTTCTGTAAGGAGATGTAGGTTACAGTATGGCGGATTTTCTCTTTGCTAGTGTGCTAACACCTGAAGTCTATTTGTCTCAGGAAGGGTGCTGCTCATATTCTGTTCTTGATTCCAGTGTACAGTGGTAAATTCTCAACAGAGAGATGAGTATTTTCTCTTTGTCTTTTGTTTTATTTTTCTGTCAGAGTGTAATCACTGCTAATCCAATCTCTATATTGCATTACATGGAATGTACTAGTAAGAATATTCTACAGAACATTGATTTTGGGCTGTCACACATCAGCTTTCATGCATAAACCAATGTCCCTCTTAATGACTTTGCTCGCTCTCTCTCTCTCTCTCTCTCTCTCTTTTTCCGAAAGTCACCCTATGTTTGTTGTTTCCCTGAAGCTGTGTATTACATAGAGTTTTTGAAGTGAGCTTGAGGTGGACAGGTTTCCATTCTTCTTTAAAAAACTTTTTTGTCTGACTATGTATGTTCATCCCCATGTTTTTATGTGCACTAGATGCCTGCATGGTGCCTGTGGATGGCTGAGGATGGCACCAAAGCCTCGGCACTAGAATCAGTTTCTGTAAGTGAGCTGCCATATGGGTAGAGAAAATTAAAATAGGTTGCTCTGTAGGAACAGCAAGTGCCCTTTACTTCTTAGCCATCTTTTCAGCCCCCAGGTTTATATTTCTGGTTCATGACAGAGCCAGTATGTAAACTGTCATTTTTTATTTTTTGAAAAATGAAGAATCAAATAAAAAATGGTAATTATTTATGCAAGCTAAAATCCTGTTAGATGATTGAGCTGAAATAGTGAAGAAGAGGAAACTTAAAAGATTCAAATTTCTTTTTCCTTTCCTTTCCTTTCCTTTCCTTTCCTTTCCTTTCCTTTCCTTTCCTTTCCTTTCCTTTCCTTGTCTTGTCTTGTCTTGTCTTGCAAGATAGGGTGTCCCTGTGTAATCTTAGCTGTTCTGGAACTAGTTCTGTAGACTGGGCTGGCCTCAAACTCAAAGAGATCTGCCTGCCTCTGCTGCTGAGTGCTGGTCATTACTTGCCAAAGGCAAGTACCATCATTGCCCAACTAAGATTCATATTTTCAATTGAGCCAATTTATTGACCAATAATATGTTCAGAATTAGTGAAAACTTGGCATAATAATTATTCAGCTTAATGCATTTGTTTGGTCACTGATAATTTTTCTACTTCATCTGAATGAATTTTCACACAGGCAATTTATTTATAGACATTTTTCTAATTATTCTGTAGAGAGTATGGGATTTCTGAATTGTTATTCATCTCTATTGGTTGTGTGGATATTTAGGAAAATTTAGATAATATTAACACTGCCCCTTGGTATTTTTTCTATTCAGTTTAAAGTTGTCAAAATATTCTCATAACTTCACAAAATATTAATTCTGTTTCTTGTTTGGAACATTGGTTGAATGCAGTAATGTTTTATATTCCTTAGTGTTAAAAAAAAGGATTATTTGACTTTGACTCATCCATGAATTCTGTATTTAGAATTCTGTCTTAGAAAGAGTGCAGGACTGCGCATAGGCCTTAGCATCTGAACTGAGCATTTTAGAATAGAGTCAGTTGGGACCCAGCTGTAGACAAGATTGATGTAGAGCCCATATTTCAACATGATTGACAATTGTAGAATTTGGAAGCACAGTTATGCTCATCATAACTTCTCCATCTGAGAGGAGACACTTTAATCTTGTTTGATATCAATATAGAATTCATAGAATTCTATCAATATAATTCATAGAATTATATTTCTACATCCAGAACGTAACTATGTATTTTGTATTCCCTACAAGGCTGCTGATTGTGAGTCCACCATCACAATCACCATATTTTCACAGAGGTAGGAAATACAAGGTAGAGCATGACTATTTTGACTTATTTATTTGATTTTTTAAAAAAGATTTATTTTTTATGTGTGTCTGGTAGTCAGACATACCAGAAGAGGACATCAGATCCCATTATAGATGGTTGAAAGCCACCAAATACTTGCTGGAAATTGAAGTCAGGACCTCTGGAAGAATGGTCAATGCTCTTAAATGCTGAACTATCTCTCCAACCTCCAACCCCTGTTTTTTTTTTTTTTTTGAGATAGGATTTGTGTGTGTGTGTGTGTGTGTGTGTGTGTGTGTGCGCGCACACACACACATGCATGTAACCCTGGCTGCCTTGGAACTTTCTTTGTAGACCAGGCTGGCCTCAAACTCACAGAGATCTGCCTGCCTCTGCCTAACAAGTTATGGGATTAAAGGTATGTACCACCATGTCCAGCTCAAAGTATCCCTTATTAAAATTAACCTAAATTTTTGTTTTATGAATGTGAGTATATTTGCTTTAGTGTATTCGTGAATGCTTTGCCTTCAGAATTCAGAAGACATCATTAGATCTGATACAATTGGAGGTAGAATCTCTTATTTAGCGTGATGTGGTTCCTGAGAACCAAGTGTGAGTCCTATGGAAGAGCATCTAGTGCTCTTTCCTTCCAAACCATCTCTGTAACAGCTCTAGAAAACTTTTGTCATTGAATAATTGTCCTAGTCTATATCACAAAAATGTCTCTAATTCTTTAGGTCTAATTCATTAGGTAATTCCTTTTAACTAAACATTTTCCTCCCAGCAGCACATGGTAAATGGGTAATTTTCTATTACAGGGTCTGCTGACATTCAGGGATGTAACTGTGGACTTCTCTCAGGAGGAGTGGGAATGCCTGGGTTCTGATCAGAGGGCTTTATACATGGATGTGATATTGGAGAATTACAACAATCTAGTCTTTGTAGGTAAGAATGTTCTTCTTTTAGAACCCCCGACTATCCTCTGTATTTACCTATTTTGTATGTGTTTAAATTCTCTGAACTGTCTAGAAACTACCAGAAAGAAAGGAAATTCTGATAATGAACACTTACTCATAGTGCTTCTTTTACATTTTTCTTTGTGCTCTGCAACATTAACCAATGCTATATTCTGTGCAATCTCTCCAGCTTTCTTAAGTAGTTTTTAAGGAAAACTTCAATGTTCAAAGAAAATTCAATATTCAGAGTATGGAAATGTCTTACAGTACACTTAATTAATTGGACTATTTTTATTTTCATATTGAATTAAACTGTTCATTTCTTCCTGATTTTTAAAGATTGAGAGTTTTTAAAATAAAGAGCATGTTGTTGTTTTTTTTTTTTTTTTTTTTTTGACATGCGGTCTCTATAATCCTGGCACAGTATGATTTTAGTACTAGGGAGGCTGAAGCCTGAGGATCTGGCAAGTTTCTGGAAAGCCCGATTTACATAGTGTGTTCCTAGTCAAGAAAAGCTGCATGGTGGACTCTGAAAACAAACTTCATATGACACTTCAGAGAACTGCTGTCTCAATGTTCATTATTGCCCCATCACCCATTTGTCCAGGCTCTGAAAGATAAGTAGTTTAGATAAGAATGAAGAGACTACTATTAATTCTTTTGGATTGATGGAGACCAGGGTGAAGGTTTTATCTGAGCATCCATTTAATGATAGTGAAACACAAAAGGCCTCTGGTGAGAGTGGTATTTGTAAGAACTGCTACTGTTTCATGTTTAGAGAACTTAAGGAAACATCAGTTATTGAATCTGTTACTCATGCATCAATTCCTGTTATCCATAATTGTGCTAACTTTCCAGAGAACCATCGCATAAGTGGAAAAAATGAAAAAATCCTCTACCAAGGCACAAAGCATATTGTCCATCAGCATGTGAATATCCAAGAGAAGTCCTATAAATGTAACAAGTTTGGCAAAATGGTTCATGAATCCTCCCAGTGTATACCTTATGACACACGTGATACTGCAGAAAACTTCAGTAAGTGCAGATATGGTAAACACAAAGATGCTTCTGATGAGTCATCAACCATATACAGACATAAAAGTGGGGACTCTAGAGAAGAACCTTGCAAGTTTAAAGACTGTGTATACTGTTTAAATTTGTTTCCCATAATCAGTCACAACCAAAGAATCCATTCATACCTCAGTATACAACAGAGAAATCATTCTGTAGAGAAACCCCACAAATGTAAGGCTTGTAGCAAATGCTTTTATCAGTTGTATCAGGTTAAATACCATTACAAAACCCATATTGGAGAGAGACCTTATAAATGCAGTGAATGTCACAAATGTTTTAGCCAACTCACACACCTAAAAAGCCATCAAACAATTCACACAGGGGAGAAACATTACAAATGTAATGAATGTGGCAAAAACTTTAGCCGACTGACGTACTTAAGAACCCATCAGAGAATTCATACAGGAGAAAAACCTTACAAATGTAGTGAATGTGACAAACGCTTCATTCAGAAAGCCCAACTTACAATACATCAGAGAATTCACACAGGAGAAAAACCTTACAAATGCATTGAGTGTGAGAAATCCTTTACATGTTGCTCCGGCCTTAGAAAACATCAGAGAATTCATACAGGAGAAAAACCTTACACATGTAGTGAATGTAAGAAATCTTTTACCAGTGGCTCAGATCTTAGAAGACATCAGAAAATTCATACTGGAGAGAAGCCTTACAAATGCAGTGAATGTGACAAATGCTTTATTCAGAAAGTCCAACTTAGAATACATCGTAGAATTCATACAGGAGAGGAACCTTACAAATGCAGTACATGTGTTAAAGTCTTTACCCACCTCTCAGGTCTAAGAAAACATCAGAAAATTCATAGTACTGAACGAAAGTTTCCATTAGTAAAAAATGTAGCATATGCTTTGTCCAAGTTCTGCCCTTAAAAACTATTGCATACTCCACACTAGAAAATCATAATGAGCATGAGCAATTTCTGAAATCCTCTTAAGTAATGTTCAAATCTTAGAAAACATCAAGAATTTACATTGAGGAAAAATGATTAAAATGTGGCAATGTATGAAATACATTATTAAAACATTCTACTTTTTCAACCTCAAACACTTCATAATGAAGAAAATATGGAAAGGCCTGAAGAATGTGCTGTTTGTGCAGCTGGTTCCTGGAGACTGAAATGTTCTGTCCTGAAGAGAAGCTGATAAAGGCAGGAAATATAATTCCCAAATGGCTTCATGAAGTCTGTGAAACTGACAGGGTTCACTCTACTCAACTCCCATAAAAAAAAAAAAAAAAAAAAAAAAACTAGATTACAAACCAAACCACCAAATAGGATGCCTTTTAACCAGTAGATATGCCACCAGTTGTACAGTATGCTTCAGGTGTCCACTGCTTATAAATTGTTTTCCACGCTGGTTAGAGTTTCCTGATAGCAACTGTCTTTGATTCCATTCTGCTGCATAAGCACCTCTTTCCCCATATTTCTGTAAATAGCCCCAACAAAGGTCATTGGGTCAACACGATAGACTTAGGTGGCATGCATACTTTGTTGTCAGTTCTCAATCCCAGAAAAGTCTCCTATACATGTCCTATGCCTGTTCTTTGTTCAATCATGTTCACCAGAAAATTAATATTAAAGAGAAAGCATTTGATCAACTAAAGTAGGGAAAGTATGTGCTTACTTCTCCAGGCTTACTGCCACAGTAATATTTGGTCTTGTTCAAAGGGCTCAACATAGACAGAATGTAGAAGCTTAGGAAAGCCAGAGTGGAAGCTACTCTCTTTCCTGCAAGAGAGTGTGAAAGATCTATCGAGGGAAAAATGAAAATACAGTAGCAAAACTATCAGTGACAGACCATGGTTCAAGTTTGGCTGTGTCTGTGCATGGCTCTGAACTCATGCTTTGCAACCATGATTCAGTAAAGGAGCAATGACCTCAGTACAAATACTGACTGCCATCATGCCTTACTTAAGTTCTGCTGTGCTGTGAAAATTCTATCCTACAAGCCCCAAGAAGTGATTGAATTTTGTTAAATCTTTTATTCAATGCTTATATTGTAGACATAGCAGAAAGACCATGAAATAAAACTCAGGAAAATATTAATAAAGACATATATTCAGCTTAATTGAATGTTTGAGTCCATTTGTACAAATACCAAGAAACTATCCGAAGCTTTAAAGAGATATCTTATGAACAAGACAATATGTGCACGCTCTTGTAGAGCTTAGGCTTCCTCAATGGTGTCCTGGAAGGTTATTTTGAAGTACTGAAAAAAGAAAGGGAAGTATTCAGTACAGTGCCAAAGTACTGTACTAGGATATTGATACATGAGATGACTATTTTTTGACTACATCTATATTTAAAATCTAAAAATGGAAGGCACACCTGTGAGAGTTTTGCTGAATTTTGAAGTGGGAAGATCAACTTCTAATCCAGATCTTTGAGTTAGAAAGACACACCCTTAATATGTGTCTTTGAGGTAGTAAGACACACCCTTAGTCCAACTCTTTGGAGATAGGAAGACACACTTTTGATCTTGGCCACACCTTTTCTGCTGTCAGCCTATATAAGGATATGGAAGAAGGAAATTTTTGCTCTGCCTGCTTTTTCTTACCTCTCTAGGAAGTCATTCCTTTGCTGGCATTGCAGCCTACTTCTGAAGACCAGCTGAGACATCCAGCCTGGGGACTGAACAATTACTGGATTTTCAGAACTTCTGTACAGAGGCAGCCATTGTTGGAGTAGCTGGACCACAGTTTAGAGAGAGATAACATTCTATAAATTCTGTTTTAGGGAGGGGTCAAGTCTGCATGTCCATCTTGTAGCAGAACTTGTCCAATTGAGTCTCTCACATGGTACTGGTTTTGAAGTGTTCATGAAGAGCAGCTGAAGCTTGGAATTGTGTGGCATCATCAGAGGTTCCTTGAGGAGAGGGCATTGATGAATATGCAGCCCCAGTTGTAGTAGAAACTCCTTTATATTGGAGTTGCCAAGATCATGGAGTTGCCAAGGACAATGACAGGTATGGAACCCATCTGGCTTGAGATTCTGAGACAAGTTGTGTGTGCTGTACACGGCATACTAAGAGAATTAAGCTATACAAAGCTGTGGGTCTTATGACATAAAACACTAAAGTGTATATTTGATTCTGGATTTAATTTGATTTTATTGTAATTGTGCCATAGCTCCTGCATCTTATTCTAGAGTATAACGTATTTCATTTGAGTGGCAGATACAGCTAAAAGATAGTTTTTAAGGAGGCATCTGATTGTATTTATTTATTTATTTATTTTTGAAAAAGGTTATGGGGACATTTAAAGTTGAATTTTAGGATCGACAAGAAAGGAAAAGTTTTTGATTGATAGGCCATAGTACTGATTGATGTTTGTCAACAACAACAGATCTTAAGAGTCTTTTTGGAAGAGTTAACCATCAAGAAAGATTTACCTCCATCTTGTTAGTCTATGGGATGTCTATATGCCATTTTCATGATTAATGATTGATATAGGAGGAACCACATCACTGTGGATATTGCTACCCCTGAGAAGGTTGTCCATGACTGTATAAGCAAGCAAGCTGTCCTTGAACAGCAACCCAGTGTTCTCTGCTATGGTTTCTGCCTCTGGATTCCTCCTTTTATTTCCCTCAGTGATGAACTGTAACTTGGAGGATGAAATAAACCCTGTTCCTTCCCCAGGTTGTTTTGTTGTTGTTGTTGTTGTTGTTTTGTTGTTGTTGTTCTGTTATTGTTTGTTTGGTTTGCCTGCCAAGGACCAGCCTCCACTTGGAGAGGGGTTCTAAGAGAATGTTTGACTCAATGTCAATTGTGGGTCCAACCTGACAACCTGCATTCTGCTTAATAGAGGTTTTCAACCTGCTCTCTCTCTTGTCCTTTCTCTCTGGAGATTTTTCTTTCTATATTCTGCATGCTTGCTATTCTAAGAAATCTCTCTGTCCATGTCCTGCTTGTGTGTGTGTGTGTGTGTGTGTGTGTGTGTGTGTGTGTGTGTGTGTGTGTGTGTTTCCTTCAAGCAGTTCTTTTTATCTTGGATGGATAAAATCCAAGATAAAATCCAAGATGGATAGGTCATCTCCTGAAAACACATTCCCAGTCTTTCATTTTACATATCAATCCATTCATTTACTCCAGGTAAATGATTTTTTGATTATCGTGTGAACCATCATTTCATGACCCCAGCCCTTTGATTCTTAAGAGAGCAAGCCTACAGTTTTTCTTAACATTGCAAAAGAATTCAGAGATCTGTCTGCTGTTGTTAAGCACAGATGACTAGTTAGTTGGGTGGGCCCCTGCCCTGAATTTACCATTGCCCCCACACCTGAGCCTAATCTTGCTCTGTTCTAGGCTGATCCTGAATTCAGTATTCTGCCAGTGTTTGTATCTACCTGCCTTTGTATCTTTATCTTTCTGACAAGCTGGGTCATTAATGAAGCTACCTTTTTTTTTTTTAATTTGTGAAGCCCCTCATAATTCCTATTGCATCCTTAGATTTTTGCATAGTTGACAAGTTATATATTTTTGAACTCATTTTTTAGAGTTCTTTTCCATAGCCTTAAAGGCTGTCCTGAAGGTTCTATCATTTATCATTTTGCTGAAACATTAGCCATACCCTCAACTCCTGGAGTCATGCTGTTTCTAATTATCATGGAGTCCTTAGCTTTAACAGGGAGGACATTCTTGGGAAGAATGAGAAATATGTACGTTATAATACAAACAAGCCTGATGCCTACAGTAGCCACGGACACTCTTAGAGGTTCTCTCCCCAGGGGCAGGAACCATGTTACTCAGTTCACACCGGGGCCAAAACAGGATTGGCATTTGCTTTTTTTTTTTTAGACAGGATATCATTATTAACTTTGGCTGTTCGGGAACTCAAAATGTCAACTGGGCTGATCTTTAACTCACATAAATGTAGCTGCCTCTGCATCCGCAGTACAGGGGATTAAAGGCATGTGTCACTATGCCTGGCTCCAAGTTGGTTTTGATAAATGTTTTCTCAATCAATAGAAAAGTAGTTAAGACATCTGCTATTATAAAAGTACACATCCCTCTCCATGTAAATAGTACATTCTCTTACAACACATCTAGGTTCAAGAGTTCCCCCCCTTTTTTTTTTAATCATTCCATTCATTTACCTCTCAAATGATATCCCACTTCCTGGTTACCCTCTCCACCAGCCACTCATATCACATCTACACTCCTGCCTGTATGAGAGTGCTCCGTCACCCATCCCACTCCAGCATCCCCCTATGCTGGGGTATCACGCCTTTCCAGGACCAAGGGCCTCCCCTCCAGTTGCTGACAAACAAGGCCATCCATTTCCCTATGAATTTCATGAAGTCATTGTTTTTGATAGCTGAGTAGTACTCCATTGTGTGGATGTACCACATTTTCTGTATCCAACCCTCTGTTCACTGAATTCTAAAAGGTCTTTAGTTTCTTTATTTCTTCCTTGACCAAGGTATCATTGAGTAGATAGTTGTTCAGTTTCCAAGTGTATGTGGCTGTTATTTTTGTTGCTATTGAAGACTAGCATTAATTCGTGGTTGTCGGAGAGAATACATGGGATTAATTCAATGTTCTTGTATCTGTTGAGGTTTGTTTTGTGTCTGAGTATATGGTCAATTTTTGAGAAGGTACCATGAGTTGCTGAGAAGGTCTATTCTTTTGTTTTAGGGTGAAATGTTCTGTTGATATCCATTAAATCCATTTGGTTCATAACTTCTGTTAGTTTTGAAGAAATAAAATTTGATAGATGTGAAAAACAAAGTTGTAAAAACAAGGTTTTGAGAAATACAACTGGTGGTCAGGATGCCTATGACAAACTTGTGACCTTTCTGAGAGATACATCTGAAATCAGGATGCCTAGTGATATTGAAAAGCTCTCAGGGAGAACTTTCCCTCGGGATGGAGACCCTCCAACTCCAAAGACCAGACCGAGACACCACAGGATGCAATCAGCAAGAGGATTTGGTTTATTGTTGGGATACACAGGCACAGGCACCTGCGGGCGCTTCAGTCACTCGGGGGACTGGCACGCCCCACGGAACCAAGGATGGGCTTTTATAGGATTTTGGGGAGCAGAAGCAAGCATACAGAAGCAGATGCATGGTTACAGGGATATAATTGGTGGATTCTAATATGGCAAGGGTTTAGCCCAGGGGCAAGTTTCCTAGCTACCTTCCTGAAACATAACGGCTGACTCGGCCCCCCAAGGGTTCAGCCCGGGGGCAAGTTTCTTAGCTACCTTCTTGGAACATAACGACTGACTCGGCCCCCCACCAGGGTGTGGGACCTCTCCTGGGGCTTTTTTTCATTGTCAGGTGCTCAACCGAAGTCGTCCTGTTGCCAGGCCTTCAACCAAACATATCTTGCTTGGCAGCCGCTGTGTACTCAGTGTTCTAACCTTTCCCTGAACCAGTCATCTTAAGTACAGCCTTGCAAAATGGCGTTACTGCTGCTAAGCTGGGGTCTTTCATTCCCCCATTTTTTTGCTAACTTTGAGTGAAATCTTTCACTCAACTTGGTCAAGAAATTTCTGTCTGGTGGGGGCTTATTCCCCCACTGACTCTAGGCCACAAAAGGGCTAGGAGGAGCCACGTAGGAGTTTTAACTTTAAGGGGTTTGGAGTGCGCTGAACTCTCCATGTCTGGGGTGTAGTGTTGTGATTAGTCAATTCCTCAGACCGGACTGCCTTGACGTGTGGTGTGTGGATCTAAGCCGAGACTCCGTCTACCTTTAGGGCGGTCGGGGTAGTCAGGAGGACGGTGTAGGGTCCTTTTCACCGTGGCTCGAGATTCTTGGTCTGGTGTCTGTGCACCCACACGGTGTCTCCAATCTGGAACGGGTGTGGCACCACCGGATGCTCAAGCTTGTCCTGGTAAGCAGTGGCCAAAGGTCTCCAGACGTCTCTCTGCACAATCTGTAGGGCCTGTAAATGGGCCCTCAGAGAAGGGCTGTCAACAAAATCAGCAATGTTTGAATCAAAGAAATGGACAAATGGGGGTGGTGCTCCATACATTATTTCAAAAGGAGTTAGACCATGGGGGCCCGGGGTATTCCGGGCCCGATATAGAACTAGGGGAAGGAGGGCCACCCAATCCTTTGAGCCAGTTGCAAGCGTAAGTTTGGATAAAGTCTCCTTAATTGTTCTATTCATGCGTTCTACCTGACCTGAACTCTGGGGTCTATAGGCACAATGTAATTTCCAATCAATCCCCAGCAATTTGGCCACCAACTGACTTACTTGGGAGACAAAAGTGGGCCCGTTGTCCGACCTCAACGCTTGAGGCATGTCATACCTGGGAAAGATTTCCTCGAGGAGCTTCTTGGTGACCATTTTTGTAGTCTCGTGCTTCGTGGGGAAGGCTTTGACCCATCCTGAGAAGGTGTCTACAAACACTAGGAGATACTTGTATCCATATATATCTGGTTTAATTTTAGTAAAATCAATTTCTCAATGGATGTCAGGACGGTGTCCCCTAGGACGAACTCCTTGTCCAATCATGGTCCTTCCCGGGTTAACCTGAGCGCACGCTTTGTAACTCTCAGTCACCTTTTGTATCGCTTTGTCCCAATTCAAAAAAAAAACACAGATTTATCTCTTCTCGATCTAGTAAGGTTTTTATCTTCTTATGTAAAAAGGAAATCAATTCAAAAGTCCTTTGTAGACCCACTGTTTTAGTTGAGGGTGGTAGATGGCCCCCATTTTTTTAGGAGCTCTATGTCCTCATGGGCATAAACCCAACTAGTTTGTCCCACTGGTGGGGGCGTGGGTTGGTCTGGGCTATTTAAGGGCAAGATTTATTTGCTCACGGCCGCTTCTCGAGCCGTGGCATCGGCCAGCCGGTTTCTTCGTGCCTCTGGGTTGTGCCCTTTCTGGTGTCCTGGACAATGTATAATACTCAGTCTTTTGCATAGATTAACAAACTGGATACGCAACGAGGACCCTGCATTCTGCTGCCTACAGGAAACACACCTCAGAGACAAAGACAGACATTACCTCAGAGTGAAAGGCTGGAAAACAATTTTCCAAGCAAATGGTCAGAAGAAGCAAGCTGGAGTAGCCATTCTAATATCAAATAAAATCAATTTTCAACTAAAAGTCATCAAAAAAGATAAGGAAGGACACTTCATATTCATCAAAGGAAAAATCCACCAAGATGAAGTCTCAATCCTAAATATCTATGCCCCAAATACAAGGGCACCTACACATGTAAAAGAAACCTTACTAAAGCTCAAAACACACATTGCACCTCACACAATAATAGTGGGAGATTTCAACACCCCACTCTCATCAATGGACAGATCATGGAAACAGAAATTAAACAGAGATGTAGACAGACTAAGAGAAGTCATGAGCCAAATGGACTTAACGGATACTTATACAACATTCTATCCTAAAGCAAAAGGATATACCTTCTTCTCAGCTCCTCATGGTACTTTCTCCAAAATTGACCATATAATTGGTCAAAAAACGGGCCTCAACAGGTACAGAAAGATAGAAATAATCCCATGCGTGCGATCGGACCACCACGGCCTAAAACTGGTCTTCAATAACAATAAGGGAAGAATGCCCACATATACGTGGAAATTGAACAATGCTCTACTCAATGACAACCTGGTCAAGGAAGAAATAAAGAAAGAAATTAAAAACTTTTTAGAATTTAATGAAAATGAAGGTACAACATACCCAAACTTATGGGACACAATGAAAGCTGTGCTAAGAGGAAAACTCATAGCGCTGAGTGCCTGCAGAAAGAAACAGGAAAGAGCATATGTCAGCAGCTTGACAGCACACCTAAAAGCTCTAGAACAAAAAGAAGCAAATACACCCAGGAGGAGTAGAAGGCAGGAAATAATCAAACTCAGAGCTGAAATCAACCAAGTAGAAACAAAAAGGACCATAGAAAGAATCAACAGAACCAAAAGTTGGTTCTTTGAGAAAATCAACAAGATAGATAAACCCTTAGCCAGACTAACGAGAGGACACAGAGAGTGCGTCCAAATTAACAAAATCAAAAATGAAAAGGGAGACATAACTACAGATTCAGAGGAAATTCAAAAAATCATCAGATCTTACTATAAAAACCTATATTCAACAAAACTTGAAAATCTTCAGGAAATGGACAATTTCCTAGACAGATACCAGGTATCGAAGTTAAATCAGGAACAGATAAACCAGTTAAACAACCCCATAACTCCTAAGGAAATAGAAGCAGTCATTAAAGGTCTCCCAACCAAAAAGAGCCCAGGTCCAGACGGGTTTAGTGCAGAATTCTATCAAACCTTCATAGAAGACCTTATACCAATATTATCCAAACTATTCCACAAAATTGAAACAGATGGAGCCCTACCGAATTCCTTCTATGAAGCCACAATTACTCTTATACCTAAACCACACAAAGACCCAACAAAGAAAGAGAACTTCAGACCAATTTCCCTTATGAATATCGACGCAAAAATACTCAATAAAATTCTGGCAAACCTAATTCAAGAGCACATCAAAACAATCATCCACCATGATCAAGTAGGCTTCATCCCAGGCATGCAGGGATGGTTTAATATAAGGAAAACCATCAACATGATCCATCATATAAACAAACTGAAAGAACAGAACCACATGATCATTTCATTAGATGCTGAGAAAGCATTTGACAAAATTCAACACCCCTTCATGATAAAAGTCCTGGAAAGAATAGGTATTCAAGGCCCATACCTAAACATAGTAAAAGCCATATACAGCAAACCAGTTGCTAACATTAAACTAAATGGAGAGAAACTTGAAGCAATCCCACTAAAATCAGGGACTAGACAAGGCTGCCCACTCTCTCCCTACTTATTCAATATAGTTCTTGAAGTTCTATCCAGAGCAATCAGACAGCAAAAGGAGATCAAGGGGATACAGATCGGAAAAGAAGAGGTCAAAATATCACTATTTGCAGACGACATGATAGTATATTTAAGTGATCCCAAAAGTTCCACCAGAGAACTACTAAAGCTGATAAACAACTTCAGCAAAGTGGCTGGGTATAAAATTAACTCAAATAAATCAGTTGCCTTCCTCTATACAAAAGAGAAACAAGCCGAGAAAGAAATTAGGGAAACGACACCCTTCATAATAGACCCAAATAATATAAAGTAACTCGGTGTGACTTTAACCAAGCAAGTAAAAGATCTGTACAATAAGAACTTCAAGACACTGAGGAAAGAAATTGAAGAAGACCTCAGAAGATGGAAAGATCTCCCATGCTCATGGATTGGCAGGATTAATATAGTAAAAATGGCCATTTTACCAAAAGCAATCTACAGATTCAATGCAATCCCCATCAAAATACCAATCCAATTCTTCAAAGAGTTAGACAGAACAATTTGCAAATTCATCTGGAATAACAAAAAACCCAGGATAGCTAAAGCTATCCTCAACAATAAAAGGACTTCAGGGGGAATCACTATCCCTGAACTCAAGCAGTATTACAGAGCAATACTGATAAAAACTGCATGGTATTGGTACAGAGACAGACAGATAGACCAATGGAATAGAATTGAAGACCCAGAAATGAACCCACACACCTATGGTCACTTGATTTTTGACAAAGGAGCCAAAACCATCCAATGGAAAAAAGATAGCATTTTCAGCAAATTGTGCTGGTTCAACTGGAGGGCAACATGTAGAAGAATGCAGATCGATCCATGCTTATCACCCTGTACAAAGCCTAAGTCCAAGTGGATCAAGGACCTCCACATCAAACCAGACACACTCAAACTAATAGAAGAAAAACTAGGGAAGCATCTGGAACACATGGGCACTAGAAAAAATTTCCTGAACAAAACACCAATGGCTTATGCTCTAAGATCAAGAATCGACAAATGGGATCTCATAAAACTGCAAAGCTTCTGTAAGGCAAAGGACACTGTGGTTAGGACAAAACGGCAACCAACAGATTGGGAAAAGATCTTTACCAATCCTATAACAGATAGAGGCCTTATATCCAAAATATACAAAGAACTCAAGAAGTTAGACCGCAGGGAAACAAATAACCCTATTAAAAAATGGGGTTCAGAGCTAAACAAAGAATTCACAGCTGAGGAATGCCGAATGGCTGAGAAACACCTAAAGAAATGTTCAACATCTTTAGTCATAAGGGAAATGCAAATCAAAACAACCCTGAGATTTCACCTCACACCAGTGAGAATGGCTAAGATCAAAAACTCAGGGGACAGCAGATGCTGGCGAGGATGTGGAGAAAGAGGAACACTCCTCCATTGTTGGTGGGATTGCAGACTGGTAAAACCATTCTGGAAATCAGTCTGGAGGTTCCTCAGAAAATTGGACATTGAACTGCCTGAGGATCCAGCCATACCTCTCTTGGGCATATACCCAAAAGATGCCTCAACATATAAAAGAGACACGTGCTCCACTATGTTCATCGCAGCCCTATTTATAATAGCCAGAAACTGGAAAGAACCCAGATGCCCTTCAACAGAGGAATGGATACAGAAAATGTGGTACATCTACACAATGGAATATTACTCAGCTATCAAAAACAACGAGTTTATGAAATTCGTAGGCAAATGGTTGGAACTGGAAAATATCATCCTGAGTGAGCTAACCCACTCACAGAAAGACATACATGGTATGCACTCATTGATAAGTGGCTATTAGCCCAAATGCTTGAATTACCCTAGATCCCTAGAACAAAGGAAACTCAAGACGGATGATCAAAATGTGAATGCTTCACTCCTTCTTTAAATGAGGAAAAAGAATACCCTTGGCAGGGAAGGGAGAGGCAAAGATTAAAACAGAGACTGAAGGAACACCCATTCAGAGCCTGCCCCACAGGTGGCCCATACATATACAGCCACCCAATTAGACAAGATGGATGAAGCAAAGAAATGCAGACCGACAGGAGCCGGATGTAGATCGCTCCTGAGAGACACAGCCAGAATACAGCAAATACAGAGGCGAATGCCAGCAGCAAACCACTGAACTGAGAATAGGTCCCCCGTTGAAGGAATCAGAGAAAGAACTGGAAGAGCTTGAAGGTGCTCGAGACCCCAAAAGTACAACAATGTCAAGCAACCAGAGCTTCCAGGGACTAAGCCACTACCTAAAGACTATACATGGACTGACCCTGGACTCTGTCCCCATAGGTAGCAATGAATATCCTAGTAAGAGCACCAGTGGAAGGGGAAGCCCTGGGTCCTGCTAAGACTGAACCCCCAGTGAACTAGACTATGCGGGGAGGGTGGCAATGGGGGGAGGTTTGGGAGGGGAACACCCATAAGGAAGGGGAGGGGGGAGGTTGATGTTTGTCCGGAAACCGGGAAAGGGAATAACACTTGAAATGTATATAAGAAATACTCAAGTTAATAAAAAAAAAAGAAAAGAAAAGAAAAAAAAAAGAAATGAATAAATGAATGATTGGAAAAAAAAATACTCAGTCTTTTGGGCAAGAATAGGGCTTCTAAGAGGGCCAGAATTTTAGCCTTATTTTTAATATCTTTATCTTTAGATGTGAGCAGCCCCCACCTCCGGTAGATCTCCCCGTGGATGTGTGCCGTGGCAAAGGCATAACGGCTGTCTGTATATACATTTAGCCTCTTACCTTTTGCCATCTTGAGCGCCTGAGTCAAGGCGATGAGTTCAGCCCGTTGTGCGGAGGTACCAGCAGGCAGGGCTTTCGCCCAAATCACTTTGTCCTCCGTAGTGACCGCAGCTCCAGCCTTTCGCTCTCCCTCTGCCAAGAAGCTGTTGCCATCCGTGTACCATGTGTGGTCAGCACTCTGAAGAGGCTGGTCCGATAGGTCCAGCCTGGTTCCATGTACTTCTGCGAGGATTTGTAGTCAGTCATGCTGTTCTGCCTCCTCTGGTAGAGGAAGCAAGGTGGCAGGATTGAGGGTGACTACGGGCCCAAACTGAACCCGTTCTGCATCCAGTAACAAGGCTTGGTGTGAGAATTAGAGAGCCAGCGGTCTGGGGGCTGCTTTACCAAGGCCTCCACTGCGTGGGGTGCTAGGATGGTGAGTGGCTGTCCCAAAGTCAATTTTCCAGCATCCTTGATCAGGACAGCAATAGCAGCCACCATCCTTAGGCACGGTGGCCAGCCGGAGGCCACAGGGTCCAATTTCTTAGACAGGTAGGCCACAGGGCGTTTCCAGGGTCCCAACCTTTGTGTTAGGACCCCTTTAGCAAACCCCTGTTTCTCATCGATGAACAGTTACTGAGCAAATTGTAAGGGTTTGGAACAGTCGGATGAATATCTTCTATCCTCTTGTTGACCTTTCTCAAGTCTTGTACTGGCCTATAATCTCCAGTGCCGGGTTTCTTAACAGGCAGAAGAGGCGTATTCCAAGGCGACCGGCAGGGGATTAGGATGCCTTGATCTAGAAGCCTCGTAATGTGAGGCCTTATACCTTGATAAGCTTCATGTGACAGGGGGTATTGTTTTATGGAGACTGGAGTTGTAATTAAGGGGGGCTGTTGGAGCGCCAACCCCATCCCACCAGTCTCTGCCCAAGCCAGTGTCCTGTCCCGGTTCATAGGGTTAGAACTTGAAGGGGAGTTCCGTGGGGGCCAGTTATTTGGGCCCCTCCTTCCTCAAAATGAATTTGTGCTTTTAGTTTGGTGAGCAGGTCACGGCCCAGCAGAGGGTACGGGCAGTCCGGAACATGTAAGAAGGAATGGGTCACCTTACCAGTAGCCAGCTGAACCGGGCGGTCCGTAGTCCATCGGTATTGTTTCTCACCAGTAGCTCCTTGTACCCAGGCCATCCGGTCGCTGAGTTGTCCTGAAGCTTGAGTGAGGACTGAATGCTGGGCTCCTGTGTCTATCAGGAAAGCAACCGGCTGCCCCCCAACTTTAAGCGTTACCCTGGGCTCAGGGGGGGCTCCTGGCCCTGACCTCCCTAATCTTTATCTAGAGCCAAGAGGGAGGTTCGTGGTCGAGGCTTTCGGGGTCCGCCAGGCTTCTTGGGGCACTCTCTGGCCCAGTGCCCTTTCTCTTTGTAATAGGCACATTGATCTTTATCCAGCTTCAGCCCCTTTCGAGCTCCCCCCTATCTCCCTTCCTTTTTTGGCCCTGAACTACGGCGGCCAAGATTCGACTCAATTCTTTCTTTTTTTATCTCTTTCTTATTAAAAATCTTTTCAGCTTCTTTAAGTAAATCCTGTAATGTATAGCCCTGCAAATTTTCTAACCTCTGTAACTTAGTCTTGATATCTGGAGCAGCCTGCCAGATGAAGGACATAGAGACACTCGTCATTTGTCCTGGGTCATCTGGGTCATAGGGAGTGTACATACGGTAGGCCTCCTTAAGTCTCTCTAGAAAGGCGGAGGGAGTTTCCCCTGCTTCCTGTAATACCTGTTTTACCTGAGCCAAATTAGTAGGGCGTCATATAGCCCCTTGGAGACCCGCTAGAAGCAACTGGCGATAAAGGCGTAGGTGTCCCTTACCTTCAGCTGTATTAAAATCCCAGTTTGGTCTCTTAAGTGGGAATGCAGCATCAATTTTTTCAGGCAGCTGGGTGGGACGCCCATCATCTCCCAGAACATGCTTTCTGGCCTCTAGGAACACTCTTTGTTTTTTTTCTGAGGTTAAGAGAGCCTGTAAGAGCTGTTGGCAGTCATCCCAAGTAGGCTGGTGGGTAAGTAAAACAGATTCTATTAGGTCGGTGAGTGCCACCGGGTCTTTGGAGAAAGAAGGGTTGTTTTGTTTCTAATTGTAAATGTCAGCTGTTGAAAATAGCCAGTATTGGGTCTGGCCACCGGTTCCCTGTCTAAGTGGGAAAGCCTGGGAGGTTGTATCTGGCATCACCTCGCGCTTATTGCGAAATCTCCCTGTGACAGGGGAGAAACCCTTATCAGACTGTGGCCTGGCAACTGATCTGGCCGGCGGCTCTGCCTCCTCTGTTTTAGCCGGGCCTGTCAGAGAGAAGATCTATGAGAGGGGAGTTTGGGTCTGCCGGGAGGACAGGTTTCTTAGAAGGCTCTGATTTCACAAAGGTAGAGAGAGGAAGACGTGGCCGGCGGACCGGGCGGGGCCGAGGGGACAGACTGGGGGTTGAGGGGAGGCCAATTTGGGTCCACGAAGGGTTCCGCCCGGGGGGGGGTTAAGGCGAGACTCTCTCAAGTGATAATATAAGAAACCTGGTCAGGATGTCCGTGGACGACCCGATCTTTAACCTGTAAAATAATGATCTTATTAAATGTGCCATTCACTGGCCATCCCGCTCCGAAAGTGGGCCACTCGGATGTGCAGAGAGTCTGTCATTTTCCTTTTTTTTTTAACCTCGACGGACTGGTTGTGTGCCCGGTCGTGGACGTCTTTCTAATGATCAAGAGTGAGACTTAGGGGCGTTGTTAGGGACTGTCCCATGTTAGTTCTAAGGAAGATTAGAACACAGAGAAAACAAACAACACCAACAGTCAAACAAACAACAGACAGGCGTGCTGCACGGCTTTGGTACCAAACTGAAAGCAAAAAGTCAGATGGAGGTGGCAAAGGTCCGGAGCCCTCTGAAAGCCAAAACTACAGACAGAGGTGCCGTTAGTCCGGATCTTTCTCCTCTCCCAGATTGGGCCCCGAAAAGTCGGGCCCCTAACACCCTTGGAACGTCTTCCAGGGCTGCGGGGCGAGAAGTCCGAGCTCGTCAGCTCCTTCTTCGTCCCGCCCAAATTCCAAACAACCTGGCTGAGCGATCACAGAACAGACCTGGCTGAGCGCTCACAGAACAGACCTGGCTGAGCGCTCACAGAACAGACAGAATAAGGCAGAACGAGACAAAATCAGACAGACAGACAGACGGCGGCCGGCTTACCTCCCAGTGGGTGGTCGGTGGTCCCTGGGTGGAGGATCTCCTTTCCCGGCCAATGCACCAAATGAAAAGCTCTCAGGGAGAACTTTCCCTCGGGATGGAGACCCTCCAACTCCAAAGACCAGACCGAGACACCACAGGATGCAATCAGCAAGAGGATTTGGTTTATTGTTGGGATACACAGGCACAGGCACCTGCGGGCGCTTCAGTCACTCGGGGGACTGGCACGCCCCACGGAACCAAGGATGGGCTTTTATAGGATTTTGGGGAGCAGAAGCAAGCATACAGAAGCAGATGCATGGTTACAGGGATATAATTGGTGGATTCTAATATGGCAAGGGTTCAGCCCGGGGGCAAGTTTCTTAGCTACCTTCTTGGAACATAACGACTGACTCGGCCCCCCACCAGGGTGTGGGACCTCTCCTGGGGCTTTTTTTCATTGTCAGGTGCTCAACCGAAGTCGTCCTGTTGCCAGGCCTTCAACCAAACATATCTTGCTTGGCAGCCGCTGTGTACTCAGTGTTCTAACCTTTCCCTGAACCAGTCATCTTAAGTACAGCCTTGCAAAATGGCGTTACTGCTGCTAAGCTGGGGTCTTTCAATATAAAGTTTTGGTGATCAAGATATTGAGGCTATTCTGCGTAAGCAAATTAAGACAAAACAATAACAACTGTTCTCCCTACCCCTTCCTGTGGTAAATCCCTCCCCTTTTCTAAGAGATGTGCCAAATTAGCCCTTTTCCAGCAAATTTCCAAGGCCAGGTGAAAGGCTGGACGAGGAAAGTCACCAACTGTATCACAAACAGCCCCTTGAGCAGGCCAGCCAATACCTAACAACATCCTTTGTCCTGTGTACCACCAATGATAATGAGCCAGCTGACCTTGTTGCTGAAGTCTGCCCTCTGTAAAGAATAAAAGTTCTTTGCTTTTTGGGTTCAGGTTGCTTTTCCCTGCGTGGATGAGCAACCCATGTGCGTGGATTAAAAACCTTATACCCTCTTGCTATTGTAGCGGTCACTTTGTTAATCTGTGCTCTGTGCGTGGCGCTCCTGAGGTAGGTTACTTCAGGGGTCTTACAACAGTTTCACTGTCTCTGTTTAGTTTCTGTTTTCATGATCTGTCCATTGATTAGAGTCGGGTGTTGAAATCTCCTACTATTATAGTGTGAGGTTCAATGTGTGCTTTGAGCTTTAATATCTTTTCTTTTATAAATGTGGGTGCCCTTGCATTTGGGGCATAGATGTTGAGAATTGTTGAATTTTTCCTTCCATTATCCTATGTAGGGCTAGGTTTGTGGAAAGATATTGTGTAAATTTGGTTTTGTCATGGAATATCTTTGTTTCTTCATCTATGGTAATTGTGAGTTTTGCTGGATATAGTAGCCTGGGCTGGCATTTGTGTTCTCTTAGGGACTGTATGACATCTGTCCAGGGTCTTCTGGCTTTTATAATCTCTGTTGAGAAGTCTAGTGTAATTCTGATACGTCTGCCTTTATCTGTTACTTGACCTTTTCCCCTTACCGCTTTCAATATTCTTTCTTTGCTCTGTGCATTTGGTGTTTTAATTATGTGACGAGAGAAATTTCTTTTTTGGTCCCATCTGTTTTTGTAGGCTTCTTGTATGTTTATGGTCATTTTTTTGTTTGAGTGAAGACATTTTTCTTGTAGAATTTTGTTTAAGATGTTTTCTCCCCCTTAGTGTTGGGAATCTTCACTCTCTTCTATATCTTTTATTCTCAGATTCAGTCATTTCAATGTGTCCTGAATTTCTTGAATGTGTTGAGATAGGGGTATTTTGCTTTTTGTATTTTCCTTGAGTATTGTCTATTCTATCTTCTGCCACTGAGATTCTCTCTTCTATCTCTTGCATTCTGTTCATGATGCTTTCATCTGTGACTCCTGTTCTCTTTCCTAGGTTTTCCATCTCCATGGCTGTTTCCACTTGAGTTTTCTTTAATGATTCTATTTCCATTTTTTAGATCCGGGACAGATTTTCTTTCAATTCAGTCATCTGTTTGATTGTGTTCTCCTGTACTTCTGTTTTTTTTTTCTTTATTAACTTGAGTATTTATTTACATTTCGATTATTATTCCCTTTCCTGGTTTCCAGGCCAACATCCCCCTAACCCCTCCCCCTCCCCTTCTATATCACTGTTCCCCTCCCCATCCTCCACCCATTGCCGCCCTCCCCACAGCAATCATGTTCACTGGGGGTTCCGTCTTAGCAAGACCAATGGCTTCCCTTTCCACTGGTCCTCTTACTAGGATATTCATTGCTACCTATGGGGTCAGAGTCCAGGGTCAGTCCATGTATAGTCTTTAGGTAGTGGCTTAGTCCCTGGAAGCTCTGGTTGCTTGGCATTGTTGTACAGATGGGGTCTCGAGCTCCTTCAAGCTCTTTCAGTCCTTTCTCTGATTCCTTCAACGGGGGACCTATTCTCAGTTCAGTGGTTTGCTGCTGGCATTCGCCTCTGTATTTGCTGTATTCAGGCTGTGTCTCTCAGGAGAGATCTACATCCGGTTCCTGTCGGCCTGCACTTCTTTGCTTCATCCATCTTGTCTAATTGGGTGGCTGTATATGTATGGGCCACATGTGGGGCAGGCTCTGAATGGGTGTTCCTTCTGCCTCTGTTTTAATCTTTGCCTCTCTCTTCCCTGCCAAGGGTATTCTTGTTCCCCTTTTAAAGAAGGAGTGAAGCATTCGCATTTTGGTCATCAGTCTTGAGTTTCATGTGTTCTGTGCATCTAGGGTAATTCAAGCATTTGGGCTAATAGCCACTTATCAATGAGTGCATACCATGTGTGTTTTTCTGTGATTGGGTTACCTCACTCAGGATGATATTTTCCAATTCCCTCCATTTGCCTATGAATTTCATAAAGTCATTATTTTTGATAGCTGAGTAATATTCCATTGTGTAGATGTACCACATTTTCTGTATCCATTCCTCTGTTGAAGGGCATCTGGGTTCTTTCCAGCTTCTGGCTAGTATAAATAAGGCTGCTATGAACATAGAGGAGCACGTGTCTTTGTTATATGTTGGGGCATCTTTTGGGTATATGCCCAAGAGAGGTATAGCTGGGTCCTCAAGTAGTTTAATGTCCAATTTTCTGAGGAACCTCCAGACTGATTTCCAGCATGGTTCTCCTGTACTTCTTTAGATATCTATGCATTTCCTCCATAAGGGCTTCTACTTATTTACTTGTGTTCTCCTGTGTTTCTTTAAGGGAGTTATGTCCTTCTTAAATTCCTCTATTATCTTCATGAAATGAGAGTTTAGATCTGAATCATGCTTCATAGATGTGTTGGGGGTATCCAGGAATTGCTGTGGTGGGAGAACTGGGTTCTGATGTTGCCGCGTCATATCGGTTTCTGTTGCTAATGTTCTTGCATTTGCCTCTCACCATCTGGTTATCTCTGGTGTTATCTGGCCTCCCTGTCTCCTGTGCCTGTCCTTCCTGTGAGCCTGTGAGCCTGTGAGCCTGTGAGCCTGCGATCCAGTGATTCTTTGATCCTTGGAACTGGGTGTGTTAGAATACCTGGGAAATAGAGCTCCCACTGCACTGAGGGCTGTGTGTGATCAGGCCTGGTGTCAGGGCTCTGCTCCATGGCACAATTCTTCTTCCTTATGATATATCATGGCTGAAGTGCTCAGTTCTTCAGCCCATACGTTTCATATTTTGTTCTCATTGTGTGAGGTCTGGATTCCAATGTCACTGCAGCTTACATGTGCAGCCATTGTAGCTCACTGCCTGCTGCTGCTACAAATCCATATTATTCGCAAACCATCCTTAATGTTACTGGAGGCAGGAATGGTTAGTGGCCCAAACAAAATTCATGCTGCACAACAAATGCAGATGTACTCTCTTTTATAGTATAAGGATAAAGGCCTTCTCAGTGGTGTGGCTATGCTGATGGTCATTCCTCTGTGCTAAAGAAAAGGGACAACCCTGAACATTTGTAATAAACCTTGCTGCTGATTTCTGAAGCCAGGGAAAGTATGGCATTAGTGGCATATATCTACACATGGAGTAGCTGGATGTCTTCAATTAAATCTATGGGGCAAAAGGCTATATAGACTGCTGGGAAAGTTCACACTAACACTATAACAGATATAATTGTGCTTAATAGGGTTCACCCCAACTACCTATGTTATACCTGTTTGTCCATTGTGAGAGGGTTTATACCCTGACCCAGGCAATTGTCTGCCCTCCTTCTCTCTTTGTCCCTCCCTGGCTTTGCCCCTTGCTGGCTGCATCACTGAGTTTGCTAGCAGGGGCAGTGCCGGGGGGTTCACCCTGGTTGTGTGTATGTGAAAGAACAGGTGAGTAGACCAACACAGCTAGAACAAGGCACAGATCCAAGACTTTGTGTAGGCTCACAACATCTACACCATCTATGAACTGCTGGACCACCTGAAGGGGCCCATCCTGGAGATCCAAAGCTGCAGGATCTTCATGATATAGGGCAGCAACAGGTTATGCAGAAGGATCTAGAATTGATAGAGTAGTAGAAGCCAGAGGCTTCAAACAAGGCCAATGTGTGGACAAAAGTTACACACTGGAACACACTGTGACAGCTTTCAAGACAAGAAGGGATTTTGTTTCTTTTGGGGGCGGTGTTCCAAGGCCAGAGTGTGAATACAAAGGGGTCGGGAGATGAGTGGGGTTGTGTTGCATGCTGGGAAACTTACAAAGAGTCAATATCATCAATGTGATCCACTATATAAACAAGCTCAAATAAAAGAAAACCACATGTTCATTTCATTAGAGGCTGAAAAAGCATTTGAAAAAATTCAACACCCTTTCATGTTAAAAGTCTTGGAAAGATCAGGAATTCAGGGCCCATACCTAAACACAGTAAAGCAATATACAGCAAACCAGTAGCCAACATCATACTCTATGGAGAGAAACTTGAAGCATCCCCACTAAAATCAGGGACTAGTCAAGGCTTCTCACTCTCTCCCTCCCTATTCAGTATAGTGCTCGAAGTCCTAGCCAAAGCAATTAGACAGCAAAAGGAAGTCAAAGGGATACAAATTCGAAAGGAAGAAGTCAAAATATCATTATTTGCAGGTGATATAATAGTATACTTCAGTCACTCTACAACTTCCACCAGAGAACTCCTAAACCTGATAAACAACTTAAGCAAAGTGGCTGTTGATAAAAATCAACTCAAACAAATCAGTAGCTTTCCTCTACTCAAAGAATAAACAGGCTGAGAAAGAAATTAGGGAAATGACACCCTTCTGTATAGTCACAAATAATATAAAATATCTTGGTGTGACTCTCACCAAGGAATTTAAAGATCTGTATGACAAAAACTTCAATTCTCTGTAGAAAGTTAAGAAGATGTCAGAAGATGGGAAGACCTCCCACATTCATGGATTGGCAGGATTAATATAGTAAAAAAAATGGCTATCTTCCCTAAAGGAATCTACAGATTCAATGCAATCCCCATCAAAATTCCAACTCAATTCTTAATAGAGTTAGACAGAACAATTCTCAAATTCATTTGGAATAACAAAAGTCCCCAGGTTATTGAAAACTAGTCTCAACAATAACAGGACTGAGGGGATCACTATCCTTCACCTCAAGCTGTGTTACAGAGCAATAATGATAAAACCTGTATGGTATTGGTACAGAGACAGGCAGGTAGATCAGTGGAATAGAATTGAAGATGCAGAAATGAACTGACACACCTATGGTCACTTGATATTTGACAAAGGAGCTAATGTCATCCAGTGGCAAAAAGATAGCATTTTTAAGAAATGGTGCTGTTTCAACTGGCAGTCAGCATGTAGAAGAAGGCAAAATGATCCATTCTTATTGCCTTATTGTACAAAGCTAAAGTCCAAGTGGATCAAGGACCTCCACATAAAAACAGATACACTCAAACTTATAGAAGAGAAAATGGGGAAGTGCCTCGAACACGTGGGCACAGGGGAAATTTTCCTGAACAGAACACTAATGGCTTATGCTCTAAGATCAAAAATTGACAAATGAGACCTCATAAAACTGCAAAGCTTCTCGGTCCCCAGCTCCGAAAAAAAGAATAATAAAAAAAAAAACTGCAAAGCTTCTGTAATGCAAAGGACACTGTCACTAGGACAAAATGGCAACCAACAGATTTGGAAAGGATCTTTACCAATCGTACATCCAATAGAGGGCAAATATCCAATATATACAAAGAAGTAAAGAAGCTAGTCTCCTTAGAATTAAATAACCCTATTAAAAATGGTGTACAGAGCTAAACAAAGAATTCTCAACTGAAGAATATCAAATGGCCACAAAGCACCTAAAGAAATGTTCAACATCCTTAGTCATCAGGAAAATGCAAATCAAAACAATCCTGAGATAACACATCACACCAGTCAGAATGGCTAACATAAAAAACTGAGATGACAGTAGATGCTCCAAGGATGTGGAGAAAGAGGAACACTCCTCCATTGTTGGTGGGATTGCAAGCTGGTACAACCACTCTGGAAATCAGTCTGGAGGTTCCTCAGAAAATTGGACATAGTACTATCTGAGGACCCAGCTATACCTCTCCTGGGCATATACCCAAAAGATGCTCCAACATATAACAAGGACACATGCTCCACTATGTTCATAGTAGCCTCATTTATAAAAGTCAGAAGCTGGAAACAACCCAGATGTCCTTCAACAAGGAATGCATACAAAAAATGTAGTACATCTGCACAGTGGAGTACTACTCAGATATCAAGAACAATAACTTTGTGAAATTCTTAGACAAATAGATGAAACTAGAAAATATCACCCTAAGTGAGGTAATCCAATCACAAAAGAACATACATGTTATGTACTCACTGATAAGTGGATATTACCCCAGAAGCTCAGAATACCCAAGATCCAATTTACAGACCACATGAAGCTCAAGAAAAAGAAATACCAAAGTGTGGATTTTTCAGTACTTTTTAGAAAAGGGAACAAAATACTCACAGGAGGATATAGGAAGACAAAGTGTGGAGCAGAGACTGAAGGAAATGTCATCCAGTGACAGCCACGCATGGAGATCCATCCTGCATGCAGTCACCAAACCCAGTCACTATTGTCGATGCCAAGAGGTGCCTGCTGACAGGAACTTGATATACCTGTTTCCTGAGAGACTCTGCCAATGCCTGACAAATACAGAGGCAGATGTTTACAGCCAACCATTGGACTGAGAACAGGGTCCCCATTGGAGAAGTTAGAGAAAGGACTGAAGGAGCTGAAGGGGTTTGCACCCCATAGGAAGAATGGACAATATCAACCAACCAAACACTCCAGAACTCCCATGGAGTAAACCACCAACCAAAGAGTACACATGGAGCGACCCATGGTTCCAGCTGCATATATATGGGCCTTGTCAGGCATCCATGGGAGGAGAGGCCCTTGGTCCTGTGAAGACTCAATGCCCCAGTGTAGGGGAATGCCAGTATGGGGAGCTAGGAGGGAGTGGGTAGGTGGGTTGGGAAATACCCTCATGGAGGCAGGATTGAATGTGGGGTTTCTGAAGGGGAAATCTGGAAAGGGGATAACATTTGAAACGTAAGTAAAGAAAATATCTAACAAAAGAAAAGAAAAATGGTTTTTAATAAAAGCATAGCTGTTCCCAATTTTTCTAAAGGTTATGATGCTGACCATGAATCTCCTGTGCATGTAACTTTAAGTATTGTAAATTCATGGCAGCATTTTATCCTGTTACTGATAGAAACTTCAACTTTATGGCTCTTGCCAAACACTGTGGCTCAGGTAAGTACAATGCACCTGATAAGTATATTGATATTGAAGAAAATTAAATAGGTTAATGAAACACCATCTAGTAGGATATATAAAAACATGATACAGCACTGCATTCACTCTTTTTTTAAAAGATTTATTTATTTATTATATATAAGTACACTGTAGCTGTCTTCAGATACACAAGAAGAGGGCATCGGATCTCTTTACAGATGGTTGTGAGTCACCATGTGGTTGCTGGGAATTGAACTCATGACCTCTGGAAGAGCAGTTGGGTGCTCTTAACCGCTGAGCCCTGCCCCTGCATTCACTTTTTTTTTTTTATTAACTTGAGTATTTCTTATTTACATTTCGAATGTTATTCCCTTTCCTGGTTTCCAGGCCAACATCCCCCTAATCCCTCCCCCTCCCCTTCTTTGTGGGTGTTCCCCTCCCCACCCTCCCCCCATTGCCACCCTCCCCCCAACAATCACGTTCACTGGGGGTTCAGTCTTAGCATGACCAAGGGCTTCCCCTTCCACTGGTGACCTTACTAGGATATTCATTGCTACCTATGAGGTCAGAGTCCAGGGTCAGTCCATGTATAGTCTTTAGGTAGTGGCTTAGTCCCTGGAAGCTCTAGTTGCTTGGCATTGCTGTTCATATGGGGTCTCGAGCCCCTTCAAGGTTTCCAGTTCTTTCTCTGATTCCTTCAATGGGGGTCCTGTTCTCAGTTCAGTGGTTTGCTGCTGGCATTCGCCTCTGTATTTGCTGTATTCTGGCTGTGCCTCTCAGGAGAGATCTACATCTGGCTCCCGTCTGCCTGCACTTCTTTGCTTCATCCATCTTGTCTAATTGGGTGGCTGTATATGTATGGGCCACACCCTGCATTCACTCTTAAACTGTGTTTCTTGCTTTAAGCTAAGACATTGAGCACTTGGGAAAACCATGAAGTGTAGGTTTACATTAAAGTTCATATGTCAGATAAAATGAAAATGATAATATGTCAGATATAAATGAAATTGATATATATTTTGCAGTATGAAAAAGCAGAATGTTGAATGCTTCAATTCCATTATAGTTTTGATGTGTCAGGAGATAGTAGCATTTATGTATTAGTGATATAGATGACAATGTTAAGTTTTAATACCACAGCATTTGTATGTTCTCATGTGTATGTTACAATGAATAGAACTCTGTAATACTTGATATGTTAATTACCCCAAATCATATCAATAGATATTGTGTGCTTTTCCTTGTTTTACAGATAGGGTCTGACTCATCTAGCCTGGAATATTTTATGTATTCTAGGCTGATTTTAAACTCACAAAGATCTATCTGACTCTGTTTTCAGAGTCCTGGAATTTAAGACATGCACCACTAGCCTGAATGATACACATTTTTAAAATATCACAACTTCTAAATTGTATGTCATTTAAAATAATTTGTTTAGAATTTCATTCAAAATATTTTTAAACTATTAACATTCAACTCTAAATCTAGTCTTACCTTTCTAGCACCCTTCCTATTCTGGTCCTTCCCTATTTTTAAATTTAAAATAACTTCAAGTCCAGTCCCTGTTATCCACATACGTTTGAGTATGTGTTCATACACTGGAACATGTTGATCCACCTAGAACTCACAACTCTGAAGAAAACAAACTCTTTCCCCCTGAAACAATCAGCTCTTCACAGTTCTTCAGATAAGAATGAGGTCTCATAAAGTCCTTCTCACATCATTTTAGCATGTTGGCGGGCTGGAAATAGTATGAACAGTCATAGCTGCTGTTAGGTTATGTGGAGAATGGTCCTTTCAGATTCAGAAGCTGCTGTTTCACTGTGGTTGTGTCTCTTGAATTGTTCTCTCTGACCTCTGGCTTTTCAGGTCTTTCCATCCCCTTTTCAGTCATGACACCCAAGCATTGGGGAGGATGTAATAGAGATGCTCCAATTGTGGCTGATCACTCCTCAATCTAGTATTCCCCCTACTTTGACATTTATGATTTTCTGCATTAATTACCATGGAATGACTGCATAGAGTTCCTTCTCTGCTAATGTCTGGGAGCTGCCCAAATCTATGGCTAGAGAGATATGTATGTAGAAGAGAATGCCACAAGGTGTTCGTTTCTCCAAAATAGTAATAGGTTCACCCTTGGGGCCTCTGAGCTCCCCTCTCATGGTTTCTTAACCACATTTGGAGTACGAGGGATGTTTTTCCTCTTGTGTTATGTGCTTTCAGTGTAAACAAAGAGTGTTTTTTGTCCCATAATAGTCATGCTACTATTGTACCTATGGATATATCATGCATGCTTTTCATCTTTTAAGTTCTGACTTTTCCCTAAGGGTAAGATTGTCGATGCATGCCAAGGACCAGTCTGAGCTTGGAGAGGTTCATGAAAGACAGGTGTTTGGGAGTCAGTCAAATTCTGGGTCCAAGCTTGTGGCCTACATTCTGCTCTGATGGCTTTCCAAACTGTTTTTTTCTCTGTGTATTCTGCTCTACCCTAGACAGCTTTTTCTTGTTATTCTAAAATCTCTGAGGTTGAGAGAGCTAGCTCTCAACTCGAGATAGCCAGAAAGGACTGGGACAGGCAGACTCCATGACAGGCTTCAAATTGGTAGGTCAGGAGATTAGGCCTAAATTTCTGTTTTCCAGAACTGTACAAGTCCAGGCAAGTCAATTACTGGAAAAATCCCAGTCTCAGGCAGCCAATCAGAAACTGCCTTACCATCAATTGGGATGAGGAATTCAAGGTACATACCTAAACATAATAAAAGCAATATACAGCAAACCAACAGCCAATATCAAGTTAAAAAGAGAGATACTTGAAGCAATCCCACTAAATTGAGGGATAAGAAAAGGCTGTCCGCTCTCTCTCTGTATCTATTCAATATAGTACACAGAGTTCTAGCTAGAGCAATAAGATAACAAAAGGAGAACAATGGGATAAAAATTGTCAAAGAAGAAGTAAAAGTATCACTATTATTAGATGATATGATAGTATACATAGGCGACCCCAAAAATTTTACCAGAGAACTTCTATAGCTGATAAACAACTTGATGAAAGTGACCAGATATAAAATTAAATCAAACAAATAAGTAGCCTTCCTATATACAACTGATAAACAGTCTGAGAAAGACAGTAGGGAGACAACATGCTTCACAATAGTCACAAGTAATATGAAATATCTTGTGATAATATTAACTAAACAAATGAAAGAGCTGTATGACAAGAACCTCAAGTATGTCGAGAAAGAAATCATAGAACATCTTGGAAAACGGAGAGATCTCCCATGTTCATGGATTGGTAGGATTAACATTGTAAAACAAGCCATTGTACCAAAAGCAATCTACAGATTCAATGCAATCTCCTTCAAAATTCCAACATAAATTTTCATAGATATAGAAAGGGCAATTCTCAATGTAATATGGGAAAGAAACCAGGATAGCCCAAACAAGAACAAATGGAGGAGTCATCATCCCTGAACTCAAGCTGTACTACAGAGTAATAGTCATAAAATCTGCATGATATTAGTACAGAGACAGACATGGTGATCAATGGAATAGAATTGAATGCCCAGAAATAAACTCATACACTTATGGACACTTGATTTTTGATGATAAAAAAGCCAAAAATATACAATGGGAAAGAGAAAGTATTGTCAATAAATGGTGCTGGTCTAACTGGTAGTCTGTATGTAGAAAAATGAAAATAGATCCATATTTGTCACATTGCACAAAGCTTAAGTCCAAGTGGATCAAGAACTTCAACATAAAACCAGATACACTGAATCTAATAGAAGAGAAATTAGGATAGGGCCTCAAACTAATTGGCATAGGGTGAGGTTGGGGGTGGAAAATTTCTAAATAGAACACCAATGGCACAGGCTCTAAGATAAAAATTTCATAAATAGGATCTCATGAGACAGAAAGACTTCTGTAAGGCAAAGGGCATAGTCAAGAGGACAGATTGGCAACCTACAGACTGGGAAAAAATCTTCATACCCTACATCTGATAGAGGACTAATATCCAGAATATATAAAGAATTCAAGAAGCTAACCTCAAAAATAAAAAGAAAAGAAAAGAAAAAAATACCTAATAAAAAATGGGGTAGACCAGAGGTCCTGAGTTCAACTCCCAGCAACCATCTGTAATTGGATCTGATGTCCTCTTCTGGTGTGTATGAGGACAGCTACAGTGTACTCATATGCATAAAATAAATAAATCATTTTAAAAAATGGGGTATAGAGCTAAACAGAATTAATAACAGAGAAATCTTGAATGGATGGAAACCACTTAAAGAAATGTTCAAAGTCTTTAGTCATCAGGGAAATGCAAATCAAAATGACTGTGAGATTCCACCTTACACCAATCAGAATGACTAAGATCAAAAGCTGAGGAGACAGTAAATGTTTGCAAGGAGGTAGAGAAAGAGAAACAGTCCTCCATTGCTGATGGTATTGCAAAGTGGTACAACCACTCTAGAAACCAATCTGGAGGTTTTTCAGAAAATTCAAAATAGATCTACCTGAAGACCCACTTATACTACTCTTAGGCGTATACCCAAAAGATGCCCCACCATACTACAGGGCTACATGTTCAACTATGTTTATACTGGCCTTATCTGTGATAGCCAGAAGCTGGAAACAACCCATATGAATGGATACAGAAAATGTTAATTTACACAATGGAATATTATTTAGCTATTAATAACAAGGACATCATAACTTTTGCAGGCAAATGTATGTACCTGGGAAATATCATCCTGAGTGAGCTAACATAGACTCAAAAGGACATGCATAGTATGTACTCACTAACAAGTGGATATTATCCTTATAAGTATAGAATACTTAGGATACAATCCACAGAATTCAAGAAGGTTAACAAGCAGAAGGACCCAAGTGAGGAAAATGCTTGAATCCTACTTGGTAGGGACAAGAAAAAAAAAACTATCATGGGAGGCAGAAGGAAGGAGGGACCTGAGTGGGAGAGCGAAGAGGGCAAAAGGGAAATATGATCACGTATGGTGGGTAGAGGCAGGAAGAAGCCCTGAGAGCCAGCAGAATATATGGAAATATGCAACCTTGGGGGGGGGGCACCCTCTAGAAAGGTACCAGAGGCCTGGGAGGTGAGAAACTCTCAGGACTGAAAGGGAGGAACCTTACACAAAATGTCCAACAGTGGGAAGAGGAAACTTGTAGTGTCCACTTCCAGTAGAAGGACAAAACATCAAGTGGAGGGATAGGTTGCCATCCCACAGTCAAAAACTCTAACCCAGAGTTGGTCTTGTCTAAAAGAACTGTGGGGACAAAAATGGAGAAGTGACTGAGTGAAAGGTGGTCCAGTGACCACCCACAACTTGGGATCTGTCTGAAGGGGAGGCTCCAAGGCGTGATACTATTACTGATGCTGTGGTGTGCTTAGAGAGAGGAGCCTAGCATGGCTGTCCTCCAAGAAACCCAACAAGCAGCTGAGTAAGACAGATGCAGATACTTACACTCAACGGCTGGAATGAAATTGGGACACCTGTGACTGAATTAGAGAAAGGCTGGAAAACGCTGAGGAGGAGGATGACCCCATAAGAACACCAGCAGTCTAAACTTATCTGGACTCGTGAGGTTTTGCAAACACTGAGCCACCAACCAGGCAGCATACATGAGCTGGTCTGAGCCCCTGACACATATACACCAGAGGTCTGCCTGATCTGTCTGGCCTCAGTGGGAGATGTGCCTAACTCACGAGGGATTTGAGACCCCACAAAATTGGGAGGCCTAGTGGGGTGGGGGCACACACTGTTGGAGATGAGTGAGGAGCAGGAATGGGATGAGGAACTGTTGGAGGGCAAAGTCACCATGATGGAAAAGATGGGGTTTATGCAAGGATTACTTGGCTATAGCTGTTGCTTAATGTCAGATCTACCAATAGAAGAGACCAAGACTGAGCCACAGATATGGCATCATTCCACAGGGTGACCTGGCAGTAACCTGGTTGTATATTGACTGCATTGGATCACTTCCTCTCTAGAAAGGACAATGCTTTGTCATTACTTTAGTAGGTAATTTTCTAGCTATAGATTTATCTTTCTTGAATGTAATGCTTCTTCTGAAATCACAATCTTACAGAATGTCTTATATGGAATTTCCGAATGTTTGTTGACCATGGCATTCTACACAGTATTGTATCTGACCAAAAAACTTACTTCACAGTCAGAGAAGTATGACAATGGGTCACACAGTGGAGATTACACATTTCATGTCTGGAATGCAGGAGATCTTTGGGAATCTCTTGGTTTTGATTTAAATAAAGTGGAAAATGCAACAACCTCATCCACACAGGATGACAAAGGGCACAGACACATCAGAAATACAAAAATACGGTGTCACTCCTCCATGGAAAGGGTCACAATTTGCTGAGGTAATAGTAGATGCAGGAGGAAGTACAAGATGAGTAGTAGAGAAAGGATGTTGTAAATGAGCTAAAGTCACATAACCCATTGTGGAAAAGAGCATTCTGTCATGAGGGTGTTGTTTTGCTTAGAGTGCATTTATGCATGTTTGTGTTTTCTTTCCTTAATTTCTTTATCAGGTGATTTGATATCAATATAGAGAACATCAATAGTAATCATATTTAAGTTCAATATAACAAAATAATATTCCTTGACAGAAATTACCACGTATTCTTAATTTATAATGACTTTGCAGTTGTCTGTGTCTTCTCGTGAGTATTGGGATACTATATGACTTGAACCTGTGAAGGTATTATGAATGCTGCAAAATTCTCTTTGAGTACATATCAGTCCTTTTTGATCTTGGTGATATTGTTTCTTTGAACTCAGCCACGACTTCTGCCACTTATAGTCATTGACCTACTTTTCCATACAGATCTCTGAGTCTTGAGTGATATTGGTGCTGTACAAACTGGTAGTAAGTAGATATTCCTAGAGAAAAACCTTACTTATGTCTCCAAATGGAAAAGTTGAGCTGGTCCCTAACTACTAGTTTTACCTCTACTGATTAGAATTCAAGATGCTGATATTCTTAACATCATAGCACACTGTAAAGTTATTCCAAAATATGGCGCCCCTGTGATGGCCGTCAACAATGTGCAATGCTGTCACTAAGCCCCATACGCTGCTGACATTCATTCTTGTTTCTCTTTTCAAATCAGTTCCTTTTATTGAATCAGTAATCTATAGTATTCTCAGTCACAGTGGAGGCAACATACCATTTTGCTTATGTTTATTGTTGTAATAAAACACCATGGTCAAAAGGAACATGTGAGAAAAGTGTCGATAGACACTTATGTACTGTGGTCACAGTTCATTGAATGAAGCCAAGACATGCACTTTGATGCAGGAACTCAATGAGAGTCCATGGAATAATGGTGATTACTGGCTTCATGGTGCCTAAAGTTTCCTATAATTCCCAGAACAACTTGCCTAGAGGTGCCACAGTCCACCAGCTGTAGCATCATTTAATATTAATTATTAATTAAGAATATGACTTAAACATATACCTACAGGTCAAAATGATAGTAGCCATTGCTCAGTTGAGATTTTCTGTTCTCAATATGTTTAGGTTTGTGTACTCATGAATGAAACCATTTTCTACTCAAACTTAGTAGATGGTATTACATTAGACCGTACTGGCCTGTGTTGTAATTACATTATTTAAAAGTTTTATGTGAGTTAGTATTACTCTTGTTGAGGCAAAGCAAAAACATATATTGAGTGCCATCTAACACTTTAAAACTGTTAAAGTTTCAATAAACTGGTTTATTTTTGTACTTCTGAAGAGCATTTAAATCTGGTCTAACTAAAATAATGTAACACTTTGGGACAAAGATACACCCCAGCAACCCTGCAGTAGAAGCCAAGATGGAAAAGACCTCCACAACCACCATAAACTTCCCTCTGGTGCTATGGTAGACAGGGAGGAAGGTAATCCAAACACTGCAGAACACCAGCATGCTGAAGGTTAGGAACTTGGCTTCATTGAATCTGTCAGGAAGATTCCTGGCCATGAAAGCCACAGTGAAGCTCCCCAGAGCCAAGGAGCCCAAGTATCCCAAGACAAAGTGGAATGCAATAGCTGAACCTTTGTTGCATACAATGATGGTTTTCCCATGCTCAGATTGTGTATCTCTTTCAATAAAGGGAGGGGATGCTACAAGCCAGATTCCACAGAGAACAATTTGGATTAGAGTACAAATTGGAATGACCAAATTCGGTGTTCCTGATGCCAGCATGCCTCTCATCTTTATTCCTGGTGCAGTAATCCTGAAAGCCATGACCACAGTTATTGTTTTTGCTAACACCGTAGAAACAGCCACTGTGAAAAATACTCCAAACGTGGTCTGCTGCAGGATGCAGGTGGCCTTGTTGGGATGTCCAATGAAGAGCAATGAGCAGAGAAAACACAAAATGAGAGAGATGAGCAGGATGTAGCTGAGAATGTGGTTATTGGCTTTCACAATAGGAGTATGCTTGTACTTCACAAAAGTGACTAGGACTAGAACTGTGAGGGCAGAGAAGGACAGGGCCATGCAGCCTAGAGCTATCCCCAGTGGATCTTCATAAGCCAGAAATGACACAGTTCTGTGGAGGCAATGGGTTTGCTCTAAATTGGCGTACTTATCATCTGGACATCTCACACATTGCTCCATATCTGGTGGTGAACAACAACAGACCATTATAAGATACCATAATTATGTACTTATAATTTAGTGTTTGTATTATTCAGAGGATACCTCAATAAATAATTTGTTGTTAGGCATCTATTCCACACCTTCATGCTCTAGGGACCACTGACTTAAGCTTGCTCTTTATTAACTTAAGTTTGGTGATGGAGAAAACACCATAATGGGGACTGGAGCAGAAACAATATTTATTTTTTTTAAGCAAGCAAGCAAGCAAGCAAGCAAGCAAGAAAACACCTTTTTTCCCCCAGTGTATTATGAATAGTAATGTGCACAAACTCAGATTAGTTAATTCCTCAAACCTTAAACGCACTACTCACAATTCTGTGTGGTGTGCAGACATAGTTCTCAATGCCAACTCATGAAATGCATTATGCACTTTGTTGGCTTTGAGGGTTGTGCCCTTTGTATATTTACATATGCACAATGGCATACAAGTCCTCATGCAAGTCTTGTTTGCATAAAGCAATATTTCCCTTATTGAAACTGTATGGCTCATAGATCTATCCATGTCCCCTTCATTGTTGTAAGGCCTCTTTTTTTCCCAAATACACATTCCAAACTGGATGGTATGAAGATTATGGGTATTGACATTCATCTCTGTTGTTAAGCTAGGCTGTGATTACTAATGAGCACTATCACATTTTTGTGTGCATTCTTGATATTTCCACTGTTGTTCTAATTGTTTCAAAGCAAATGCTTCATCCTTTAAGCCATATAAGCTACTACAGTGTGTTTCCTTAAATAACAACTCTTGCCCTGATCATCTGGTCTTTGTCAGGGACCAATGTGGCTGATAGGAAAAGATTGTGGGCCAATCCTGTAGCCACGTTGCTTTGTTGAAAGAATCAAGGAAGATTAAACATATGCATAGGCTATGCCTACATTTTTTTGTTTAAAAATGGTTATAGATGTTTGTTCCCCTAAATATCTTCTATGAAATATATAATTAGTAACGAGTATATTTTGAGGGAAATGATTGTAGAACAAACAGGTTATGTGCATGGTCCAAAAGTTTTTGATACCATTCAAAGGATTAAATTCTGAAACAGAAATTTCGGGTCTTCAGTTTCTATCTAGGCCATTTTACAATTCTAGATTAGAAAGAGAAGATACTCAAAATCAGAATTTATTTCCTGCATGCAAACATGTACCTGTCTCATTGGAAATCTCATTTTCTGGGCACTGAGCACAATCAAAGCAGCAGTCTGCTGTTTGTTCCTGATGAATTTTCCTGAATCCAACCATGCATGTCACACTACACATGGAGGTGGGGATCTGAGGCAATATAGATATAGGTATAGATATATTATATCATACATGATATACATAATGTACATATGCACAAATATACACATACAAAAATATATATACATACGTGGTTATTAACAGATATGACTATACATATTTCATTGTTAACCAGCATCACATATTAATTTCAGGTACTTTTTATTTTATATAAGCTTACAATGCCCTCAATGTTACACATTATTTACTACATCATCTGATATTATATGTATAATGTTTAGGTTGTAGTGATGGTAAAAAATTCCTTTCTAAAATGATTAAATCCAAATGGAATATTTATGTGGAACAGTTTCTTTCACATAATTTATAAATAAAAAAAGGAAGGATACAGACTTTGGTTGGGGAGGGACAATAGGGTAAATCAGGAAAACTTTGTTTGATGACTATGAACAAAGTATGTTGTATGACATTCTCACAGAATTAGTAAAGTTTTCCTAAGCTTAAAAGCAAATCTTGGATATGGGGAAATATTTCTGTTAATGGGTATAAGCTCTTCTTCTTTAGGCTTTCAAGATGTTTACACAGAATAACAAAATTTTATGGCTTATATGTAGTTCCACAATTTTAATTATATGTATTACTTTATATTTCATACATGTGTTTCTGTAGTGTTGGGTGAATACTCACGTGTCTGCATTTGACCATGTAAACCAAAAGCCTTTGATCTCTGTGACCTTGATTTGTAAGAAGTTGTGTGCTATCAAATATTGATGCTGGTGACTAAAGTTGGGCCTTTGCAAGAGCAGCAACTGATCTTAACCACAGAGCTAAGACTTCTTTGCCATATATTTTAAAATTTAGATATACTGAAAAGAATGAAAACTGTGACATACACACCGATGTTATTCCTGTGGCCCACTCCAAGTCTTCAGATATATGAAGTTTTTGGCTCCGTGGGAAATAAGGAGAATAGGTTCCTATTTTCACTTTTAATCCAAGGCCTTGTGGAAAATTCCAAATGTCAAAAATGTCATATACTGCACACTGACTTTCTCTATGATTCATGTTCACCAATTCTCCTAGAGGGTTAGTAAATACTCTGGTCTTCAGCACAGAAGTCACCTAAATGAGATGCATCATTAGATGATTACATATGTATATCAATGTGAAATTGAGATTGTCCCCTAATATTTAAATGGCTTCCAGTAAAGACAGGTGTATTAAAGTTATTCCATGTAATAAAATGTAATCTCTCTCATGGGTAATTAAAAATTAATTTATTTCACATTGAAGTTTCAGGGTAAAAAGTTCTAGAACAACTTACCAAATAACAAAGCTTACCAAATAACAAGTGTAGTAGGAAATATTAAAAATATGACTCCCACACTGTCCTCTACTCTCTGGCCCCAGCAGTCTCACTGCCTTCTTGGCCTCCAAGCACCCACACTACCACTAGCAAGGCACTGGAGGTCAGGTCAGCCTGACCTGTTCTCAGCCCTACAGACTCTCTGACCCCAGACTTCTGAAATCTCTCTGCCTGGCTCACCAAGTTCCCATGGTGGGTAGCTGCCACAACAGCCGCACGTTTCCAAAATTTTGTATCTGGCTGGGATGCCCCACCAACATGCCTTTCTCTGTAACTTAGTTGAGTTGCAGCGTGAAGGAAAACACCACACAAACTTAGTTTAGAATCAACAGGTAACTCAATCACTGAGCACAGCAATTAGCATCTTAATTTTGTAAGCTATTCTAAATATAACTCCGCCAGTGGCAAATTTAGGTTATCTAAAGTGGAGGCCTCTTGCTAGCTACATTTTGTCCTGAAAGCTCTCCCTGTCCAAAAACTAGTCCTTTATCCTGCCTCTCCTCTTCCCATCTCTGACACGGAAGTGCCACCTACTCCTTATCCAGTGATTGGTTCCTAGAAATCTTTATTTATTAAGGGAAGGTTCCCAGCAAGTCACTTGAATACAGGAGTCATTCCTCTTCCCAGGCAGCCCTTCTTGGGGAAGTGGAATTAGCACCAAAATACAAACAGCACCAGGGCTATCCACAACAAGAAGTGTGTGTGTGTGTGTGTGTGTGTGTGTGTGTGTGTGTGTGTGTGCGTGCGTGTGTGTGTGTGTCTGGACATTGTGGAAAAAAAGATTGGCAGTTGGGCACTTGGTCAATCACGTATATATAGTATACATATGTGAAATAAACATAAACTTAATGAAATATACAGTTTTCATCATTTATGTTTCTATAAATGTTACTTTAAATGGATAACTATTATTCACAGTGTATATATTGATTCTTGATAAAATTATTCTAGTCTAGTCATCATTTAAGGCTTTTATGATAAAACTCAGCTCCTATTTTAAATATAAAACTTATTTGTTAAAATGTTGAGACAAATTTTTACAAAAGTCACTGATAATTCAAACAAAAAAATAATCTCTCCTATTAAATGTTATCCTGGTAAAAGATTCATTAGGGAGTTTTGTAGAATAGAAATATTTTTATTGAGAGACTAATCTCTAACAAATGTATGTGAGTTTGCCAGGGGTCATTTAAAATATCACATTACTAAATCTAAGTATAATGAATTGTAAGAAATTTTACCTGCATACAGTCTAAAAATAATCCTTTGTGTTTTGTCATTTTCTGAGAGTCTACTTCTTGAAAAATGAGTTTATGGTAGGTATGGGCCACAGCATACACAGCATTATACAAATTGTAACCTTCTTCACTCAGGTCCATGTGAAATCTCTGTTGTGCTATCCATTCCCGGGTGTTGTTGAATTTAAAAAGATCAATTTTGCTATTGTTGTTTTTAGAGGTTGAACAATTAAAATAATTCCACCCAAGTTTAGTTTGAAAAAGGTCTATTGGGTATATGGAAGTGTCCACTGTTTGGATAAAATCCCAAAATCTAGAAATCTCATCATGGTGGTGTGCAAAAGTGACAGTCCCGTGGAAGAAATCAAGGCTGAAATCTCTTTTATTTGGGATGACATCCCATTGTGAAGTTGTAATCCAGATTCTCCGTACTCCTAAATCTCCCCATCTTCTAAAGCTGACTTCTAGAGTAGAATTCATTTCACCATAAATGATAACAACTTTTGCTGATGATGTCATAATTTGCTTATCATATATCATAGCCCTTGCCATGTATATCTGCATGGTTTCTGGTATCACATTCACAAAAGCTAAACAGATCTCATGTCTTTGCATTTCTTCTCTCAAGTCTGAGAGAAACTGTATACCCTGGTCATCATTTGAAATAACTACTCCTATCCAAGTCCATTTAAAATGAAGCATCAAGGAGACCATGGCATGGGACAAACATGTATCTTTGGTTGCTATCTGACAGACGTAGGGAAATTGGTCATTGTCACTCAAGTTAGGATTAAATGGTCCAAAAAAAACCTAAAGGATATGGAAGAGAGGATGAAACATCCATATGAGGAATATGATTTTTAGGCAGTTTTGTCTTCTATATGAGTAATGTTACATACCTTTCAGAATTCCTATTAAGGATAATAAGATTCCCTTATAAATATCATGTATTATTCCTACTAAATTTCAGAATATTCCTGACAAGTATGAATATTCCTGGAAATAGTTTTGCCTGTTTCCCCATTGCATCTATGATCTGATAATCTATTTTTTTAAAATATATGTATAACAGCATACTCACAAATGCATGCTGCACAAGTTTTCTTGCTAGATACATATGAATGGAATAAAAAAGGTGTTAATTCATCCAGTGTCACATATTCTCACCTTTGGTCTCTTATTATTAATTGACAGTTTTAAGGCTGTTGTCCATGATGGTCCTGTAACTTGTATATCACATCTATACTGTAATCCACAGGCGTAATTAATAAAACTGAAAATATTTTTTTTTGGTGAATATTTATTTTCCAGGAATACTAATGTATCATCACACATGCCCACAATGTTGGAAAATATCAAAGACATGTTGGGTAAAAGATGAGGATTTTTGTTGATTTCACTGGTAGTAAAAAACAATACCAAAAAATCCTCATATCTTCTTGGTGGTATTCTAAAGGAAGCCACAGGGAAGATTAAGGAGAATGTACAATACATGAAATTTTCCATTCAAATTGCAGAAATCTACTGCAAGACATGATAACTTTCTGTGTAAATGCTGCCTCTCCTGAAATAAGCCTGGGAAATTAGATATAGGATGCTCTGATACGATAATTTTTATATTTGTGAAAATCCATAAAGAGCTTTTTTTAAATCTCTGAATGTCATCCATGAGCTAGATTACAGTCCTAGGGAGTAAGACTCTACTATGCAATAGACTTAGAGTTCTAATTGCACATAAACAAAAACCCATGATTTGAACCATATATCTAATTCATAACACATTCTCCTTAAATTTTATTATTTAAAAAACTTTAAAGATGTATTTTGTTTATTTCATATGAGTACACTGTATCTGTCTTCAGACACACAAGAAGGGAACATCAGATACTATTACAGATGGTTGTAAGTCATCACTTGGTTGCTGGGAATTGAATTTAGGACCTCTGGAAAAAGTCAGTGTTCTTTAATGTAGACCCATATCTCCAGCCTTATTTAAAAAATTTTAAGCATCAAATATCTTAATCATATTGAGTATTTTAAGAATCAAATAATACATCAAGATATTTCATTCACCTTTTATATTTATATCCTTTAGTACCATAACATATCATTAACACATATTTACCAATATCCATAACTTAGGATCCTATTTATTTTTTAAAGATTTATTTATTTTACATATGTGAGTATACTCTCACTATCTTCTGACATACTAGAATAAGGCATCAGAGCCAATTACAGATGGTTGCAAACCACCATTTGGTTGCTGGGGATTGAACTCAGGACCTCTTGAAGAATAGTTAGTACTCTTAACCACTGAGTCCTAAGGATCCTATTTCTAATGCTTAAGTACTAAATTATGTTTCAAAACATACAAGATATTGTTTGGAATTCAAACACAGTAAATAGCATAAAATATTAAAGAGTAAATTATTAAGAAATATATTCAAAGCCAATATATGATACTATCTGACATAGAATACTCAAAATGCATTATATATTTATATAAATTGTCTAAAAATCAGTTTACTTAAAAATTTATTCATGAGAGTTTCTTTAATCAGTTAGAAAATTTTAGAAAGAAGAAAATAGGAAATACTCTTTCAAGTTTAATATTAAGAAAATGCTCATTTCATGCACGGTGAGAAAAATTACCAGTAATGATAGTTACATGATGGTTTTAGAATATGCTTTTAATATTTTCAAATGTTAATGTTCATTAAACATAATAATTATTTTATGGTACATTCCACTTAAATTTATATATCCATTTGGTAATATGTAAAGTGATATACCACATAACCAGATTATTATCGTTTAGGGCTCATTCACATATCAATTTATTGTTACCTGTTAGTGTCAATGTTACTATGTAAATTTACTAAAAAAAAGTATCAGATTTCTCTTAACACCTCAATCTTACTAATTCTCTGCCATGATTTCAGAGCACTGAGATCCTTTTTCCATATGAAATGTGCTCATTTGTTCCACACCATGTCCCAGTACTTGTTTTACTATTTGCAATTTCCTCTCATCAGGAGTAAAAACACAAAACATGCTCTTTTGCTCAAAGTTGCATTTTTCAATTGAGTGTTTAGAGCTTTTTCTCATTTTAAACCATGAAAGTGTATTAATATAGTTCATATATGTTCATTATAATCCCTATTATTGCTTATAAAAGTGTCATTAATGAGAATTTCCATTATTTTACCAATTAGGTGTGGGATAACCTAGGATAAAACAGAAATGAAATCCCTAGTCAACTGACATCCAAAAATACTAATATTAAGCAACTATCAGTATCTAAATATGCACAATGTATTGTGGCTAACAATTGGAAAATGTATTCTTAAAATCCTAAAGAGTTGTAAATTAAGTAAAAGATGGGATGAGATTCAGAGACAGAAAAGCACAGGAAACCTCAGTTCATAAAAGAAAGAAGCCCCAAACAGAGTAAATAGGTGAGGTATTCCCAGACTTCTTCATTCATATCTATGATGTGCAGCCAACACTGATATCTCACACTTGAGATCTGAGAACGATGTAGACATATTGAGAACAGATTCTAATCCACAAGAAGTAAAATAATCCTTCTAAAAATTTCAAATGTTGTATTTATTCACTAATGAATAGCAATATATACAGAAGTAGACAGTAACAGAATCTCAAACTTGGCAGGTTTTCCACATGTATATTCACAATTCTATATATATATATCACAATTATACATATATATAATCATATACACTACACACATACATATTTAAATGTATGAATATATGTCCAACTGCCAGAGACCAAAATTAAGTAAACATTTTATGAAAGCCTTTAGAATGCACACGGATATATGAATCTTTGGCAGACAACTAAAGATAGACTGTGATGCAGCCTGTTCATATTGAGCTCTTGTCTGTGGTGTGGATTGTGAATTCAAGGCAGTTCAAGACACCTTGCACGATGGCATCTTTCAACCTATGAAATCCACGAGGAGGCAAAATATAAAATCTACTTTCTCTCACTGTCCAGCCTTGTGATTTAGAGCTCAATGTACTAAAACCAAACTAAACTGTGACACATTTGAAAGTACTCAAACAAGAAGAAACATGAGAGTTAATTTTCAGTAGTTACTGGTGTTACAGTGGGAAGAACAGGACAGAAAATCACATTTCATCTACATAGCTACATATTTCTAATACATGATATTGAAGAAGGAAATTAAATTGAAAATTTACCTAAAATAGATAAGGTCCTTATAATATCTGTCTTTTGTGATTTCCTCATTTGCTACAAGAACAAAACCACAGTCATTTCGCAAATCTCCATCATCATCTTCATTATTCTTTATCCTCCAAAAGCAACCAGTTTCAGTCAAGCTGCAAAAGATGAGGGAAAACTTCAGGACCAAGAAGGAAAGAGGGAAAGCACACAGCTTCTTCATGTCTGCTAGGATATAAGATGGGACAGTTGTGAAATCTCCTTCATATGAGAACAAACATAATACACATATACACTTATGTGTCTGTTTTAATACTGTTGCTATCTGGAGATCCATTTAATTATATTTTCCATTTCCTTCCTACTAATCCTGTGACTTACTCCCTGGATTCATCTGAAAAATTAGAGCCTCAGGCTCTGCATCTGAGGTCTTCAAAATTTGATCAACACGTATCTCAGAACATGTTGTGAAGACCATGTTTTCCATACTCAGGTGCCATGATTTCATTCTTATCCATGGCATAAGTCCCAGTGATAATCTTTCCCTTAGCCACTTAGGCTAGACCATATGTCAACAGCTATATGTAAGTGTGTTTCATCAGAACTTTCCTGGTAAGACAAGAGTTGAGAAGGTCATAAAGGTCCAATGTCATTCAGACTTTGATTTGAATCATAGGACATTAGGCTTTCCCTTGTCTAGTGTCTGGAAGGGCAATCTAATATGCAACATTGCGGCAGGAGTTGAGCATGCTTTTCATTGTTCATATACTATTGTATGCTAGTCATGCTTATAAAATGTCCTAAAAATTGCTATGATTCTTGTTATCTGGACAACCCGTCATCATGTAAAAATCCAAAAGCCCCTGGAATTATACAGGTTCAATACTCATCCTGTTCACTATCGGTACCTGGCATACATTCATTATCAATCTGTGTTATAAAACTGGTCTCTAGGTGACTGTCTTTTGATGAAACATTTCTTGGGTTGATGCTTATTCACACCTCATTAAGGTGATTGAGAACAATTTCATATATTTTTACTCAAGTGAAATGAGAGAACTTTATTCCTGTTAGTAAATACTAATATTTTTATTCATATCTAGTTGTTATTTGTTTTGATATAGTACTGACTTGTAGTACATCGAAACATCACAAATGTATGTCTGATATACTAATTTATGTAACTTGGTTAGATTACAATGAGTAAGAAATATGGGCATTGAATTTGATTTATAAGTTTTAAACTACCTTGTTCTAATGTCATAATGGCCACACTGAGTTATATTTCCACTAGAAATCAAGTCGAGTCTTTAACTCCATCTATCCATTAAAACTGGATACATTTTCTCCATGGTTGGTACTTCACTGGGCTATAATAGGACGTTGATATGGAGTTTATTAAATTTTCATAGTTACTATAAGTTAGAATTTGTTTTATACATTGGTTGAAATGTGTCTTTGTCAGTTTAAATTTTTTTTGTACTTTTGTATACTTACTGATTAGATGAGTTATTTGTCTTGATGCTTACAATTTTCTGTCCTCTTTGTATTCTGGAAGGTGATGTCATATCAAATGAATCAGGAATATGCATGCTCTCTATTATGATGGTTGACTCTTCACTCCTTTGAGACAGCATCATCTCAGGTAGTAGCTATTAAAATGATATCCTGAGCTGTGGCAGAATTTTGGGATGTCATTTGGTATATACGAATATTGGATTGGGATCCATAAAGTACTCATATCAAGCCTATAGGCCAAACATTTAGGTCTTTCAATAATGTTGGATTTGTTTTTGCCCAGACTGAGAGGTGAGCCTCCATGTTGTTTTCTACAGAGACATATACCAGGTTGCTTGGGATACTAGTAGTGTTACTTGCACTTTCTTTATTTGCCAAAGCTCATTTTATTGATTTGCCTTGGTGAATAGAATATACAGCACACACCACAGTGTCCTTACTGATTATCAAGTAAAAGCTTTGATTTCTTTTTTCCTTGTAGGTTATTCTGTTGGCAGGCAATCTCAAGATATTGACTATAATACTTGATGAATATTTAAAATAAAAATTTGTTTCCATGTTTTTTTTCATTTTTATTAAATTGGGTATTTCTCATTAACATTTCAAATACTACTCCCTTACCTGGTATCCATGCCAAAATACCCCTAACACCTTCCCTTCCCCTTTTATATAGTTGTTCCCCTCACCATCCTCCCACCATTAATAACACCCCCAACAATCCCATTCACTGGGAGTCCAGCCTTGGCAGGAACAAGGGCTTCCCCTTCTTCTGGTGCCCCTACTAGGGTATTATTTGCTACCTATGAATTTGGAGCCCAGGGTCAGTCCATGTATAGTCTTTGGGTCGTGGCTTAGTCCCTGGAAGCTCTGGTTGCTTGGCATTGTTGTACATATGGGGTCTCGAGCCCCTTCAAGCTCTTCCAGTCCTTTCTCTGATTCCTTCAATGGGGGTCCCATTCTCAGTTCAGTGGTTTGCAGCTGGCATTCGCCTCTGTATTTGCTGTATTCTGGTTGTGTCCCTCAGGAGCGATCTACATCCGGCTCCTGTCGGTCTGCACTTCTTTGCTTCTTCCATCTTATCTAGTTTGGGGCTGTATATGTATGGGCCACATGTGGGGCAGGCTTTGAGTTGGTGTTCCTTCGGCATCTGTCCTAAACTTTGCCTCCCTATTCCCTTCCATGGATATTCTTGTTCCCGTGTTAAAGAAGGAGAGAAGCATTCACATTTTGGACATCCTTCTTGAGTTTCACGTGTTCTGTGCATCTAGGGTAATTCAAGCATTTGGGCTAATAGCCACTTATCAATGAGTGCATACCATATATGTCTTTCTGTGATTGGGTTAGCTCACTCAGGATGATGTTTTCCAGTTCCAACCATTTGCCTACGAATTTCATAAAGCCGTTGTTTTTGATAGCTGAGTAATATTCCGTTGTGTAGATGTACCACATTTTCTGTATCCATTCCTCTGTTGAAGGGCATCTGGGTTCTTTCCAGCTTCTGACTCTCATAAATAAGGCTGCTATGAACATAGTGGAGCATGTGTCTTTGTTACATGTTGGGGCAACTTTTGTGTATATGCCCAAGAGGGGTATAGCTGGGTCTTCAGGTAGTTCAATGTCCAATTTTCTGACGAACTTCCAGACTGTTTTCCAGAATGGTTGTACCCGTCTGCAATCCCACCAACAATGGAGGAGTGTTCCTCATTCTCCACATCCTTGCCAGCATGTGCTGTCACCTGAGTTTTTTATCTTAGCCATTCTCACTTGTGTGATGTGAAATCTCAGGGTTGTTTTGATTTGCATTTCCCTTATGACTAAAGACGTTGAACATTTCTTTAGTTGTTTCTCAGCCCTTCAGCATTCTTTAGCTGTGAATTCTTTGTTTAGCTCTGAACCCCAATTTTCAATAGGGTTATTTGTCAGCAGTCTAACTTCTTGAGTTCTTTGTATATTTTGGATATAAGCCCTCTATCAATTGTAGGATTGGTAAAGGTATTTTCCCAATCTGTTTGCTGCCATTTTATTCTAAGAACAGTGTCCTTTGCCTTACAGAAGCTTTGCAGTTTTATGAGATCCCGTTTGTCAATTCTTGATCTTAGAGCATAAGCCACTGGTGTTTTGTTCAGGAAATTTTCTCCAGTCCCCATGTGTTCGAGGTTCTTTCCCACTTTTTCTCCTATTAGTTTGAGTGCATCTAGCTTGATGTGGAGGTCCTTGATCCACTTAGACTTAAGCTTTGTACAGGGTGATAAGCATGGATCGATCTGCATTATTTTACATGTTGACCTGCAGTTGAATCAGCACCATTGGATGAAAATGCTATCTTTTTTCCATTGGATGGTTTTGGCTCCTTTGTCAAAAATCAAGTGATCATAGGTTTGTGGGTTCAGTTCTGGGTCTTCAATTCTATTCCTCTGGTCTATATTTCTGTCTCTGTAGCAATACCATGCAGTTTTTATCACTATTGCTCTATAATACTGCTGGAGTTCAGTGATAGGGATTTCCCTGGGTGTCCTTTTATTGTTGAGAATAGTTTAAGCTATCCTGGGTTTTTATTATTCCAGACTAATTTGCAAATTGTTCTGTCTAACTCTGTGAAGAATTGGGTTGCAATTTAATGGGGGATTGCATTGAATCTGTAGATTCCTTTTGGTAAAATGACCATTTTTACTATATTAATCCTACCAATCCATGAGCATGAGAGATCTTTCCATCTTCTGAGGTCTTCTTCAATTTCTTTCTTCAGAGTCTTGAAGCTCTTATCATACAGATCTTTCACTTGCTTGGTTAAAGTCATACTGAGGTATTTTATATCATTTGGGACTATTATGAAGGGTGATGTTTCTCTAATTTCTTTCTTGGCTTGTTTCTCTTTTGTGTAGAGGAAGGCTACTGATTTATTTGAGTTAATTTTATACCCAGCCACTTTGCTGAAGTTGTTTATCAGCTTTAGTAGTTCTCTGGTGGAACTTTTGGGATCACTTTAATATACTATCATATCATCTGCAAATAGTGATATTTTGACTTCTTCTTTTCTGATCTGTATCCCTTTCATCTCCTTTTGTATTCTGACTGCTCTGTCTAGGACTTCAAGAACTATATTGAATAAGTAGAAAGAGAGTGGGCAGCCTTGTCTAGTCCCTGATTTTAGTGGGATTGCTTAAAGTTTCTCTCCATTTAGTTTAATATTAGCTACTGATTGGCTGTATATGGCTTTTTCTATGTTTAGGTATTGGCCTTGAATTCCTGTTCTTTCCAGGACTTTTATCATGAAGGGGTGTTGAATTTTGTCAAATGCTTTCACAGCATCTAATGAAATGATCATGTGCTTTTTACCTTTAAGGAGGTTTATATAGTGGATTACGTTGATAGTGTTCCATATATTAAATGATCCCTGCATCCCTGGTCTGAAGCCTACTTGATCATGGTGGATGATTCTTTTGATGTGCTGTGGGATTCAGTTTGCAAGAATTTTATTGAGTATCTTTGTGTCAATATTCATAAGGGAAATTGGTCGGAAGTTCTCTTTCTTTGTTGGGTCTTTGTGTGGTTTAGGTATAAGTGTAATTGTAGCTTCATAGAAGGAATTCGGTAGTGTTCCATCTGTTTCAATTTTGTGGAATACTTTGGATAGTATTGGTATGAGGTCTTCTATGAAGGTTGATAGAATTCTGCATTGAACCCATCTGGACCTGGGCTCTTTTTGTTTGGGAGACCTTTAATGACTGCTTCTATTTCTTTAGGAGTCATGGGGTTGTTTAAATGGTTTATCTGTTCCTGATTTAACTTCGGTACCTGGTATCTGTCTAGGAAATTGTCCATTTTCTCCAGATTGTCAAGTTTTGTTGAACATAGGCTTTTGTAGTAGGATCTGATGATTCTTTGAATTTCCTCTGATTCTGTAGTTATGTCTCCCTTTTCATTTCTGAATTTGTTAATTTGGACACACTCTCTGTGTCCTCTGGGTAGTCTGGATAAGGGTTTATCTATGTTGTTGATTTTCTCAAAGAACCAGCTTTTGGTTCTGTTGATTCTCTGTATAGTCCTTTTTGTTTCTACTTGGTTGATTTCAGATCTGAGTTTGATTATTTCCTTCTTCTACTCCTTCTGGGTGTGTTTGCTTCTTTTTATTATAGAGCTTATAGGTGTGCTGTCTAGCTGCTGACATATGCTCTCTCCTGTTTTTTTCTGCAGGCACTCAGAGCTATGAGTTTTCCTCTTAGCATAGGTTTCATTGTGTCCCATTAGTTCGGGTATGCTGTACCTTCATTTTCATTAAATTCTAAGAAGTCTTTAATTTCTTTCTTTATTTCCTCCTTGACCAGGTTATCATTGAGTAGAGCATTGTTCAACTTCCACGTATATGTTCACATTCTTTCCTTAGTGTTATTGAAGACCAGCTTTAATCTGAGGTGGTCTGATTGGACACATGGGTTTATTTCTATCTTTCTGTATCTGTTGAGGTCTGTTTTCTGACCGATTATATGGTCAATTTTGGAGAAAGTACCATGAGGTGGTGAGAAGAAGGTATACCCTTTTGTTTTAGGATAGAATGTTCTATAAATATCTGTTACATCCATTTTTTCCATAACTTCTGTTAATCTGCCTATGTCTCCATTTAATTTCTGTTTTCATGATTTGTCCATTGATGAGAGTGGAGTTAAATAAAACATTCTCAGTTGCAGATTATCAAATGGCCAAAGAGTACCTAAAGAAATGTTGAACATCTTTAGTCATAAAGGAAATATAAATCAAAATTACCATGAAATTTCACCTCATACCAGTCAGAATGGCTAAGATAAAAAAAACTCTGGTGAAAGCAGATGCTGGTGAGGATGTGGAGAAAGAGGAACACTCTTCCATTCTTGGTAGAATTACAGACCAGTACAACCATTCTGGAAATCAGTCTGAAGGTTCCTCTGAAAATTGGATATTGAAAATTGGACATTGCACTACCTGAGCACCCAGCTATACCTCTCTTGGGCATATACCCAAAAGATGCCCCAACATAAAACAAAGACACATCCTCCACTATGTTCATAGCAGCCTTATTTATAATAGCCAGAATATGGAAAGATCCCACATGCTCTTCAACAGAGGAATGGATACAGAAATTGTGGTACAGCTACACAACAGAATCCTACTCAGCTATCAAAAACAATGACTTCATGAAATTCATAGGCAAATGGATGGAACTGGAAAATATCATCCTGAGCGAAGTAACCCAATCACAGAAAAATGCACTCATTGATAAGTGGATATTAGCCCAAATGCCCGAATTACTCTAGATGGCACAGAACACATCAAACTCAAGAAGGATGACCAATGTGCAAATGCTTCACTCCTTCTTTATAAGGGGAACAAGAATACCCTTGGGAGGAAATAGTTCAAAGTTTAGAACAGAGGTTGAAGTAATGCCCATTCAGAACCTGCCCAACATGTGGTCCATACATTTACAGCCACCAAACTAGATAAGATGGATGAAGCAAAGAAGCAGGCTTGTTGGGAGCGATGCCTTTGAAACCCTCCATTATTGATATTATTATTATGGTTAGAAATTTGTCTGTCTACGTTCATGGAAAATCCCGAGCCAGGTGCAGAAGACTAATACAAATCTGGTGGTCAGGATGAATAATGTTATGATAAATTTCTTAACTTGTTGAGAAATACATCTGATGTCAAGATACCCAATGTGATGACCTGTAACCTTTCTGAAAAACCAACATCCTGCTGACCAATAGATCTGACAAACCTGTGACCTTTCTAAAATCCTGTCAACATCAGCTGATTCCCTGACCACACAAATATTGTGTCCTTGGCCTGTATAAATGTTTCACACTCCCTCCCTCACTTTGTTACCCATGTTATGGTATAAATTCAGCCCTGGAAAAAATAAAATTGTCGCCTTGATCAGATTCTTGTTTTGGCTTCCTTATTCATTTCTCCTGTCCACCATTCTCTTCCAGGTACCCTCAGCACCCTTGTTGACACAGGCTGACAAGAACGAGATGTAGATCTCCCCTGAGAGACACAGCCAGAATATGGCAAATACATAGGCGAATGCCAGCAGCAAACCACTGAACTGAGAATAGGACCCCCGTTGAAGGAATCAGAGAAAGAACTGGAAGAGCTTGAAGGGGCTCGAGACCCCATATGTACAACAATACCAAGCAACCAGAGCTTCCAGGGACTAAGCCACTACCTAAAGACTATACATGGACTGACCCTGGACTCTGACCTCATAGGTAGCAATGAATATCCTAGTAAGAGCACCAGTGGAAGGGGAAGCCCTGGGTCCTGCTAAGACTGAACCCCCAGTGAACTAGACTGGTGGGGGGAGGGCGGCAATGAGGGGAGGGTTGGGAGGGGAACACCCATAAGGAAGGGGAGGGGGGAGGGGGATGTTTGCCCGGATACCGGGAAAGGGAATAACACTTGAAATGTATATAAGAAATACTCAAGTTAATAAAATAAAAATAAAAAAAAAGAAGAGGATTTGCAGTCAGTGAGCTTAGGCTTCTGTCTGGAGGAATTAAAGGACTTTCCCTTAAAAAAAAAAAAGAAGGAGTGAAGCATTCACATTTTGATCATCCGTCTTGAGTTTCATTTGTTCTAGGCATCTAGGGTAATTCAAGCATTTGGGCTAATAGCCACTTATGAATGAGTGCATACCATGTATGTCTTTCTGTGATTGGGTTAGCTCACTCAGCATGATATTTTCCAGTTCCAACCATTTGCCTACGAATTTCATAAAGTCGTTGTTTTTGATAGCTGAGTAATATTCCATTGTGTAGATGTACCACATTTTCTATATCCATTCCTCTGTTGAAGGGCAACTGGGTTCTTTCCAGCTTCTGGCTATTATAAATAAGGCTGCGATGAACATAGTGGAGCACGTGCCTTTTTTATATGTTGGGGCATCTTTTGGGTATATGCCCAAGAGAGGTATAGCTGGATCCTCAGGCACTTCAATGTCCAATTTTCTGAGGATCCTCCAGACTGATTTCCAGAATGGTTGTACCAGTATGCAATCCCACCAACAATGGAGGAGTGTTCCTCTTTCTCCACATCCTCGCCAGCATCTGTTGTCCCCTGAGTTTTTGATCTTAGCCATTCTCACTGGTGTGAGGTGCAATCTCATGGTTGTTTTGGAAATCTCCTACTATTACTGTGTGAGGTGCAATGTGCGCTTTGAGCTTTAGTAAGGTTTCTTTCATGTATGTAGGTGCCCTTGTATTTGGAGCTCATATATTTAGGAATGAGAGTTTATCTTGCTGGATTTTTCCTTTTATGAATATGAAGTGTCCTTCCTTATCTTTTTTGGTTACTTTTGGTTGAAAATCGATTTTATTCGATATTAGAATGGCTACTCCAGCTTGCTTCTTCAAACCATTTGCTTGGAAAGTCATTTTCCAGCCTTTTACTCTGAGGTAGTGTCTTTCTTTGTGTCGGAGGTGTGTTGCCTATAGGCAGCAAAATATTGGGTCCTCATTGTGTATCCAGTTTGTTAATCTGTGTCTTTTTATTGCAGAATTGAGTCCATTGATGTCGAGAGATATTAAGGAATAGTGATTGTTGCTTCCTGTTATATTCGTGTTTGGATGTGAGGTTATGTTTGTGCTTGTCTCCTCTTTGTTTTATTGCAAAACGATAAGTTTCTTTCTTTTTCTAGGGTGTAGCTGCCTCCTTGTGTTGGGCTTTACCATTTATTATCCTTTGTAGTTCTGGATTTAGAAATATATTATGTAAATTTGGTTTTGTCATGGAATATCTTGGTTTCTCCATCTATGTTAATTGAGAGCTTTGTTGGATACAGTAATCTGGACTGGCATTTGTGTTCTCTTAGGGTCTGTATGACATCTGTCCTGGATCTTCTGGCTTTCATAGTCTCAGTGAGAAATCTGGTTTAAGTCTGATTGGTCTGCCTTTATATATTGCTTGACCTTTTTCCCTTACTGCTTTTAATATTCTTTCTTTGTTTCGTGCATTTGGTGTTTTGACTATTATGTCACAGGGGGACTTGCTCTTCTCACCCAATCTATTTGGAGTTCTGTAGGCTTCCTGTATGTTTATGGGCATCTCTTTCTTTAGGCTAGGGAAGTTTTCTTCTATGGTTTTGTTGAAGATATTTACTGGGCCTTTGAGTTGGGAGTCTTCACTCTCTTCAATACCTATTGTCCTTAGGTTTGATCTTCTTGTTGTGTCCTGGATTTCCTGTATGGTTTGTCCAGTATCTTTTCCATTTTACATTATCTTTGACAGTTGTGTTGATGATTTCTATGGAATCTTCGGCTCCTGAGATTCTCTCTTCTATCTCTTGTATTCTGTTGGTGATGCTTGTATCTACAGTTCCTTGTCTCTTCCTTTGATTTTCTATATCCAGGGCTGTCTCCTTTGTGCTTTCTTTATTGCTTCTATTTCCTTTTATAATTCCTTCACCTGTTTGATTGTGTTTTCCTGTAATTTTTTCAGGGATTTTTGCATTTCCTCTCTGTAGGCTCCTTGCTGTTTATTTCTGTTTTCTCTAAGGGAGTTCTATATGTCTTTCTTGAAGTCCTCCGTCATCATGATGAAATGTGATTTTAAATCTAGATCTTGCTTTTCTGGTGTGTTTGGATATTCAGTGTTTGCTTTGGTTGGCAAATTGGGCTCTGATGATGTCATGTAATCTTGGTTTCTGTTGCTTGGGTTCCTGCGCTTGCCTCTTGCCATCATGTTGTCTCTGGTGTTACCTTGTTCTGCTATTTCTGTCAGTGATTAGACCGTCCTGTGTGTCAGGAGTGCTGTAGACCTGTTTTCCTCTTCTCTTTCAGCCAGTTATGGGAAAAGAGTGTTTTGCTTTCAGGCATGTAGTCGTTCCTGTCTCCTGTTCTTCCGGTGTTACTGTTGCTGTGTGTACTGAGACCACCAGGCAGGTCAGTTAGAGCAGAAAAGTTGTTCTTACCTTTTGTCTCAGGCCTTGTGCTGCTTCTGAGATCCAGGTTCCAGCTCTCTGTAAGGGCAGCAACCAGAAGGGCCTGCCCTGTTTAGCTCAGGACCATGTGTACAGGGGGCCCAGATGGTGCTAGGCGTTTGGCCTTTTTCCTCTAGTGTCAGAAATGTGTGTAGAGTAGTCTCCTCTGGCTTTCTAGGTGTGTCTGCCCCTCTGAAGTTCTAACTCTCCCTCCCATGGGATTTGGATGCAGGGAGCTGTTTGATCGGGTCCCTTCAGATCCGGGCGGTGTCTGGACTGCAGGGATGAGTGTCCACATCTTCCTGTTTCCAAAGGGCCTGTAAGGTTTCCTTTTGGGCCTGGGATATCCGCAGGGGCGGGCAGTACTATTGGTCTCTCCTGCCCTGCAGTCTCAGGAGTGTCCACCTGTCTGGGCGGTGAGCTCTCTCTCCCACGGGGTTTGGGAGCAGTCAGCTGAGGGCCAGGATCAGCGACGTTTGGGACCCAGCTAGAAACCAGAAATGCCTGGTCCCTGGGCAATTTTGCCTTTGTGAGTCCTGAGTCAACCAGGCAGGTCACTTGGAGCAGAAAAGTTGGTCTTACCACTGGTCTCAGGCCTGGAGTCGCTTCTCAGATCCAGGTTCCAGCTCTCAGTGAGGGCAGCAACCAGAAGGGCCTGCCCTGCCTTCACTAGGGACCCTGTGCACAGGGGGGGGACAGATGGTGCTAGGCATTTTGTGTTTTCCTCTAGCATCAGAAATGTGGGCAGAAACTAGTCTCCTCTGGCTTCCCAGGCATGTCTGCCCCTCTGAAGGTTTAGCTTTCCCTCCATGGGAAATCGAAAGCTTAAGTCCAAGTGTATCAATGACCTCCACATCAAACCAGGTACACTCAAACTAGTAGAAGAAAAAAATGGGGAAGAGTCTCAAACACATGGGCACTGGGGAAAATTTCCTGAACAAAACACCAATAGCTTATGCTGTAAGATCAAAAATCGACAAATGAGATCTCATATAATTGGAAAGCTTTTATACAGCAAAAGTCACTGTCATTAGGGCAAAATGGCAACCAACAGATTGGGAAAAGATCTTTACCAATCCTACATCTGATAGAGGGCTAATATCCAAAATACACAAAGAACTCAAGAAGTTAGACTCCAGAGAGCCAAATCACCCTATTAAAAATGGCATACAGAGCTAAACAAAACATTCTCAGCTGAGGATTATGGAATGTCCAAAAAGCACCTAAAGAAATGTTCAACATCCTTAGTCATCAGGGAAATGCAAATCAAACAATCCTGAGATTCCACCCCACACCAGTCAGAATGGCTAAGATAAAAAACTCAGGTGGCAGCAGATGCTGGTGAGGATGTGGAGAAAAAGGAACACTCCTCCATTGTTGGTGGGATTGCAAACTGGTACAACCACTCTGGAAATCACTCTGGAGATTCCTCAGAAAATTGGACATTGAACTGCCTGAGGATCCAGCTATACCTCTCTTGGGCATATACCCAAAAGATGCTCCAACATACAACAAAGACATATGGTCCACTATGTTCATAGCAGCCTTATTTATAATGGCCAGAAGCTGGAAAGAAGCCAGATGCCCTTCAACAGAGGAATGGATTAAAAAAAATGTGGTACAATTACACAATGGAGAACTACTCAGCTATCAAAAATAATGACTTCATGAAATTCATAGGCAAATGGAATGAACTAGAAAATATCATCCTGTGTGAGGATACTCAATCACAGAAAAACACACTTGGTATGCACTCATTCATAAGTGGGTATTAGCCCAAAAGCTCAAATTTCCCACAGGAAGCTCAAGAAGAAGGATGACCAAAATGCAGATACTTCAGTCCTTAAAAGGGGGAACAAATATATTCATAGGAGGAGATATGGAGACAAAGTTTGGAGCAGAGACTGAAGGACTGGCCTTTCAGTGCCTGCCGCACCTGGAAATATAAACCCACCAAAACTAGATAATGTCTATGAAGCCAAGAACACCCAGAAATGAACCTACACATCTATGGTCACTTTGATTTTTGACAAAGGAGCCAAAACCATCCAATGGAAAAAAGATAGCATTTTCAGCAAATGGTGCTGGTTCAACTGGAGGTCAGCATGTAGAAGAAGGCAGATTGATCCATGCTTATCACCCTGTACAAAGCTTAAATCCAAGTGGATCAAGGACCTCCACATCAAACCAGATACACTCAAACCAATGGAAGAAAAAGTGGGGAAGCATCTCGAACACATGAGCATGGGAGAAAATTTCCTGTTTCCATTTTTAAATCCTGGATAATTTTTTTCTATTCCTTCACCTGTCTAGTTGTATGTAGGGAGCGGCGCGGTAAGACAAAGATGGCGCCAACATCCAGCGCCCTCCTGTGGTAAAATACAGTACTGTGCATACACGTTTTTGCCCCTGGCGTCAATCTGGCCGGGGCGGTACCATGGTAGTGGGGTGATTCATGCTCTGCCAATCCCTGGAGGACAAGTAGCATGAGGTGATTCGGGCTCCGCCAATCCCTTAAGGACTAGTAGCATGACCACAGCCTGTTGTGTATATAAGGCGAGCGCCTTTGCCGCTCGAGGTCCTTGTATCAGCAATGAGGTGGTCCTGCAATAAAGGCTGTTGAGAAGAATCCAACCGTGTTGCGCCTTCCTTGCTGGCCGAGGTGAGCGCGACCAACTGGTGACCCGTACGGGAACCCGAGGACATCCTCGTGGATTCAGAACTCTTCAATTCCAGGATGGCGACGTCGGTAAGTTCCCGGGTAAGGGATGATAAAGTTCTCTGGAGGTAAGCAGAGATGATGAAAGCCTTGGTTTAGAGGCTAAAAAGTCTGTGGTCTTCAGCAATGTTATTTCCAATTGATCCTTTGTGGGTAGGACTTGTAATTTTGTTTCTTTTCTTCTTTGTGTGGTAGATTTGTTTTCTTTTGAATTGCTACCGTTCCGGAAGTGAGTGCATTTGCTGGGAATAGCCAAAAAGTGCCAGGCTACGAAGTCGTGTGTAAACAAACACACCAGCCCATCCTGCTCGTAAAACCGCTCGTAAATAAGTTCATTGAGTATGGGAAACTCACATTCCAGCCCACTCCTGACAGCTCTCCAGGAACTCCTCAATCAGCATAACCTCAAAATCGAGAGGAAAATCCTATTGAGCTTTCTTGATGAATGCGACCGTTTATAGTATCAGGATCTCGTACCTTGCGAGCATGGAACAAATTGGGAAAAGATCTGGATAAAGAAGCCACAGAGGGCAAGCTTAAGCCTGGATCAAAACCTCTTTGGCGAATGGTCTGTGCCTGCTTAGAGGATAGACTATGTGAGGAAGCCATTAGCACAGGTCAGAAAATCCTTACAGAACAACAAGAAAGTATGTCGGAGGGAGAAAAGATCCCGAAGGAAGAAAAGAAAAGAAAGGGAGACAAAAGGAACAGAAAAAAGGCAGAGATAAAAAAAGGGGGGGGGGGATAATCAGGACCAGGAAACAAATAAGATATATCCCTCTTTAAAAGCCCTGACCTTAGGAATGTCAGATGATTCAGAGCTTAGTGAGGATGATGAGGCTGATCTCAAGGAAAAGGGTGCTCAGTATGAGAGAGAGAGAGAGAGATGATCCAGACTGGCCACACGCTAACGCCACATGGCAACGAGGCAGACAATTAGGCAAGAAAGTGGTTATACCAACAGCACCTACGTATAACCCTCAACATGAAAGCATGGTGAAGCCTGCAAAAGGTACTTCCTTTTGCCCAGAGGTGTGGAAAGAGATGGGATTAAGTTTTCCAGTATTTCTGGATGCTAACAGGCATCAGTATCATGAACCCGTTGATTTTAAGACTATAAAGCAATTGGCAGAATCTGTCAGAACCTATGGGGTCAGTGCAGCTTTTGTTGTGGCTCAAGTTGAGGCTATTGCTAGATATTGCCTCACCCCTGGGAATTGGGGGAGTCTTGCTAAAGCCTGCCTCTCCTCAGGTCAATACTTGGATAGGAAATCTTACCTTTATGAATATACTAATACTCAGGTGGCCATTAATCTGGCCTCAGGAGTAGACCATCAGAGACATTTGGGACGCTGACATACTATTAGGTCTAGGGAGATTCGCTCTGGACCAGACTGGTTATCCAGAACAAGTCTATAGCCAAATTAATGAAATAGCCATCAAGGCATGGAAAGCACTGCCTAATAGGGGCGCAGTCTCTGGGAACATTACCAAGTTTCTGCAAGGGCCCACAGAGCATTTTTCAGAATTTGTAGCCCGCATGGTAGAGGCTGCTACCAAGATCTTCGGAGACCCTGATACAGCCATGCCTCTCATTAAACGGCTAGTGTATGACCAATGTACAAAAGAATGTAGGACTGCTATAACACCATACAAACAAAGGTTTAGAAATTAGGATGAAGATGGGATAAACAGTTCTCTGCACCAAAATCCCGTGGGAGGGAGAGCTAAACCTTCAGAGAGGCAGACACACCTGGGAAACCAGAAGAGACTGCACTCTGCACACATTACTGATTCCAGAGGAAAACACCAAACGCCATCTGGAACCCTGGTACACTGAAGGTCCCAGAAATGGCAGCGCAGATCTTCCTGGTTGCTGCCGCCGCAGAGAGCTCGTGCACAGCACCCTGCCAGCAAACTTGAGCCTTGGGACCACAGGTAAGACCAACTTTTCTGCAGCACGTGACCTGCCTGGTGAACTCGGGACACACAGAGGCAGATTACCTCTAGGACCGGGAACTCCCTGTGTTTACCAGGAGTCCCACACCCTTGTATCCCGTCCCGCAGCAGCTCTCTGCTCCCACACCCCGTGGGAGAGAGACCTCACCGCCTGGTCAGGTGGGCACTCCTGAGGCTGCAGAGCAGAAGAGACCACCAACACTGCCCACCCCTGCCCACATCCCTGGCCCAAGAGGAAACTGTATAAGGCCTCTAGGTTCCCGTGGGGGAGGACCCAGGAGCGGCAGGACCCCTGCGCCTGAGACACCGCCGGAACCTGAAGGAACAGACAAGATAAACAGTTCTCTGCACCCAAATCCCGTGGGAGGGAGAGCTAAACCTTCAGAGAGGCAGACATGCCTGGGAAACCAGAAGAGACTGCACTCTGCACACATTACTGATTCCAGAGGAAAACACCAAACGCCATCTGGAACCCTGGTACACTGAAGCTCCCGGAAACGGCAGCGCAGATCTTCCTGGTTGCTGCCGCCGCAGAGAGCTAGTGGGCAGCACACCGCGAGCGAACATGAGCCTCGGGACCACAGGTAAGACGAACTTTTCTGCTGCAAGAGACCTGCCTGGTGAACTCAAGACACAGGCCCACAGGAACAGCTGAAGACCTGTAGAGAGGAAAAACTACACGCCCGAAAGCAGAACACTCTGTCCCCATAACAGGCTGAAAGAAAACAGGAAAACAGGTCTACAGCACTCCTGACACACAGGCATATAGGACAGTCTAGCCACTGTCAGAAATAGCAGAACAAAGTAACACTAGAGATAATCTGATGGCGAAAGGCAAGCGCGGGAACCCAAGCAACAGAAACCAAGACTACATGGCACCATGGGAGCCCAATTCTCCCATCAAAACAAACATGGAATATCCAAACACACCAGAAAAGCAAGATCTAGTTTCAAAATCATATTTGATCATGATGCTGGAGGAGTTCAAGAAAGACGTGAAGAACTCCATAGAGAACAAGTAGAAGCCTACAGAGAGGAATCACAAAAATGCTTGAAAGAATTCCAGGAAATCATAAATAAACAAGTAGAAGCCCATAGAGAGGAGTCACAAAAATCCCTGAAACAATTCCATGAAAACACAATCAAACAGTTGAAGAAATTAAAAATGGAAATAGAAGCAATCAAGAAAGAACACATGGAAACAACCCTGGATATAGAAAACCAAAAGAAGAGACAAGGAGCTGTAGATACAAGCTTCACCAACAGAATACAAGAGATGGAAGAGAGAATCTCAGGAGCAGACGATTCCATAGAAATCATTGACTCAACTGTCAAAGATAATGTAAAGCGGAAAAAGCTACTGGTCCAAATCATACAGGAAATCCAGGACTCAATGACAAGATCAAACCTAAGGATAATAGGTATAGAAGAGAGTGAAGACTCCCAGCTCAAAGGACCAGTAAATATCTTCAACAAAATCATAGAAGAAAACTTCCCTAACCTAAAAAAAGAGATACCCATAGGCATACAAGAAGCCTACAGAACTCCAAATAGATTGGACCAGAAAAGAAACACCTCCGGTCACATAATATTCAAAACACGAAACGCACAAAATAAAGAAAGAATATTAAAAGCAGTAAGGGAAAAAGGTCAAGTAACATATAAAGGCAGACCTGTGAGAATCACACCAGACTTTTCGCCAGAAACTAGGAAGGCCAGAAGATCCTGGGCTGATGTCATACACACCCTAAGACAACACGAATGCCAGCCCAGGTTACTGTATCCTGCAAAACTCTCAATTAACATAGATGGAGGATCCAAGACCTTCCATGACAAAACCAAATTTACACAATATCTTTCTACAAATCCAGCACTACAAAGGATAATAAATGGTAAAGCCCAACATAAGGAGGCAAGCTATACCCTAGAAGAAGCAAGAAACTAATCGTCTTGGCAACAAAACAAAGAGAAGAAAAGCACACAAACATAACCTCACATCCAAATGTGAATATAACAGGAAGCAATAATCACTATTCCTTAATATCTCTCAACATCAATGGCCTCAACTCCCCAATAAAAAGACAAAGATTAACAAACTGGATATGCAACGAGGACCCTGCGTTCTGCTGCCTACAGGAAACACACCTCAGAGACAAAGACAGACACTACCTCAGAGTGAAAGGCTGGAAAACAACTTTCCAATCAAATGGTCGGAAGAAGCAAGCTGGAGTAGCCATTCTAATATCAGATAAAATCAATTTTCAACTAAAAGTCATCAAAAAAGATAAGGAAGGACACTTCATATTCATCAAAGGAAAAATCCACCAAGATGAAATCTCAATCCTAAATATCTATGCCCCAAATACAAGGGCACGTATATACGTAAAAGAAACCTTACTAAAGCTCAAAACACACATTGCACCTCACACAATAATAGTAGGAGATTTCAACACCCCACTCTCATCAATGGACAGATCATGGAAACAGAAATTAAACAGAGACATAGACAGACTAAGAGAAGTCATGAGCCAAATGAACTTAACAGATATTTATAGAACATTCTATACTAAAGCAAAAGGATATACCTTCTTCTCAGCTCCTCATGGTACTTTCTCCAAAATTGACCATATAATTGGTCAAAAAACGGGCCTCAACAGGTACAGAAAGATAGAAATAATCCCCTCATGCTATCAGACCACCATGGCCTAAAACTGGTCTTCAATAACAATAAGGGAAGAATGCCCACATATACGTGGAAATTGAACAATGCTCTACTCAATGATAACCTGGTCAAGGAAGAAATAAAGAAAGAAATTAAAGACTTTTTAGAATTTAATGAAAATGAAGGTACAACATACCCAAACTTATGGAACAGGATGACAGCTGTGCTAAGAGGAAAACTCATAGCGCTGAGTGCCTGCAGAAAAAAACAGGAGAGAGCATATGTCAGCAGCTTGACAGCACACCTAAAAGCTCTAGAACAAAAAGAAGCAAATACATCCAGGAGGAGTAGAAGGCAGGAAATAATAAAACTCAGAGCTGAAATCAACCAAGTAGAAACAAAAAGGACCACAGAAAGAATCAACAGAACCAAAAGTTGGTTCTTTGAGAAAATCAACAAGATAGGTAAACCCTTAGCCAGACTAACGAGAAGACACAGAGAGTTTGTCCAAGTTAACAAAATCAGAAATGAAAAGGGAGACATAACAACAGATTCAGAGGAAATTCAAAAAATCATCAGATCTTACTATAAAAGCCTATATTCAACAAAACTTGAAAATCTGAAGGAAATGGACAATTTCCTAGACAGATACCAGGTACCGAAGTTAAATCAGGAACAGATAAACCAGTTAAACAACCCCATAACTCCTAAGGAAATAGAAGCAGTCATTAAAGGTCTCCCAACCAAAAAGAGCCCAGGTCCAGACGGGTTTAGTGCAGAATTCTATCAAACCTTCATATAAGACCTCATACCAATATTACCCAAACTATTGCACAAAATTGAAACAGACGGAGCACTACCAAATTCCTTCTATGAAGCCACAATTACTCTTATACCTAAACCACACAAAGACCCAACAAAGAAAGAGAACTTCAGACCAATTTCCCTTACGAATATCGACGCAAACATACTCAATAAAATTCTGGCAAACCGGGGCTGGGGATTTGGCTCAGTGGTAGAGAGCTTGCCTAGCAAGCGCAAGGCCCTGGGTTCGGTCCCCAGCTCCGAGAAAAAAAAAAACAAAAAAACAAACAAAAAAAAAAACAAAAACAAACAAACAAAAAAAAATTCTGGCAAACCGAATCCAAGAGCACATCAAAACAATCATCCAGCATGATTAAGTAGGCTTCATCCCAGGCATGCAGGGATGGTTTAATATATGGAAAACCATCAACGTGATCCATTATATAAACAAACTGAAAGAACAAAACCACATGATCATTTCATTAGATGTTGAGAAAGCATTTGAAAAAATTCAACACCCCTTCATGATAAAAGTCCTGGAAAGAATAGGAATTCAAGGCCCATACCTAAACATAGTAAAAGCCATATACAGCAAACCAGTTGCTAACATTAAACTAAATGGAGAGAAACTTGAGGCAATCCGACTAAAATCAGGGACTAGACAAGGCTATCCACTCTCTCCCTACTTATTCAATATAGTTCTTGAAGTTCTAGCCAGAGCAATCAGACAACAAAAGGAGGTCAAGGGGATACAGATCGGAAAAGAAGAAGTCAAACTATCACTCTTTGCAGATGATATGATAGTATATTTAAGTGATCCCAAAAGTTCCACTAGAGAACTACTAAAGCTGATAAACAACTTCAGCAAAGTGGCTGGGTATAAAATTAACTCAAATAAATCAGTAGCCTTCCTCTACACAAAAGAGAAACAAGCCGAGAAAGAAATTAGGGAAACGACACCCTTCATAATAAATCCAAATAATATAAAGTACCTCGGTGTGACTTTAACCAAGCAAGTAAAAGATTTGTACAGTAAGAACTTCAAGACTCTGAAGAAAGAAATTGAAGAAGACCTCAGAAGATGGAAAGATCTCCCATGCTCATGGATTGGCAGGATTAATATAGTAAAAATGGCCATTTTACCAAAAGCGATCTACAGATTCAATGCAATCCCCATCAAAATACCAATCCTATTCTTCAAAGAGTTAGACAGATCAATTTGCAAATTCATCTGGAATAACAAAAAACCCAGGATAGCTAAAACTATCCTCAACAATATAAGGACTTCAGGGGGAATCACTATCCCTGAACTCAAGCAGTATTACAGAGACATAGTGATAAAAACTGCATGGTATTGGTACAGAGACAGACAGATAGACCAATGGAATAGAATTGAAGACCCAGAAATGAACCCACACACCTATGGTCACTTGATTTTTGACAAAGGAGCCAAAACCATCCAAAGGAAAAAAGATAGCATTTTCAGCAAATGGTGCTGGTTCAACTGGAGGGCAACATGTAGAAGAATGCAGATCGATCCATCCTTATCACCCTGTACAAAGCTTAAGTCCAAGTGGATCAAGGACCTCCACATCAAACCAGACACACTCAAACTAATAGAAGAAAAACTAGGGAAGCATCTGGAACACATGGGCACTGGAAAAAATTTCCTGAACAAAACACCAATGGCTTATGCTCTAAGATCAAGAATCGACAAATGGGATCTCATAAAACTGCAAAGCTTCTGTAAGGCAAAGGACACTGTGGTTAGGACAAAACGGCAACCAACAGATTGGGAAAAGATCTTTACCAATCCTACAACAGATAGAGGCCTTATATCCAAAATATACAAAGAACTCAAGAAGTTAGACCGCAGGGAGACAAATAACCCTATTAAAAAATGGGGTTCAGAGCTAAACAAACAATTCACAGCTGAGGAATGCCGAATGGCTGAGAAACACCTAAAGAAATGTTCAACATCTTTAGTCATAAGGTAAATGCAAATCAAACAACCCTGAGATTTCACCTCACTCCAGTGAGAATGGCTAAGATCAAAAACTCAGGTGACAGCAGATGCTGGTGAGGATGCGGAGAAAGAGGAACACTCCTCCATTGTTGGTGGGGTTACAGAGTGGTACAACCATTCTTGAAATCAGTCTGGAGGTTCCTCAGAAAATTGAACATTGAACTGCCTGAGGATCCATTTATACCTCTCCTGGGCATATACCCAAAAGATGCCCCAACATATAAAAAAGACACCTGCTCCACTATGTTCATCACAGCCTTATTTATAATAGCCAGAAGCTAGAAAGAACCCAGATGCCCTTCAACAGAGGAATGGATACAGAAAATGTGGTACATCTACACAATGGAATATTACTCAGCTATCAAAAACAATGACTTTATGAAATTCGTAGGCAATGGTTGGAAATGGAAAATATCATCCTGAGTGAGGTAACCCAATCACAGAAAGACATACATGGTATGCACTCATTGATAAGTGGCTATTAGCCCAAATGCTTGAATTACCCTAGATGCCTAGAACAAATGAAACTCAAGAAGGATTATCAAAATGTGAATGCTTCACTCCTTCTTTAAAAGGGCAAGAAGAATACCCTTGGCAGGGAATAGAGAGGCAAAGATTAAAACAGAGTCTGAAGGAACACCCATTCAGAGCCTGCCCCACATGTGGCCCAAACATATACAGCCACCCATTTAGACAAGATGGATGAAGCAAAGAAGTGCAGACCAACAGGAGCCGGATGTATATCGCTCCTGAGAGACACAGCCAGAATACAGTAAATACAGAGGCGAATGCCAGCAGCAAACCACTGAACTGAGAATAGGACCCCCGTTGAAGGAATCAGAGAAAGAACTGGAAGAGCTTGAAGGGGCTCGAGACCCCATATGTACAACAATGCCAAGCAACCAGAGCTTCCAGGGAGTAAGCCACTACCTAAAGACTATACATGGACTGACCTTGGACTCTGACCTCATAGGTAGCAATGAATATCCTAGTAAGAGCACCAGTGTAAGGGGAAGCCCTGGGTCTTGCTTAGACTGAACCCCCAGTGAACTAGATTGTTGGGGGGAGGGCGGCAATGGGGGGAGAGTGGGGAGGGGAACACCCATAAGGAAGGGGAGCGGGGAGGGGGATGTTTGCCCGGAAACCGGGAAATGGAATAACACTAGCAATGTATGTAAGAAATACTCAAGTTAATAAAAAAAAGAAAAAAATATATAAAATCTTCAAAAAGCTGTAAAAAAAAAAAGAAATTAGGATGAAAGCCTGCAGGGAAATGGGAGGGCCATTGACTAATGTTGGCCTAGCAGCAGCTGTGGTGCAGTTAGGGAAAACTGCCACCATGGATACCTGTTTCAAATGTGTCCGTAAAGGACATTATCAAAGACAGTGTCCTGAAAGGAGTAAGGGGCAAATTAGCAATAGACCCAAGCAGCCTGGACTATGTCCACGGTGTAAGAAGGGAAACCACTGGGCAAATGAGTGTTGATCTGTGAAGGAGTTGGATGGCTGACCCCTATAGACAGGATATGGTGGTGCACGGCCAAAAAACAGACAACGGGGCCCACGTCCCCAGGTCCCTCAAATATATGGGGCTCTGCAGGGCGACAAACAGAGGCCTTGGCCTTTCCTTCGCCACCCGAGCTAAAGGCTCAGCAGGACTGGACCTTTACTCCCCCTCCAGACTCGTACTGACCCCCCAAATGGGAGTGCAGCCTGTAGACACACATTTTAGAGGACCCCTCCCTAAAGACACAGTTGGGCTATTGTTAGGATGCTCTTCCTCTGCCCTGAAAGGTTTACAGATTGTGCCAGAGTAATTGACCCTGATTATTTAGGCACAGTAAAAGTCCTGGTAGCCTCCCCCCAGGGAATCACTGCCATTTCCCCTGGAAACAGAATTGCTCAAATGCTGCTTCTGCCTAGCTTGCATAAGCGCTTTCCTGCTGAAAATAGAATTAGAGGGGACGGGGGCTTAGGATCTACAGGCTCCCGATTTGCCTTTATCTCATTGGAACTGGGTGATCATCCAATGTTAACATTGACTGTGGAGGGACAATCATTCCTTGGTCTGTTGGACACTGGCGCAGATTGTAGTATTATCTCTGCTCATGACTGGCTACCTAGGTGGCCTACGCAAACATCATCTCAGGCCCTACTTGGTCTAGGGTACGAAATGGCTCCTTTAATAAGCTCCAAAGAATTGACATGGAAGGATACAGAAGGGAGATCAGAAAAGATTACTCCCTATGTTATAGACATTCCTGTGACACTGTGGGGCAGAGATGTTTTCATAAATCTAGACATGAGACTGACTAATGATTACTCCCCACAAGTCAAGGATATGATGACAAAAATGGGCTACGCGCCTAAAAAGGGTCTGAGAAAAAACTTACAAGGACGAGTTGACCCAGTACTGTCAAAACAAAAACAAGACAGGACGGGTCTGGGCTTTTCCTAGGGGCCATGGAGGGGCCATGGAGGGGGGACTACCCATTACATGGAAAACAGAGGAGCCTGGATGGATTCCTCAATGGTCTCTATCCTCTGAAAAAATTAATTGCTTCTGCCGACTTAGTATTCGAACAATTACAATTAGGACATATTCAACCATCCAGCTCACCTTGGAATACACCCCTATTTGTTATTAAGAAAAAATCAGGAAAATGGCGATTATTACATGATTTAAGAGCTATCAATTCTCAGATGCAGATAATGGGTCCCATACAGAGAGATTTACCATTACTCTCCAGCATCCCTGCTGATTGGCCTATTATTATTATTGATATTAAAGATTGCTTTTTTCCATCCCTCTTGCCCCACAAGATAGCGTGCGATTTGCATTTACTTTCCCCTCTATGAATAATGAAGAGCCTGATAAGTGCTATCAGTGGGTGGTCTTGCCTCAAGGTATGGCTAATAGCCCTACTATGTGTCAGCTTTATGTAGGACAAGCCCTACAGCCTGTACGTGACCAATTCCCAAAAGTAAGAATAATACATTTTATGGATGATATTTTGCTTTCCGCTAAAGATTGTGGCACCTTAAAAGCGGCCTATGCGAAAGTGGTTAAGGTGCTTGAAAACAATCAATTGATAGCACCTGAAAAGGTTCAAATGGGCAAAATAGGGGAGTATTTAGGAACAAAAATTACTCCTCATAGTATTTCCCCTCAGAAAACAGAATTACGAAAAGATCATTTAAAAACATTAAATGATTTTCAAAAATTACTAGGAAACATAAATTGGATTCGACCCTATATTAAAATGCCCAATGTAGATTTGCAACCACTCTATGAGATCCTGAAAGGGGATCTTCAGCTTGCTTCACCCCGTGCTTTAACCAAGAAAGTACAATTATCCTTGGGGAAAGTAGAAGAAAGACTGGAAAAGGCAATGCTAAGAAGGTACAAGGAAAAGGAAGATCTCCTTCTGTGTATACTAAGAACCTTTCGTCAGCCTACAGGAGTGCTATGGCAACAAGGACCGCTTCTTTGGATTTATCCCCATATTTCTCCTAATAAGACCCTTGAATATTACCCTTCTGCCATTGCACAGGTTGCTGTGTTAGGCATTAAATCTTGTATTTGACATTTTGGTATTTTACCCAAGAAAATTATTATACCATATACTACAGCTCAGATGGAAACATTGTGTGCCTTGGTAGATGATTGGGCCATATTACACTGTAGTTTTGGAGAGTTTGACAATCATTATCCTAAGGATCCTTTGCTACAATTTTTTATTGAACATCCAGTGATCTTTCCTAAGGTCACTGCCTCAGAGCCTTTGTCTGGAGCGTTAGATATTTATACAGATGGCTCCAAAACAGGTGTAGGTGTTTATATGGTTGATTCTCAAGAACCAGCCTTAATTCAATACAGTCCAGGCACCCCCCAAATTACAGAATGTAAAATTGTATTGGAAATTTTTAAAAGATTTCATGATTCTTTTAATTTAATTTCTGACTCTGCTTATGTAGTTAATGCTGTGCGCTTACTTGAAATTGCAGGATCAATTCGGTCAACTAGTACCATATGTCAAATTCTTTTAGAATTACAAAAAATGATTTGGGCCAGAAAAAATAAATTTTTCATACAACATATTCGAGCCCATACTAATTTGCCTGGTCCCTTGACCAGTAATAACGCCCTGGTGGATGCCAGTACTCGTGGAGAGTTTATTTTTCATGCTGCTCCGGTTGATCTCGCTAGAGGATTCCATCACAAGTTTCACGTTCCTGCCTTTACCCTTCAACAAAAATTTAACATCTCTAGGGCTACAGCCCATGATGTGGTGTTAGGTTGCCAGAATTGTGTTCAATTTCACCACCCTCCTCATGTGGGGATTAACCCTCGTGGTCTGATCCCGCTAAAACTTTGGCAGATGGATGTCACACACATATCTCAATATGGAAATTTAAAATATGCTCATGTTTCTGTTGATACCTGTTCCAGTATTATACACGCTACTCTGATGACTGGTGAAAAGGCTCGTGATGCCATTAGTCATTGCTTAGAGGCATGGGCGGCCTGGGAAAGCCTGATAGTCTCAAGACAGACAATGGGCCTGCCTACACAGCAAAGTCCTTTCAGACATTTTGCCAGACAATGCAGGTCGCTCATACTACAGGATTACCATACAATCCCCAGGGTCAAGGAATTGTGGAAAGAGCACATCGTACTTTGAAAGAGCTGATACAAAAACAAAAAGAGGGAATTGCCAGCAGCCGGACACCAAAAGAACAACTTTCTTTAGCTCTTTTCACTTTAAATTTTTAAATTTTAGATGTGCATGGCCGCTCTGCTGCGGACTGCCATACTGCCATTACCCCTATAACTAATGCAGAAGTAAAGTGGAAGGATGTCTTAACTGGTGAATGATGTGGCCCAGATCCCGTGATTTCGAGATCTAGGGGAGATGTTTGTGTTTTTCCACAGAATCAAGAAAATCCAATTTGGGTACCTGAGCACTTGACTCGAAAATTGCCTTCTGCTCTTCCTGAAGATGAGACTACAAGCCCTATTGCTACTGGGAATGGTAACACAGGCTGAGTCACTTATCTTGTGGGCTATTGCCAGATCCTGGCCTGTACCCATGCCAGTTCATAACAATTCTACTGTTTTGCCAACCTTTTTCTCCACCTCCTGTTTGCGTGATGTTCCCTGTATAGTGCCAAATGGAGAAATGCCCCAACGGTATGCCACCACTAACTTTTCTCTGTCACATACCTTATGTTTTACTGTAAAGGACTCTTCCCTGCCCTGTGTTTGGTTGCGTAGGGCCACATTAGCTAATTGGTTGGATCCTATGAGTAGCAGTGCAATGGGCACCGGGATCATCCTGGCTGTTTTGAGTCAAATTACCCAGAGGGTCTCTTCACCCAGCAGAAACACTTCAGTCAATAGTTCTGCTGATTTGAACATTACAACACTGATTATGATGCATAATTGTAGCATTCCATCACGCCCGGGGCAAGGTAACTATACACAGGATAAGTCTACCCATCGTAGAGTCTTACCCGCTTGCCCCCCGTATCAAGAGTTCCCACCTGATTTAACCCCATGTCAGAGTCCATTTCATAGAGCAAAACAATTCTTGCCAGGATTTGAGTTTTCCCCACCTCTTGGCAAAACACAATTTAATTGAAAACAGAATAAGTCTGGCATGGAAAATCTCTGGCCTTGGTTTCAATGGGTGCTATCCAATGAGCAAGGGGCATATACATCCCTGACCCCCTTTGCTAGGTTGATGGGTGAGAACTTCACACTGTATAATGTTTTAGCTACCAGAAACAATGATACCAGGTTGATCAATATTCAATATAATAACCTCTTGGCAAATGATACTGCCACTAGTACTTCAGTATGTGTTAGATCACCTTTTTTCTTTCTGATAAGCACTAATGTAAGTGTTGATGTTTTAAATTGTAATAGTTCTGATGTAGTCTGCTATTTAGCTGAATGCTGGGATGGCATCAACGACTCCGAAGTGATGGTTAAGATTCCCTCCTTTGTGCCAATCCCAGTGGAGGCAAACGCAGATAGCTTTCCTATTCTTAATTTGCTGAGAGCCAGAAGAAATTTTGGTATTACGGCAGCTATAATTTCAGCTATTGTGCTGTCTGCTGCCACAGCTACTACAGCCACAATAACCATGACTAATCAAGTACAGACGGCTGAGATTGTCAATCAGATTGTAGAAAGAACTGCAGTGGCAGAAGAATTTAATACCCATTTGGCATCTGGCCTTCTATTACCTAATCAAAGGATAGATTTAATTCAAGAACAAATTGAAGCACTGTATCATATGACACAGCTGTCCTGCGTTTCCTCCCTTAGAGGTTTATGCATTACTCCTTTGCAAGCTAACTTTTCTCAGCATTCTCAACAGAGCAAACAAATCTCGAATTATCTGAAAGGAAACTGGTCCATGAAAGCAGAGCAACTCTCGAGATAATTGCTGATGCAAATTGCTGTCCTTTACAGCACTAGATTGGACCCGATCACAGTTGAGGATTTTACCTCATGGATCACCAACGCTTTCTCCTTTTTCAAGGAGTGGTCTGGCATGTTTGCCTGGGGAGCTATTGTCCTCCTGGGATGAGGAGAATGTCTCTGGCTTATTGGCCATTTAAAAAAGGAACATGCCAGACACAAAGCAGGTGTTTACTAGGCTATGATCGCCATTGAAAATGGTGCTTCTCCCAACATATGGCTGGCCTCTTTGAAAGACTAAGAGTTCGCAGTAGATCATTTTTGTCACTGTTGTGTGGAGTCATTGTATCCAGAGACTGGCAACTTTCGTGAGGCTCGGACCAACCTAAGACACGGGGACCGGTGGCGATAGGGTAACCCAACGACGGGTAAGAACAAGTCATCATCAGGAACGACCTAAGACAGGAGCAATGACATATTGGTGTGACACCCTCATCCAGACCAGTCATTTTATTAAACAAAAAAGGGGGAGATGTAGGGAGCTGTGCGGTAAAACAAAGATGGCGCCGACATCCGGCGCCCTCCTGTGGTAAACAACAGTACTGCACATGCGCGGGTTTGCCCCTGGCGTCAATCTGGCCGGGGCGGTACCATGCTAGTGGGGTGATTTGTGCTCCGCCAATCCCTGGAGGACAAGTAGCACGACCACAGCCTGTTGTGTATATAAGGCGAGCGCCTTTGCCGCTCGAGGTCTCCATATCAGCAATGAGGTGGTCCTGCAATAAAGGCTGTTGAGAAGAATCCGACCGTGTTGCATCTTCCTTGCTGGCCGAAGTGGGCGCGACAGTTGTGTTTTCCTGTAATTCATAAAGGGATTTTTATGTTTAGTTTTTAAGGGCTTCTACATGTTTACCTATGTTGTCCTGTATTTCTTCAAGGGAATTATTTATTCTTAAAGTTCTCTATCATCATCATGTGATTTTAAATTCACATCTTGCTTTTCCTGTGTATTTAAATATCCAATATTTGCTTTGATGGGAGAACTGGGTTCTGATGACCAAGTAGTCTTGGTTTCTCTTGCTTCGGTCCTGTGTTTGGCTCTCATCATCAGCTTTTCTCTCATGTTAGCTTGTCTTGCTGTCTCTGACAGTGGCTTGACCCACCTGTAAGCCTGTGTGTCAGTACTCCTGTAGACCTCTTTTCTTTCAGCCGGATCTGGGAACAGACAGCTGCTCCTGGTTTTGTGTGTCCTAAAGCCTTCAGCTAGGTCGCTTCGAGAAGAAGAGCTGGTCTTACCTCCGCTCTCAGGCCTGTCAGTACTCCACGAGATTGGCTTTCAGCTCTGGGTTCAGGCAGAAACTAGAAGGTTCCTGCCAATGACTGTTCCTGTATTCCCATATCCAGAGGGCCATAGGCAGGTTCCTCTTGTGCCAGGAATGTGAGATGTGGAGGTCTTGCCTGAGTTCTCAGAATTGTCCGCACTTCTAGAGTCTAGCTCTCTCCCCCATGGGATTTGGGTAGAGAGGGTTGTTGTATACAGAGGAGAGGTTCAGGTCCTGATGCAGCCAGAAACCAGAAGTGTCCTGTCTCAGAAGACTCTGTGTGTTTTAAGGCCACCAGGTGTATCGCTTGGACCAGGAAAGTTGGTCTTACCTCTGCTCTCAGGTGTGGAGGGGCTCCTGGGGACTGGCTTTCAGCTCTCGGTACAGGCAGAAACCCGAAGGGTTCTACCCCTTGACTGGTCCTAGGTCCTGCCCTTTACTTCTTACTCATCTTTTCAGTCCCCAGGTTTACATTTCTGGTACATGACAGAGCCAGTATATAAACTGTAATTTTGTATTTGTTGAAAAATAAAGAATCAAAAATGGTAATTATTTACGCAACCTAAAATCCTGTTAGATGATTGAGCTGAAGTAGTGAAGAAGAGGAGAACATACAAGATTCAAATTTCTTTTCTTTTATTGTTTTAGTTTTCAAGATAGGGTGTCCCTGTAACTAGTCTTGGCTGTTCTGTAACTAGTTATGTAGACTACACTGGCCTCAAACTCAAAGAGATCTGCCTTTCTCTGCCTGCGGAGTGCTGGTCATTACTTGCCAAAGGCAAGTCCCATCAGTATCTGTGAGTAAAACAAATGTATTAAGCTGAGTAAGCAGTGTACTAACTCTTCACTAATTTGAACGCATTATTGTTCAAGAATTTGGCTCAATTTAAAAAATGAATCTTAGCTGGGCAATAATGGCAGTTGGGCTCCCAGAGGCTGTGGACTTTTGGGAGGGAGGGTCCCTTACCAGTTGCCCTATGTGCAGCAAATCTCCCAGGATACCTTCTGGTTGTAGTGTCTTCAGGAGTCAGACAAGCTGGTGATCTGCCAAGGTAGAAGGCACCAGGCAGAAGGGGAGTGTAATTCAGGAGGTGCAGATTTTGGGGGCTCATGGGTCCTGAATCCATTGAGCTCCTAGTGGCTGTGGGCCTCTTATCAGTTGCCCTTCATTGAGCAGAACTCCTGTGATTGCCTTAAGGCCATGGTGTCCTGAGGAGTACAGACAAGCTGGTGATCTGTTGGGCAGAAGGCACAGGCCAGAAGGGCTCTATATCACTTTATGATTCAAAATACTCTCATATAAGCAGACTCACGAGGAGACAAAAAATAGTATCTCAGTTCTAAGACCACTGAAAATAATGTGTTTTCTTATGGTTTTATATAACCCCTGTGAGAAGTTCACTCCAGCCTCAATGAGCTGACAAACATTATTATAATATTTATTTTATGTTACAAGTTTTCAGAAAATATTAATAGGCACAGCACATTTTTTTTTTGGTGGGAGACATTTTCTGGAGAGATGCAACCTACATGTTCATCTACCCAACCCAAATGGAAATCGAAAACCACCAATTCCAACTTGTTGAACCAATGAGCTTTATTGGAGTTACACACAGGAGTTCAGGAAGGAGTTAGGAAATGAGAGTCCCAGGGACTCAAAGACAATTGCTATTCTGAAATTTAAAACCAGCATATGATACAGAACATAAGTACTGGACACTAGGAGCAAACTGCCTGGCTCTAGGCATATTTACAGGATAAAGAGCACCCTATCTCGGTGGCTCATGTTGTCAAATCCTCTTTTAAGAAGTAAAATTTGTCCGAGTATCTTTATTTGAGTAAACTGTACCAAATGCTGTCAGTTTCATTAGCAATTTTGAGGCATGTATTTTGTAGCTTCTCTTTGAAATACACCATTTTATTCTCCCAGAACCTTTATATAATTCCACATTCTTCTAGCTTCTCAATTGTGTTTTCATTATGATATATTTGAAAGTGAACAAGTAAAAACTTTTAATGAAATTTTTCCTTCATTGTCATACTTTCAGTTTCTCTCAGTGTAAACTCTGGGTAGTTTCTAAGATTTGAGCAGTAATTAATACCTTCACAAGTTTCATGTACACACACACACACACACACACACACACACACGCACACACACAATAGATCTCTACTGTGCAGCCTCAAGTGTTACAAACAATAGCACATGCCACATTTTTCCAGTGGACATATTTTTTTCTGACTATAAATTTCTAGGTATCTTCTTAGATCTGAGATCTGAGTAAAGACCTTTCCTCATGCATTACATTTCTGTTTTTTGTCCTGTATGCATTCTTTGATGTATTCTAATCAATGAGTCAACAGTAAAAGATTTGTACATTTACTACATTTGTAAGGTCTCTCCTATATGTATTCTTTGATAAATTGTAAGATGACTTCCCTTGGGAATGGATTTTTCTCATTCACTTCATTCATGAAGTTTCATTATTGTATGAATTCTTTGATGAATGCTAAGATTGTTTCTGGCAAAAGAATTCATCACATTCACTATATTTTTAAGGTTTTTCTCTTGCATAAATTCTCTAAAAATTCTAAGACTGCTTTTGCAGGTAAGCACTTGTCACATTCACTACATTTGTAAGGTTTCTCTCCTGTATGAATTTCCTGATGAGTAAGAAGACTGAATTTTTGGGTAAATCAGTAGTCACATTCACATTTGTAAGGTTTTTCTCCTCCATGATTTCTCTGATGTTTTCGAAGATCGCCTTTGTAGGAAAAGCATTTTTCACATTCACTACATTTGTAAGGTTTCTCTCCTGTATGAAATCTGTGATGAAAATTAAGACTGGTTTTGCGGGTAAAGCATTTGTCACATTTACTACATTTGTAAAGCTTCTCTCCTGTATGAATTCTCTGATGAACTATAAGACTTCCTTTATGGGTATAGTGTTTGCCACATTCACTACATTTGTATGGTTTCTCACTTGTATGAATTCTCTGATGAATTGTAAGACTGCCTTTTTGGGTAAAGTGTTTGCCACATTCGCTACACTTGTAAGGTTTATTTCCTGTACGTATTCTCTGATGATTTCTAAGACGATACTCGTCAGTAAAGCATTTGTCACATTCACTGCATTTGTAAAGTTTCTCTCCTGTATGAATTCTCTGATGAACTATAAGACTGCTTTTCCAGATGAAGCATTTGTCACATTCACTACATTTGTAAGTTTTCTCTCCTGCATGAATTCTCTGATGAATAATAAGACTACATTTTTGGGTAAAGTATTTGCCACATTCACTATATTTGTAAGGTTTTTCTCCTGTATGAATTCGCTGATGAATTCTAAGATTGCTTTTCAGGGTAAAAGATTTGTCACATTCACTACATTTGTAAGGTTTCTCTCCTGCATGTATTCTCTGATGAATTCTAAGACGATATTTCTTGGTAAAACATTTGTCACATTCACTACATCTGTAAAGTTTTTCTCCTGTATGAATTCTTTGATGAATATTAAGATCACTTTTGAGGGTAAAGCATTTGTCACAATCACTACATTTATAACCTTTCTCTCCTGTATGAATTATTTGATGAATGATAAGACTGCATTTCTGGATAAAGCCTTTGTCACATTCACTACATTTATAAAGTTTTTCTCGTATGAATGCTCTGATGTCTTCTAAGATCACCTTTACGGGTAAAGCATTTTTCACATTCACTACATTTGTAAGCTTTTTCTCCTGTGTGTATTCTATGATGACTCCTAAGGCCACTTTTGAAGGTAAAACATTTGTCACATTCGCTACATTTCTAAGGTTTTTTTCCTGTATGTATTCTCTGATGTTTTCTAAGATCACCAATTTGGGTGAAGCATTTGTCACATTCACTACATTTGTGAGGTTTCTTTCCTGTATGAATTCTCTGATGTTTGCTAAGATAACCTTTATGGGTGAAGCATTTGTCACATTCACTACATCTGTAAGGTTTCTTTCCTGTATGATTTCTCTGATGAATAATAAGACTGTATTTTTGGGTAAAGTGTTTGCCACATTCACTACATTTGTATGGTTTCTCACCTGTATGAATTCTCTGATGAAGTGTAAGACTGCCTTTTTGGGTAAAGTGTTTGCCACATTCGCTACATTTGTAAGGCTTATTTCCTGTATGTATTCTCTGATGATTTCTAAGACGATGCTTGTCAGTAAAGCATTTGTCACATTCACTGCATTTGTAAAGTTTCTCTCCTGTATGAATTCTCTGATGAATTATAAGACTGCTGTTCCGGATGAAGCATTTGTCACATTCACTACATTTATAAGGTTTTTCTCCTGCATGAATTCTCTGATGAATAATAAGACTACATTTTTGGGTAAAGTATTTGCCACATTGACCACATTTGTAAAGTTTCTCTCCTGTATGAATTCGCTGATGAATTCTAAGATTGCCTTTCAGGGTAAAAGATTTGTCACATTCACTACATTTGTAAGGTTTCTCTCCTGTGTGAACGGTCTGATGCTGTCTAAGCTTGCATTTCTTGTCAAGGCATTAGGAACATTCACTACATTTGTAAGGTTTCTTTCTATTATAAGTTTGTTTGAGCATGAAATTTTGTTTAGAGTCAAAAACTTTATCAAGGTCTATACCATTGTATTCTTTCTTTCCTCTGAGCTTTCGCTGAGGTAAGCCCATGGTAGAGCATGAAGTTAAAGAGTTTATAAAGTTTTTACGTTTGCAAGGTTCTCTGTTGTTTCCAGTTTCATTTCTGCTTAGGTTTGATGATTCAACAGATGTATCCCCGAGGGTAGTTTTTTTTTTTTTTTATTAACTTGAGTATTTCTTATATACATTTCGAGTGTTATTCCCTTTCTCGGTTTCCGCGCAAATATCCCCGTCCCCCCTCCCCTTCGTTATGGTGTTCCCCTCCCAACCCTCCCCACATTGCCGCCCTCCCCCCAACATTCTAGTTCACTGGGGGTTCAGTCTTAGCAGGACCCAGGGCTTCCCCTTCCACTGGTGCTCTTACTAGGATATTCATTGCTACCTATGAGGTCAGAGTCCAGGGTCAGTCCATTTATAGTCTTTAGGTAGTGGCTTAGTCCCTGGAAGCTCTGGTTGCTTGGCATTGTTGTACATATAGGGTCTCGAGCCCCTTAGAGCTCGTCCAGTTCTTTCTGTGATTCCTTCAACGGGGGTCCTATTCTCAGTTCAGTGGTTTGCTGCTGGCATTCGCCTCTGTATTTGCTGTATTCTGGCTGTGTCTCTCAGGAGCGATCTACATCCGGCTCCTGTCGGTCTGCACTTCTTTGCTTCATCCATCTTGTCTAATTGGGTGGCTGTATATGTATGGGCCACATGTGGGGCAGGCTCTGAATGGGTGTTCCTTCAGTCTCTGTTTTAATCTTTGCCTTTCTCTTCCCTGCCAAGGGTATTCTTGTTCCCCTTTTAAAGAAGGAGTGAAGCATTCACATTTTGATCATACGTCTTGAGTTTCATTTGTTCTAGGCATCTAGGGTAATTCAAGCATTTGGGCTAATAGCCACTTATCAATGAGTGCATACCATGTATGTCTTTCTGTGATGGGGTTAGCTCACTCAGGATGATATTTTCCAGTTCCAACCATTTGCCTACGAATTTCATAAAGCCGTTGTTTTTGATAGCTGAGTAATATTCCATTGTGTAGATGTACCACATTTTCTGTATCCATTCCTCTGTTGAAGGGCATCTGGGTTCTTTCCAGCTTCTGGCTATTATAAATAAGGCTGCGATGAACATAGTGGAGCACGTGTCTTTTTTATATGTTGGGGCATCTTTTGGGTATATGCCCAAGAGAGGTATAGCTGGATCCTCAGGCAGTTCCATGTCCAATTTTCTGAGGAACCTCCAGACTGATTTCAAGAATGGTTGTACCAGTCTGCAATCCCACCAACAATGGAGGAGTGTTCCTCTTTCTCCCCATCCTCGCCAGCATCTGCTGTCACCTGAGTTTTTGATCTTAGCCATTCTCACTGGTGTGAGGTGAAATCTCAGGGTTGTTTTGATTTGCATTTCCCTTATGACTAAAGATGTTGAACATTTCTTTAGGTGTTTCTCAGCCATTCGGCATTCCTCAGCTGTGAATTCTTTGTTTAGCTCTGAACCCCATTTTTTAATAGGGTTATTTGTCTCCCTGCGGTCTAACTTCTTGAGTTCTTTGTATATTTTGGATATAAGGCCTCTATCTGTTGTAGGATTGGTAAAGATCTTTTCCCAATCTGTTGGTTGCCGTTTTGTCCTAACCACAGTGTCCTTTGCCTTACAGAAGCTTTGCAGTTTTTTATTTATTTATTTTTTTTATATCTACATTCTTTTTTTTTTTTATTAACTTGAGTATTTCTTATATACATTTCAAGTGTTATTCCCTTTCCCGGTTTCCGGGCAAACATCCCCCTCCCCCCTCCCCTTCCTTATGGGTGTTCCCCTCCCAACCCTCCCCACATTGCCGCCCTCCCCGCAACATTCTAGTTCACTGGGGGTTCAGTCTTAGCAGGACCCAGGGCTTCCCCTTCCACTGGTGCTCTTACTAGGATATGCTACCTATGGGGTCAGAGTCCAGGGTCAGTCCATGTATAGTCTTTGGGTAGGGGCTTAGTCCCTGGAAGCTCTGGTTCCTTGGCATTGTTGTACATATGGAGTCTCGAGCCCCTTGAAGCTCTTCCAGTTCTTTCTCTGATTCCTTCAACGGGGGTCCTATTCTCAGTTCAGTGGTTTGCTGCTGGCATTCGCCTCTGTATTTGCTGTATTCTGGCTGTGTCTCTCAGGAGCGATCTACATCCGGCTCCTGTCGGTCTGCACTTCTTTGCTTCATCCATCTTGTGTAATTGGGTGGCTATATATGTATGGGCCACATGTGGGGCAGACTCTGAATGGGTGTTCCTTCAGTCTCTGTTTTAATCTTTGCCTCTCTCTTCCCTGCCAAGGGTATTCTTGTTCCCCTTTTAAAGAAGGAGTGAAGCATTCACATTTTGATCATCCGTCTTGAGATTCATTTGCTCTAGGCATCTAGGGTAATTCAAGCATTTGGGCTAATAGCCACTTATCAATGAGTGCATACCATGTATGTCTTTCTGTGATTGGGTTAGCTCACTCAGGATGATGTTTTCCAGTTCCAACCATTTGCCTACGAATTTCATAAAGTCGTTGTTTTTGATAGCTGAGTAATATTCCATTGTGTAGATGTAGCACATTTTCTGTATCCATTCCTCTGTTGAAGGGCATCTGGGTTCTTTCCATTTTCTGGCTATTATAAATAAGGCTGCAATGAACATAGTGGAGCACGTGTCTTTTTTATATGTTGGGGCATCTTTTGGGTATATGCCTAAGAGAGGTATAGCTGGATCCTCAGGCAGTTCAATGTCCAATTTTCTGAGGATTCTCCAGACTGATTTCCAGAATGGTTGTACCAGTTTGCAATCCCACCAACAAAGGAGGAGTGTTCCTCTTCCTCCAAATCCTCGCCAGCATCTGTTGTCCCCTGAGTTTTTGATCTTAGCCATTCTCACTGGTGTGAGGTGAAATCTCAGGGTTGTTTTGATTTTCATTTCCCTTATGAGTAAAGATGTTGAACATTTCTTTAGGTGTTTCTCAGCCATTCGGCATTCCTCAGCTGTGAATTCTTTGTTTAGCTCTGAACCCCATTTTTTAATAGGGTTATTTGTTCCCTGCGGTCTAACTTCTTGAGTTCTTTGTATATTTTGGATATAAGGCCTCTATCTGTTGTAGGATTGGTAAAGATCTTTTCCCAATCTGTTGGTTGCCGTTTTGTCCTAACCACCGTGTCCTTTGCCTTACAGAAGCTTTGTAGTTTTATGAGATCCCATTTGTCGATTCTTGATCTTAGAGCGTAAGCCATTGGTGTTTTGTTTAGGAAATTTATTCCAGTGCCCATGTGTTCCAGATGCTTCCCTAGTTTTTCTTCTATTAGTTTGAGTGTGTCTGGTTTGATGTGGAGGTCCTTGATCCACTTGGACTTAAGCTTTGTACAGGATGATAAGCATGGATCGATCTGATTCTTCTACATGTTGACCTCCAGTTGAACCAGCACCATTTGCTGAAAATGCTATCTTTTTCCCATTGGATGGTTTTGGCTCCTTTGTCAAAAATCAAGTGACCATAGGTGTGTGGGTTCATTTCTGGGTCTTCAATTCTATTCCATTGGTCTATCTGTCTGTCCCTGTACCAATACCATGCAGTTTTTATCACTATTGCTCTGTAATACTGCTTGAGTTCAGGGATAGTGATTCCCCCTGAAGTCCTTTTATTGTTGAGGATAGCTTTAGCTATCCTGGGTTTTTTGTTATTCTAGATGAATTTGCAAATTGTTCTGTCTAACTCTTTGAAGAATTGGATTGGTATTTTGATGGGGATTGCATTGAATCTGTAGATTGCTTTTGGTAAAATGGCCATTTTTACTATATTAATCCTGCCAATCCATGAGCATGGGAGATCTTTCCATCTTCTGAGGTCTTCTTCAATTTCCTTCTTCAGTGTCTTGTAGTTCTTATTGTACACATCTTTTACTTGCTTGGTTAAAGTCACACCGAGGTACTTTATATTATTTGGGTCTATTATGAAGGGTGTCGTTTCCCTAATTTCTTTCTCGGCTTGTTTCTCTTTTGTGTAGAGGAAGGCTACTGATTTATTTGAGTTAATTTTATACCCAGCCACTTTGCTGAAGTTGTTTATCAGCTTTAGTAGTTCTCTGGTGGAACTTTTGGGATCACTTAAATACACTATCATATCATCTGCAAACAGTGATATTTTGACTTCTTCTTTTCCGATCTGTATCCCCTTGTCCTCCTTTTGTTGTCTGATTGCTCTGGCTAGAACTTCAAGAACTATATTGAATAAGTAGGGAGAGAGTGGGCAGCCTTGTCTAGTCCCTGATTTTAGTGGGATTGCTTCAAGTTTCTCTCCATTTAGTTTAATGTTAGCAACTGGTTTGCTGTATATGGCTTTTACTATGTTTAGGTATGGGCCTTGAATTCCTATTCTTTCCAGGACTTTTATCATGAAGGGGTGTTGAATTTTGTCAAATGCTTTCTCAGCATCTAATGAAATGATCATGTGGTTTTGTTCTTTCAGTTTGTTTATATAATGGATCACGTTGATGGTTTTCCGTATATTAAACCATCCCTGCATGCCTGGGATGAAGCCTACTTGGTCATGTTGGATGATTGTTTTGATGTTCTCTTGGATTCGGTTTGCCAGAATTTTGTTGAGTATTTTTGCATCGATATTCATAAGGGAAATTGGTCTGAAGTTCTCTATCTTTGTTGTGTCTTTGTGTGGTTTAGGTATAAGAGTAATTGTGGCTTCATAGAAGGTATTCGGTAGTGATCCATCTGTTTCAATTTTGTGGAATAGTTTGGATAATATTGGTATGAGGTCTTCTATGAAGGTTTGGTAGAATTCTGCACTAAACCCATCTGGACCTGGGCTCTTTTTGGTTGGGAGACCTTTAATGACTGCTTCTATTTCCTTAGGAGTTATGGGGTTGTTTACCTGGTTTATCTGTTTCTGATTTAACTTCGGTACCTGGTATCTGTCTAGGAAATTATCCATTTCCTGAAGATTTTCAAGTTTTGTTGAATATAGGTTTTTATAGTAAGATCTGATGATTTTTTGAATTTCCTCTGAATCTGTTGTTATGTCTCATTTTCATTTCTGCTTTTGTTAACTTGGACACACTCTCTGTGTCCTCTCGTTAGTCTGGCTAAGGGTTTATCTATCTCGTTGATTTTCTCAAAGAACCAGCTTTTGGTTCTGTTGATTCTTTCTGTGGTCCTTTTGGTTTCTACTTGGTTGATTTCAGCTCTGAGTTTGATTATTTCCTGCCTTCTACTCCTCCTGGGTGTATGTGCTTCTTTTTGTTCTAGAGCTTTTAGGTGTGCTGTCAAGCTGCTGACATATGCTCTTTCCTGTTTCTTTCTGCAGGCACTCAGCGCTATGAGTTTTCCTCTTAGCACAGCTTTCATTGTGTCCCGTAAGTTTGGGTATGTTGTACCTTCATTTTCATTAAATTCTAAAAAGTTTTTAATTTCTTTCTTTATTTCTTCCTTGACCAGGTTATCATTGAGTAGAGCATTGTTCAATTTCCAAGTATATGTGGGCATTCTTCCTTGATTGTTATTGAAGACCAGTTTTAGGCCGTGGTGGTCCGATAGCACGCATGGGATTATTTCTATCTTTCTGTACCTGTTGAGGCCCGTTTTTTGACCAATTATATGGTCAGTTTTGGAGAAAGTACCATGAGGAGCTGAGAAGAAGGTATATCCTTTTGCTTTAGGATAGAATGTTCTATAAATATCCGTTAAGTCCATTTGCCTCCTGACTTCTCTTAGTCTGTCTACATCTCTGTTCAATTTCTGTTTCCATGATCTGTCCATTGATGAGAATGGGGTGTTGAAATCTCCCACTCTTATTGTGTGAGGTGCAATGTGTGTTTTGAGCTTTAGTAAGGTTTCTTTTACGTATGTAGGTGCCCTTGTATTTGGGGCATAGATATTTAGGATTGTGAGTTCATCTTGGTGGATTTTTCCTTTGATGAATATGAAGTGTCCTTCCTTATCTTTTTTGATGACTTTTAATTGAAAATTGATTTTATTTGATATTAGAATGGCTACTCCAGCTTGCTTCTTCTGACCATTTGCTTGGAAAATTGTTTTCCAGCCTTTCACTCTGAGGTAATGTCTGTCTTTGTCTCTGAGGTGTGTTTCCTGTAGGCAGCAGAATGCAGGGTCCTTGTTGCGTATCCAGTTTGTTAATCTATGTCTTTTTATTGGGGAGTTGAGGCCCTTGATGTTGAGAGATATTAAGGAATAGTGATTATTGCTTCCCGTTATATTCATATTTGGATGTGTGGTTATGTTTGTGTGCTTTCATTCTCTTTATTTTGTTGCCAAGACGATTAGTTTCTTGCTTCTTCTAGGGTATAGCTTGCCTCCTTATGTTGGGCTTTACCATTTATTATCCTTTGTAGTGCTGGATTTGTAGAAAGATATTGTGTAAATTTGGTTTTGTCATGGAATATCTTGGTTTCTCCATCTATGTTAATTGAGAGTTTTGCAGGATACAGTAACCTGGGCTGGCATTTGTGTTCTCTTAGGGTCTGTATGACATCAGCCCAGGATCTTCTGGCCTTCATAGTTTCTGGCGAGAAGTCTGGTGTGATTCTGATAGGTCTGCCTTTATATGTTACTTGACCTTTTTCCCTTACTGCTTTTAATATTCTTTCTTTATTTTGTGCGTTTGGTGTTTTGACAATTATGTGACGGGAGGTGTTTCTTTTCTGGTCCAATCTATTTGGAGTTCTGTAGGCTTCTTGTATGCCTATGGGTATCTCTTTTTTTAGATTAGGGAAGTTTTCTTCTATGATTTTGTTGAAGATATTTACTGGTCCTTTGAGCTGGGAGTCTTCACTCTCTTCTATACCTATTATCCTTAGGTTTGATCTTGTCATTGAGTCCTGGATTTCCTGTATGTTTTGGACCTGTAGCTTTTTCCGCTTTACATTATCTTTGACAGTTGAGTCAATGATTTCTATGGAATCTTCTGCTCCTGAGATTCTCTCTTCCATCTCTTGTATTCTGTTGGTGAAGCTTGTATCTACAGCTCCTTGTCTCTTCTTTTGGTTTTCTATATCCAGGGTTGTTTCCATGTGTTCTTTCTTGATTGCTTCTATTTCCATTTTTAATTCCTTCAACTGTTTGATTGTGTTTTCCTGGAATTCTTTCAGGGATTTTTGCGATTCCTCTCTGTAGGCTTCTACTTGTTTATTAATGTTTTCCTGTGTTTCCCTAAGGGAGTTCTTCACATCTTACTTGAAGTCCTCCAGCATCATGATCAAATATGATTTTGAAACTAGATCTTGCTTTTCTGGTGTGTTTGGATATTCCATGTTTGTTTTGGTGGGAGAATTGGGCTCGGATGATGCCAAGTAGTCTTGGTTTCTGTTGCTTGGGTTCCTGGGCTTGCCTCTCGCCATCAGATTATCTCTAGTGTTACTTTGTTCTGCTATTTCTGACAGTGGCTAGACTGTCCTATAAGCCTGTGTGTCAGGAGTGCTGTAGACCTGTTTTCCTGTTTTCTTTCAGCCAGTTATGGGAACAGAGTGTTCTGCTTTCGGGCGTGTAGTTTTTCCTCTCTACAGGTCTTCAGCTGTTCCTGTGGGCCTGTGTCTTGAGTTCACCAGGCAGCTTTCTTCAGCAGAAAAGTTGGTCTTACCTGTGGTCCCGAGGCTCAAGTTCGCTCGTGGGGTGCTGCCCACGTGCTCTCTGCAGCGGCAGCAACCAGGAAGACCTGTGCCGCCCCTTCCGGGAGCTTCAGTGCACCAGGGTTCCAGATGGTCTTTGGCTTTTTCCTCTGGCGTCTGAGATGTGTGTGCAGAGAGCAGTTTCTTCTGGTTTCCCAGGTTTGTCTGCCTCTCTGAAGGTTTAGCTCTCCCTCCCACGGGATTTGGGTGCAGAGAACTGTTTATCCGGTCTGTTTCCTTCAGGGTCCGGCGGTGTAAATTGAGACCCTTCAGTACCTGGCTGTTAATTCAACATAAAAGCAAAAATGTATGGCATGGATCTCCTGTCATATATACCTATACATATACATCCACACACAGGCATACAAATACATGTATAAATATATATACATATATATATGCATATATATATGTATGTATATATGTTTGTGTATATCCCCAAAATAAGAACTCATTTCGAATATTGAAATACTATTTCACAAAATGAGCATGACCATTATATTAGCATATATGCAACTCTTTTTATATATTCTTAAGTTTCTCTCATGTCAAATAATTCTCTAGACATTTAACAGACACTTGGATGGTATCTTTCTATGCCAATGCCCAGGTAGTTTAGTGTGACAGTGGTAAAGAGTAGGTGGTTAGCATGCTGTGGAAAGTCAAACAACATTAATGAAAGTTGAAGAGAAAAATGATAATTTTTCTAGGAGCGAGTGAGTATCAATCTTTAATATCATAAAACTAGGTCAGGCAAGAGCAAGTGCTGACACAGTATTTCCACACTAACAATGTCTGTGGACTGGACAGACTGAGAAATGAATTCTCCAATTCTTTTGGAAAAATCTATAATTACCTTGCACAGAGGATACTGCAGAACACTGAAAGAAAAGAGATGTTAGACAGCCGTCACACAAAGCTGACTTTACCCTGACTTAAGAAAACCAGATGAATAAAAAAACCTTATGAAGGAAAAAATCATAGACCACTTAAAGTATGTACATTAACAAAAAAGATTCTCTTTAATGGATAGAGAAAGGGAACAAGTTCATTTCATGCCAATGATATAAGAGTGTTTCAAGACCAAAAGAAGGGGTTGGGGATTTAGCTCAGTGGTAGAGCGCTTGCCTAGCAAGCACAAGGCCCTGGGTTTGGTCCCCAGCTCCGAAAAAAAAAAGACCAAAAGAAAAAATTCAAGACACAAAATACATAAAATCATTGAGAGAAGACAGCCAACCCTGTCAACATATTCATGAAAGACCCAAGGCAAAACGTCACATTGGCTCACTATGAAAACATCAAAGAATATGAAAACAAAAGAAACAGACCTCAGAATAATTAAGATAGTAGCCAACATCCTAACCCATCACTACATAATTTAAAGACAACCTCCATCATTCTTCTGTACTCAAAAGAAAAGAATGTGCAATGCCTTTAAACTAACTCATAACAGTGTATCAGTGTTTATCAAGAGCAAGTAAGACTTAGAACATTTTGCATGAATAAGAAAACAAGGATGAATGTTTTCTGAAATTATAATTTCTGAAACATGATTTCTCAATTCAACAACTACAAACATTCCCCAAGGTATCTCCAATCTGATAATACTCTTTTCTAAATTTTATTTTTCTTGAATATTTTATGTATTTACATTTCAAATGTTATCACCTTTCTTCCCTCTCCCATACACCCTCCCGCTCTCATAATCTCTCCTGCTCCTCCTCCCCTTACTTCTATGAGGATGCTTCCACTCCCACCCACCCACTCTTACTTCAACACCCTGGCATTTCCCTACATTAGGGAAAGAAGCCTTCACAAGGCCTAGGGCTTTTCATCCTATTAATGCTGGACAATGTCATCCTCTGCTACATGTGTGATTGAAGTCATGGGTCCCTCAATATGTACTCATTGGTTGGTTTAGTCCCTGGGAACTCTGGTGGGGTTTGGTTGGTTGATGTTGTTCTTCCTATGGTGTTGCAAAACCCCTTCAGCTCCTTCAGTCTTTTCTCTAACTCCTCCATTGGGGTCCCCTTGTTCAGTCAATGGTTAGCTGCAAGCATATTCATCTGTATCAGTAGGGTTCAGGCAGAGCCTCTCAGGAGACACCCAAGCCTGGCTCCTGTCAGTAAGCAAGTCTTGGCATCAAAAACAATGATTGGGTTTGGTGGCTGCATACGGAATGGATCCCCAGGTGGGGCAGTCTCTTGGTAACCATTTCTTCAGTCTCTCCTTCACTCTTTGTCCCTGTATTTCCTCCCATGGATATTTTGTTTTTGATTCTAAGAAGAAATCAAGCAACCACATTTTGGCCTTCCTTATTCTTTTTTTTTTTTTATTAACTTGAGTATTTCTTATATACATTTCAAGTGTTATTCCCTTTCCCGGTTTCCGGACAAACATCCCCTCCCCCCTCCCCTTCCTTATGGGTGTTCCCCTCCCAACCCTCCCCCCATTGCCGCCCTCCCCCTATAGTCTAGTTCACTGGGGGTTCAGTCTTAGCAGGACCCAGGGCTTCCCCTTCCACTGGTGCTCTTACTAGGATATTCATTGCTACCTATGGAGTCAGAGTCCAGGGTCAGTCCATGTATAGTCTTTAGGTAGTGGCTTAGTCCCTGGAAGCTCTGGTTGCTTGACATTGTTGTACTTTTGGGGTCTCGAGCACCTTCAAGCTCTTCCATTTCTTTCTCTGATTCCTTCAACGGGGGTCCTATTCTCAGTTCAGTGGTTTGCTGCTGGCATTCGCCTCTGTATTTGTTGTATTCTGGCTATGTCTCTCAGGAGCGATCTACATCCGGCTCCTGTCGGTCTGCACTTCTTTGCTTCATCCATCTTGTCTAATTGGGTGGCTGTATATGTATGGGCCACATGTGGGGCAGGCTCTGAATGGGTGTTCCTTCAGTCTCTGTTTTAATCTTTGCCTCTCCCTTCCCTGCCCTGCCAAGGGTATTCTTTTTCCTCATTTAAAGAAGGAGTGAAGCATTCACATTTTGATCACCCGTCTTGAGTTTCGTTTGTTCTAGGGATCTAGGGTAATTCAAGCATTTGGGCTAATAGCCACTTATCAATGAGTGCATACCATGTATGTCTTTCTGTGATTGGGTTAGCTCACTCAGGATGATATTTTCCAGTTCCAACCATTTGCCTACGAATTTCATAAACTCGTTGTTTTTTGATAGCTGAGTAATATTCCATTGTGTAGATGTACCACATTTTCTGTATCAATTCCTCTGTTGAAGGGGATCTGGGTTCTTTTCAGTTTCTGGCTATTATAAATAAGGCTGCGATGAACATAGTGGAGCACGTGTCTCTTTAATATGTTGAGGCATCTTTTGGGTATATGCCAAAGAGAGGTATAGCTGGATCCTCAGGCAGTTCAATGTCCAATTTTCTGAGGAACCTCCAGACTGATTTCCAGAATGGTTTTATCAGTCTGCAATCCCACCAACAATGGAGGAGTGTTCCTCTTTCTCCACATCCTCGAAGCATCTGCTGTCACCTGAGTTTTTGATCTTAGCCATTCTCACTGGTGTGAGGTAAAATCTCAGGGTTGTTTTTATTTGCATTTCCCTTATGACTAAAGATGTTGAACATTTCTTTAGGTGTTTCTCAGCCATTCGGCATTCCTCAGCTGTGAATTCTTTGTTTAGCTCTGAACCCCATTTTTTAATAGGGTTATTTGTTTCCCTGTGGTCTAACTTCTTGAGTTCTTTGTATATTTTGGATATAAGGCCTCTATCTGTTGTAGGATTGGTAAAGATCTTTTCCCAATCTGTTGGTTGCCGTTTTGTCCTAACCACAGTGCCCTTTGCCTTACAGAAGCTTTGCAGTTTTATGAGATCCCATTTGTCGATTATTGATCTTAGAGCATAAGCCATTGGTGTTTTGTTCAGGAAATTTTTTCCAGTGCCCATGTGATCCAGATGCTTCCCTAGTTTTTCTTCTATTAGTTTGAGTGTGTCTGGTTTGATGTGGAGGTCCTTGATCCACTTGGACTTAAGCTTTGTACAGGGTGATAAGGATGGATCGATCTGCATTCTTCTACATGTTGCCCTCCAGTTGAACCAGCACCATATGCTGAAAATGCTATCTTTTTTCCATTTGATGGTTTTGGCTCCTTTGTCAAAAATCAAGTGACCATAGTTGTGTGGGTTCATTTCTGGGTCTTCAATTCTATTCCATTGGTCTATCTGTCTGTCTCTGTAACAATACCATACAGTTTTTATCACTATTGCTCTGTAATACTGCTTGAGTTCAGGGATAGTGATTCCCCCTGAAGTCCTTTTATTGTTGAGGATAGCTTTAGCTATCCTGGGGTTTTTCTTATTCCAGATGAATTTGCAAATTGTTCTGTCTAACTCTTTGAAGAATTGGATTGGTATTTTGATGGGGATTGCATTGAATCTGTAGATTGCTTTTGGTAAAATGGCCATTTTTACTATATTAATCCTGCCAATCCATGAGCATGGGAGAACTTTCCATCTTCTGAGGTCTTCTTCAATTTCTTTCCTCAGTGTCTTGAAGTTCTTATTGTACAGATCTTTTACTTGCTTGGTTAAAGTCACACCGAGGTACTTTATATTATTTGGGTCTATTATGAAGGGTGTCGTTTCCCTAATTTCTTTCTCGGCTTGTTTCTCTTTTGTATAGAGGAAGGCAACTGATTTATTTGAGTTAATTTTATACCCAGCCACTTTGCTGAAGTTGTTTATCAGCTTTAGTAGTTCTCTGGTGGAACTTTTGGGATCACTTAAATATACTATCATGTCGTCTGCAAATAGTGATATTTTGTCCTCTTCTTTTCCGATCTGTATCCCCTTGATCTCCTTTTGTTGTCTGATTGCTCTGGCTAGAACTTCAAGAACTATATTGAATAAGTAGGGAGAGAGTGGGCAGCCTTGTCTAGTCCCTGATTTTAGTGGGATTGCTTCAAGTTTCTCTCCATTTAGTTTAATGTTAGCAACTGGTTTGCTGTATATGGCTTTTACTATGTTTAGGTATGGGCCTTGAATTCCTATTCTTTCCAGGACTTTTATCATGAAGGGGTGTTGAATTTTGTCAAATGCTTTCTCAGCATCTAATGAAATGATCATGTGGTTCTGTTCTTTCAGTTTGTTTATATGATGGGTCATGTTGATGGTTTACCGTATATTAAACCATCCCCGCATGCCTGGGATGAAGCCTACTTGATCATGGTGGATGATTGTTTTGATGTACTCTTGAATTCGGTTTGCCAGAATTTTATTGAGTATTTTTGCGTCGATATTCATAAGGGAAATTGGTCTGAAGTTCTCTTTCTTTGTTGGGTCTTTGTGTGGTTTAGGTATAAGAGTAATTGTGGCTTCGTAGAAGGAATTCGGTAGGGCTCCATCTGTTTCAATTTTGTGGAATAGTTTGGATAATATTGGTATGAGGTCTTCTATGTAGGTTTGATAGAATTCTGCACTAAACCCGTCTGGACCTGGGCTCTTTTTGGTTGGGAGACCTTTAATGACTGCTTCTATTTCCTTAGGAGTTATGGGGTTGTTTAACTGGTTTATCTGTTCCTGATTTAACTTCGATACCTGGTATCTGTCTAGGAAATTGTCCATTTCCTGAAGATTTTCAAGTTTTGTTGAATATAGGTTTTTATAGTAAGATCTGATGATTTTTTGAATTTCCTCTGAATCTGTAGTTATGTCTCCCTTTTCATTTCTGATTTTGTTAATTTGGACGCACTCTCTATGTCCTCTCGTTAGTCTGGCTAAGGGTTTATCTATCTTGTTGATTTTCTCAAAGAACCAATTTTTGGTTCTGTTGATTCTTTCTATGGTCCTTTTTGTTTCTACTTGGTTGATTTCAGCTCTGAGTTTGATTATTTCCTGCCTTCTACTCCTCCTGGGTGTATTTGCTTCTTTTTGTTCTAGAGCTTTTAGGTGTGCTGTCAAGCTCCTGACCTATGCTCTTTCCTGTTTCTTTCTGCAGGCACTCAGCGCTATGAGTTTTCCTCTTAGCACAGCTTTCATTGTATCCCATAAGTTTGGGTATGTTGTACCTTAATTTTCATTAAATTCTAAAAAGTTTTTAATTTCTTTCTTTATTTCTTCCTTGACCAGGTTATCATTGAGTAGAGCATTGTTCAATTTCCACGTATACGTGGGCATTCTTCCCTTATTGTTATTGAAGACCAGTTTTAGGCCGTGGTGGTCCGATAGCATGCATGGGATTATTTCTAACTTTCTGTACCTGTTGAGGCCCGTTTTTTGACCAAGTATATGGTTAATTTTGGAGAAAGTACCATGAGGAGCTGAGAAGAAGGTATATCCTTTTGCTTTAGGATAGAATGTTCTATAAATATCTGTTAAGTCCATTTGGCTCATGACTTCTCTTAGTCTGTCTACATCTCTCTTTAATTTCTGTTTCCATGATCTGTCCATTGATGAGAGTGGGGTGTTGAAATCTCCCAGTATTATTGTGTGAGGTGCAATGTGTGTTTTGAGCTTTAGTAAGGTTTCTTTTACATATGTAGGTGCCCTTGTATTTGGGGCATAGATATTTAGGATTGAGACTTCATCTTGGTGGATTTTTCCTTTGATGAATATGAAGTGTCCTTCCTTATCTTTTTTGATGACTTTTAGTTGAAAATTGATTTTATTTGATATTAGAATGGCTACTCCAGCTTGCTTCTTCTGACCATTTGTTTGGAAAGTTGTTTTCCAGCCTTTCACTCTGAGGTAGTGTCTGTCTTTGTCTCTGAGGTGTGTTTCCTGTAGGCAGCAGAATGCAGCGTCCTCGTTGCGTATCCAGTTTCTTAATCTATGTCTTTTTATTGGGGAGTTGTGGCCATTGATATTGAGAGATATTAAGGAATAGTGATTATTGCTTCCCGTTATATTCATATTTGGATGTGAGGTTATGTTTGTGTGCTTTCATTCTCTTTGTTTTGTTGCCAAGACGATTAGTTTCTTGCTTCTTCTAGGGTATAGCTTGCCTCCTTATGTTGGGCTTTACCATTTATTATCCTTTGTAGTGCTGGATTTGTAGAAAGATATTGTATAAATTTGGTTTTGTCATGGAATATCTTGGTTTCTCCATCAATGTTAATTGAGAGTTTTGCTGGATACAGTAACCTGGGCTGGCATTTGTGTTCTCTTAGGGTCTGTATGACATCAGTCCAGGATCTTCTGGCCTTCATAGTTTCTGGCGAGAAGTCTGGTGTGATTCTGATAGGTCTGCCTTTATATGTTACTTGACCTTTTTCCCTTACTGCTTTTAATATTCTTTCTTTATTTTGTGCGTTTGGTGTTTTGACAATTATGTGACGGGAGGTGTTTCTTTTCTGGTCCAATCTATTTGGAGTTCTGTAGGCTTCTTGTATGTCAATGGGTATCTCTTTTTTTAGATTAGGGAAGTTTTCTTCTATGATTCTGTTGAAGATATTTACTGGTCCTTTGAGCTGGGAGTCTTCACTCTCTTCTATACCTATTATCCTTAGGTTTGATCTTCTCATTGAGTCCTGGATTTCCTGTATGTTTTGGACCAGTAGCTTTTTCCGCTTTACATTATCTTTGACAGTTGAGTCAATGATTTCTATTGAATCTTCTGCTCCTGAGATTCTCTCTTCCATCTCTTGTATTCTGTTGGTGAAGCTTGTATCTACGGCTCCTTGTCTCTTCTTTTGGTTTTCTATATCCAGGGTTGTTTCCATGTGTTCTTTCTTGATTGCTTCTATTTCCATTTTTAATTCCTTCAACTGTTTGATTGTGTTTTCCTGGAATTCTTTTACGGATTTTTGTGTCTCCTCTCTATGGGCTTCTACTTGTTTATTTATGTTTTCCTGGAATTCTTTCAGGGATTTTTGTGTCTCCTCTCTATGGGCTTCTACTTGTTTATTTATGTTTTCCTGGAATTCTTTCAGGCATTTTTGCGATTCCTCTCTGTAGGCTTCTACTTGTTCTCTAAGGGAGTTCTCGTCTTTCTTGAAGTCCTCCAGCATCATGATCAAATATGATTTTGAAACTAGATCTTGCTTTTCTGGTGTGTTTGGATATTCTATGTTTGTTTTGATGGGAGAATTGGGTTCTGATGGTGCCATGTAGTCTTGGTTTCTGTTGCTTGGGTTCCTGCGCTTGCCTCTGGCCATCAGATTATCTCTAGTGTTACTTTGTTCTGCTATTTCTGACAGTGGCTAGACTGTCCTATAAGCCTGTGTGTCAGGAGTGCTGTAGACCTGTTTTCCTCTCTTTCAGTCAGTTATGGGGACAGAGTGTTCTGCTTTCGGGCGTGTAGTTTTTCCTCTCCACAGGTCTTCAGCTGTTCCTGTGGGCCTGTGTCTTGAGTTCACCAGGCAGCTTTCTTGCAGCAGAAAATTTGGTTTTACCTGTGGTCCCGAGGCTCAAGTTCGCTCGCGGAGTGCTGCCTACTGGCTCTTTGTGGAGGCAGCAACCAGGAAGACCTGTGCCGCCCCTTCCGGGAGCTTCAGTGCACCAGGGTTCCAGATGGTCTTTGGCTTTTTCCTCTGGCGTCCGAGATGTGTGTGCAGAGAGCAGTCTCTTCTGGTTTCCCAGGCTTGTCTGCCTCTCTGAAGGTTTAGCTCTCCCTCCCACGGGATTTGGGTGCAGAGAACTGTTTATCCGGTCTGTTTCCTTCAGGTTCCGGCGGTGTCTCAGGCAGGGGTCCTGCCACTCCTGGGCCCTCCCCCACGGGAGCCCAGAGGCCTTATACAGTTTCCTCTTGGGCCAGGGATGTGGGCAGGGGTGAGCAGTGTTGGTGGTCTCTTCTGCTCTGCAGCCTCAGGAGTGCCCACCTGACCAGGCGGTTGGGTCTCTCTCTCTCACGGGGTCTGGGAGCAGAGAGCTGCTGCGGGCCGAGATCCGAGGGTGTCGGCCTTCCTTATTCTTAAGCTTCATATGATCTGTGAATTTTTTCTTAGGTATTCCAAGCTTTTGGGCTAATAGTCACTTATCAGTGAGTGCACTCCATGTGTGATCCTTTGTGACTAGGTTTCCACACTAGGATGATATTTACTAGTTCCATCTATCTGCCTATGAATTTCATGAAGATATTGTTTTTAATAGCTGAAAACTACTCCATTGTATAAATGTACCACATTTTCTGAATCCAATCCGCTGTTGAAGGACATCCGGATTCTTTCCAACTTCTGGCTATTATAAAGAAGACTGCTAAGAACAGAGTGGAGCATGAGTCCATATTATATGTTGGAGTTTCCTTTGGGTGTATGTCCAGGAGTTTCATAGCTGGATTCTCAGGTAGTACTAGGTTCAGTTTTCTGAGAAACCACCAGAATGATGTCCAGTTTGCAATTCCACCAGTAATGGAGGAGTGTTCCTCTTTCTTTACATCTCTACTACCATCTATCGTCATCCAAGTTTTTGATCTTAGCCATTGTGAGTGGTGTTAGGTAGTATTTCAGGGTTATTTTCATTTGTATTTCCCTGATGACTAAGGATGTTGTACATTCGGTATTCTTTTTTTTTGTTTGTATTTTCTTTTTTTTATTTTTTTTATTTTTTTTTATTAACTTGAGTATTTCTTATATACATTTCGAGTGTTATTCCCTTTCCCGGTATCCGGGCAAACATACCCCTCCCCCCTCCCCTTCCTTATGGGTGTTCCCCTCCCAACCCTCCCCCCATTGCCGCCCTCCCCCCACAAGTCTAGTTCACTGGGGGTTCAATCTTAGCAGGACCCAGGGCTTCCCCTTCCACTTGTGCTCTTACTAGGATAGTCATTGCTACCTATGAGGTCAGAGTCCAGGGTCAGTCCATGTATAGTCTTTAGGTAGTGGCTTAGTCCCTGGAAGCTCTGGTTGCTTGGCATTGTTGTACATATGGGGTCTCAAGCCCCTTCAAGCTCTTCCAGTTCTTTCTCTGATTCCTTCAACGGGGGTCCTATTCTCAGTTCAGTGGTTTGCTGCTGGCATTCACCTCTGTATTTGCTGTATTCTGGCTGTGTCTCTCAGGAGCGATCTACATCCGGCTCCTGTCGGTCTGCACTTCTTTGCTTCATCCATCTTGTCTAATTGGGTGGCTGTATATGTATGGGCCACATGTGGGGCAGGCTCTGAATGGGCGTTCCTTAGTTGAGAATTCTTTGTTTAGCTCTGTGCCCAATTTTTAAATGGGATTATTTGATTCTCTGGAGTCTAACTTCTTGAATTCTTTGTATATGTTAGATATTAGCCCTCTATCGTCCTTAAGATTGGTAAAGATATTTTCTCAATGAGTCTTTAATTTCTTTCTTTATTTCTTCTTTGACCAATTTGTCACTGAGTAGAGCATTGTTCAACTTCCATGAATATATGGACTTTCTTTTGTTATTGTTCTTATTGAAGTCCAGCCTTAGTCCATGACATTGTATGCATGGGATTATTTCAGTCTTCTTGTACCTGTTGAGGCCTGTTTTGTGACCAATTATATGGTCAATTTTGGAGAAGGTACCATGAGGTGCTGAGAAGAAGGTATATTATTTTGTTTTAGGATAAAATGTTCTATAAATATCTGTTAAATCCACTTGGCTCATAATTTCTGTTAGTTTCTCTATGTCTGTTTAGTTTTTGTTATCATGATCTGTCCACTGATGAGAGTGGGGTGTTGAAGTCTCCCTTTCTTACTGTGTGAGGTGAAATGTGTGCATTGAGCTTTAATAAAGTTTCTTTTATGAATGTAGGTGTCCTTGTGTTCCACAGAACTCAAGATGGTTAACGTGCAAAAGGCCCAAGTGAGGATGTTTCAGTCCCACTTGTGAGGAAGAAGGAAACAGAGGGCAGAGGGAGGGAGGCAACTGGGTGGGAGAGGGAGGTGTAAGGGAAAAGGGGAAGTTGATCAGTTATTGGAGGTTGGGGGACCAGGAGTGTAGTCCCAAGGGCCAGCAGAATGAATGGAAATATACAACCTCAGGAGGTAGAAATTGGGCGTGAATCCCTAGAATGTACCAGAGACCTGGGAGGTGAGAGCATCTCAAGGCTCAAAGGCAGTGAGTTTGGATCAGATGCCCAACAGTGGGGAGAGGGATCTTGTGGAGTCCACCTCCAGTAGAAAGACAGGGCATAGGGCGTTGCCATCCCGCAGTCAGGAACTTGGACCTGGGCTTGTTCCTGTTTGGAGAGGAGACTAGGGGAAAGGAGGTCCAGTGACCAGCCCAAATTGGGACCCATCTCAGGGTGAGATATTACAGGGCCTGACAATATTACTGATGCTGTTGTGTGTTTACAGATGGGAGCCTAGCATGTATACCTTCCAAGAGGCCCAACAAGCAGCTGAGACAGAGGCAGATACTTGCACCCAACCAACGGTCTGAAGTCGGGGTCCCCTATGGTTGATTTGGGGAAAGCCTGGAAGAAGTTGATGAGGAGGGTGACACCATGGGGAGACCAGCAGTCTCAACTAACCTGGACCCCTGAGATATCTCTGACACTGAACCACCAGTCAGGCAGCATACACTAGCTAGTCTGAAGCCCCTAACACATATAGAGTGGAGTACTGCCTGGTCTGGCCTCAGTGAGAGAAGATCCATCTATCCCTTGAGAATCTTGGGGTTCCGGGGAGTGGGAAGGTCTGGTGGGTGGTAGGGTGGTGTGGAGATGTGGACGGGGAAATGGGATGGGGAACTGTTGGAGGGCAGAACGGGAGGGAGATAGCTACTAGACTGTGAGAAAAGATTAATGAAAGAGAGTTGCTTTGGTCAGGATTTTTTTTTTACAGCAATGAAAACCCTTACAAAGACAGAAATTGGTATCAGGGACTGAGGTATTGCTGTTATATGCCAGACCATGTTTTGTTTGGAAGAATGTGTATTTTGGGACTTAGAATTTGGAAAGCAGGGGAGGAGCTGAAAGTTCTACATCTTGTTCTGAAGGGGAAAGGCAAAGGGTGAACTGGGAGGGGGATAAAATCGGAACGTAAAAAAAAATTAAATAAAAAATAAACAAATAAAAGAAGGAAGGAAGACAAGAGAGAAAGAAAGAAAGAAAGAGAGCGAGAGAGTGAGCGAGAGAGTGAGCGAGAGAGAGAGAGAGAGACAGACAGAGAGAGAGAGAGAGAGAGAGAGAGAGAGAGAGAGAGAGAGAGAAAGACTGGTCCCCATGCGGCTAGGCTGAGGGTCTCAAAGATCACTCCACAGTAAGTAGCATTGGTCCCTCTCTGGGTCAAGCATATTCAAACCATCACAAGTGAAATGCTTTAAGTAGAACTTAATGGGTTATCCCAGTAGAAATATGGAAGGCTTTGTTGCTGAGGCTGATTTGAACTATGGAAACCTAGTTCTAGAGTTTTCAGAGGAGAAGAATTTCAGTTATTGTGATATTTTGGTGAAGAACATGGCTGCTTTTTGCCCTTGTCTGAAGGGTCTGCCTGTGGCTTGGGGGGAAGAGAGTCAAATTAATTGCATTGAAAAAGTAGATCTCAAAATAGTCCAGTTTATACCCTGTGTTATGGTTTAGTTTCATGAACACCACTTTGATGAAACATAGCAAATTTAGAAACGATAAATACAAAATGTGTGGTTAAAGTAATAAAAGGGCAGGAGGAAATGGAATGGAGTTGAATTCTATGTGCAAGGAGATAAACAGATTAAGACAGTGAGTGGTAACTCTGATGGGCAAGGTCCCACCCAGCTAAACTTATTGTATATTTAATTGCATTTGAATAAGGAATAGTTATATCACGTTAGATATTATCAGCTCATTACTGATTTCATTTGGAGACTTTTAATGTGGAATAAACTACAATTCAGAAGTGGAGGGCACACTGTGGTACAGCTCTAGGAGCTAGAAGACCCAGGCTTTTAATCCAGATCTTGAGGAAAAGTGGCCATGAAAATCTTTGGCCAAAGTGTGGTGCTACAAACCTGTAATCTCAGGAGACAATGTCACACAGATCTCAAAATTCAAGGTCAGCGTGAGTCAGAGCAAGTTGTAGGTGAAGAAAAACTTAAATCCAGGTGTAGTGGTACATACCTTTGACCCCACCATCCAGGACACAGAGCCATGCAGATCTCTGAGTCAATTTACAGGGCAAGTTCCAGTACAGCCAAGTTTAGGCAGTGAAGGAGTTGAAAAACCGAATGCTGGTGATAATGTAATAGAACAGGGCCATGTGTCAGCTCCAGCAATCAGCATAACTTGGCAGCATCAGGCACACAGGCACATAGCATGGTTTTAGCATTAAGAATGGAAAAGACTATTGGAACAGTTGGTGCTAGTTACTTGGAGCAAAGAAGTTAGAGGTGATTAAGGAGAGACCAGGATCATTCAGTGAAATCTTCTGGGAAGTGTTTTTGAGAGTACAGAGAAACTATGTTCCAGATATAACTAAGGTTGTACCCCATGATGCACTGGACTTGGTGATATGTAAGAATCACTCAGGTGGGTACTAGTTTTGAGCTTGGCACTGTGAGAGGCCAGGGAAGACCATTGGTGAAGGTGCAGCTTCAGTTGCAGCTGACAGCCTAGGACTGAAGGCATCATGTAAAGAAGTTGAGGTCTGGCAACATGAAGGGAGCCAACGAGAGGCTTTTGGTGAAGCCTAATTGCAGTAGAAGTCTCCAGTAAATTGGAGATGCCAGTACCATGGGATGATCACAATCAACAGAAACAGTGGAGTGGAGTCAACCAGAGTCAAGTGTGCTGGAGAAGAGAACTAAGCCCTTTGGAGGAACCCAGAATATTATGTGTGGATCCCTGACATTTTTACAAGATGATGTAAAGTTGAAGTTGCTTCAGATACCCCAAGATGTAGAAGATGTCAGAGCCATTGGATATCTGCTGAGGAAAGCTGCTAACAGGGAACCAGCCAAGGAGAAATAATTGTGCTGCAGTCAACAAGAGAAAGGCATTGGACCTCAGACATGGAGACACAGATTTTGGAGTTTGCCCAGCTGGATTTTGGTCTGGTTTTTGTCTAAGATTTCCTTTCTGTGTCGTGCTGGAATGGTAATATATATCCTGTGATGTGGAGGTAATGTGATTAGCTTTTTTGATTTTGATTTTATAAGGAATTACAGTTAAGTGATTGGATTAATCTCAGAAGAGACTTTGAACTTTGAACTTTTAACATTGTTGAGACTGTTACCGACTGTGCGGCTTTGGAAGATGGATTAATTGTATTTTGCAATGTGCTATGGCTAGGTATGGCCTCCATAGACCCATGTGTTTGAACAAGCCTATTGGGGCCAGGGAGTGGACCATGATTGTTCAAATCACTATATATACTACATGCATCATGGAAAACAAAAACCTGACAAGTGAGCAGAATGTGAAAGTTGTTCTTATCGTGCATCAGATTTTGAAAGACAATACAGAATCCATGCTAAAGAGAAAACTTACAAATTTAATGATTATGGTAAATCCTTCATTTGCTGCTCCAGTATTAGAAAACATCAGAAATTCGTACATCAGGGAAAAATTCCAAATGTAATAAATGTTCCAGAGGATTTATCCAGAAACAATTTAGGAGACATTAGACAATCTATACAGGAGAGAAGCCTTATAAATGCTATGAATATGAGAAATCCTTTACTATTAACTCAGCTCTTAGATTACACCAAAACATTCATACAAATGAGAAACTTTACAAATGCAACGATGTGGCAACAACAGGAAACATCTGCCTCCACCTATGTTCTCTGCTTTCACCCTGAGCCTTCTGGGCCAAGACAAGCTGCCCTGAGCAATCTCAGGGAGATCTCAATTCTGCTACCCCCACTTGCATTAGACCTGCAGATCCTGAACCATACATGTAAGCTTCCTTTCCCGTGCCCATGTTCCATGTTGGCTGAGCCCTCTCAGCCAAGCCAAGATGCCCTTAGCAGCCTGTTATCCCAGAAGGTCCTCCATTCTCCCACCACCTCTGCTCTACCCTCATCAGACTCTTTCAACATACAGGTAAGCTTCCCTCACTCCGCCCTTCTTATCTATTCACCGAGCCCTCGGGGCCAAGCTAAGATGCTCTAAGCCACTTAGCCCACCTCTCCCCACATCTTCCACAAACATGAACATCCTGATCCATACAGGTAAGCTTCCCTTTCTCCTTTCATCTTCCCTCCTTGCTGAGCCCTCTGGGCCTAGCCAAACCGCCCAGAGTATCTGCTATTCCAGGAAAATATCCATTCTTCCATTACATCTCACCCCCATCTTCATCAGACCTGAGTCTCCTGAACCACACAGGTAAGTTCCCTTCCCCCATCCACCTTCCCTGCTCTATGAGCCATCCTGGTCATGCCAAGCTGTCCTGAGCAGCTTGCTGGCACAGGGGGCACTTCCTGAAATACACAGATCAAGGATACCCATCAGAGGCTTGCCATACCAGGACCATCAAGATTCACCACATCCCAGTACCTACTACAAGAACATCTAGTGAGCAAAACTATCCTAAAAGCTAAAGGCCCTCTAATGAACACAATCAGCAAAAGCCAGGGCAATAAAAATACCTAAAAAGTATAATTAAACCAGTACAGCAAGCCTTGGATAAACAACATAACCAAAACCAAGGAAATGACCTAAAATCTAATCTTAGAAAGATGATAGAGGCCTGTAAAGAAGAAATGAAAAAAAAAACTTTAAAGAAATACAGGAAAATACAATCAAGCACATATAGGTCTTTAAAGAGGAAACAAATAAATACCTTAAAGGAAGACACGAAACTACAATTAACCAGGTAAAGGAAATAAGCAAAACCGCAAGGCCTGAAAGTAAAAATAGAAGCAATAAAGAAAACACAAAATGAGGAAATCCTGGAGGTGAAAATCCTAGGGAAGAGGACAGGAAAAACAGATGTAAGCATCACTAACAGAATATAGGAGATGGAAAAGAGAATCTCAGGTAGAAAAGATAAAATAGAAAAAATTGATACATTAGTCAAACAAAATGTTAAATCTAAAAAATGTTAATTAAATGTTAATTCTGGCCAAAAAAATCAAGGAAATTTGGGCTACCATAAAAAGACCTAACCTAAGAAAAATTGGAATAAAACAAATTGCAGACTCCCAGCTCCAAAACACAGAAAATATTATCAAAAAAATCATAGGAAAAAACTTTCACAACCTAAAGAAAGCGATGCCTATAAACTTATGGGAAGCTTATAGAGCATTAATTAGACTGTACCAGAAAAGAAAATCCTCCTGCCACATAATAATAAAAGAACAACATATATAGAATAAAAAAAGTATTAAAAGCTTCAAGGGGAAAAGACCAGGTAAAATAAAAAGGCAGACCTATCAGAATTACACCCCACTTCTTGACAGAGACTTTAGAAGCTATAAGAGCCTGGAGAGGTATCTTGCAATCTCTAAAAAACAAAAGGTGCCAACCTAGACTACTAGACCCAGAAAAACTCTCAATCACCATGGATGTAGAAAACAAACTACTTCAACACAAATCCAAATTGAAACATATCCCGACGAATTGGAAATACTAGAAGGAAAACCTCAACCCAAAAGGAAAACACAGGAAATAAGTAACCTAACCAAAATTAATCAAAAGGGACAGGGAACAATACTTCATGCTTATCAGAAGAAAAATCTACCAAGATGATATCTCAATTCTGAACATATATGCCCCAAACACAAAGGTACCCACATTTGTAACAGAAACATTTTTAAAGGATACTTTCACTCCTTCTTGAAAGGGGGAACAAAAATATTCATAGGAGGGGATATGGAGGCCAAATTTATAGTAGAGAAGGAAGGAACAGCCATTCAGAGCCTGCCCCACATGTGCCCCATACATATACACAGCCACCAAAACTAGATAAGATTGATGAAACTAAGAAGCACCTGTTGACAGGAACTGGATATAGATCTCTCCTGAGAGACACAACCAGAGCATGTCAAATACAGAGGCAAATGCTAGCAGCAAATCACTGAATCGAGAACATGACACCCTTTGGGAATATTGGAGAAAGGACTGAAAGAGGTGAGGGGGCTTGCAACCCCATAAGAACAACAATGCCAACCAAATAGAGCTTCTGGGAACTTAACCACTATGGAAAGACTATACATGGACTGACCCAGGGCACCAACTGCATATGTAACAGAGAAAAGCCTTGTTAGGCACCAGTGGAAGGGGAAGGCCCTACCAAGGTTGGACCCCCAGTGCAGGAGAATGTAGGGGGTGGTGGTAAGGGTGGTTGGATGGAGCGGGGAACACACTTACGGGGAAGGGGGAGGGGATATGGAGCTTATGGACAGGAACACCAGGAAAGGGAGTAACATTTGAAATGTAAATAAAGAAACATATCCAAAAAAAAAAAAAGGAACCATTACTAAAGCTTAAAGAGCACATGGAATCCCACACATTAATTGTGGGAGACTTCAACATCTGACAGGTCGTCAACACAAAACCTAAACAGAGAAATAATGAAACTAACAGACATCATAAATCAAAGGGACTAAACAGACATCTATAGAATATTTTACCCAAACACACACATACACAAAAAACACCTTCTTCTCAGTACCTCATGGATCTTTCTCCAAAATTCACCATAGAATAGGTCACAAAGCAAGCCTCAACAAATACAAGAAAAGTGAAATAATGCCTTGCATCTTATCAGAACACCATTCATTAAAGCTGGACTTCAACAACAACAAAAACGCCAGAGGCACAGCATACCCATACTAATGGGACACAATGAAAGCACTGTTAAGAGCAAAATTCAAAGTACTAAGTGTCTCCATAAAGAAATTAGAAAGTTCTTATAGGAACAATTTTAAAGAACAACCTGAAAGCTATAGAAAATCAAAACAAGCAAGGAAAACAAAGAGGAGTAGAGGACAGGAAAAAATCAGGGCTGTAATCAATCAGATAGAAACGATGAAAACAATACAAAGAATCAATAAAACTAAAAGTGGGTTCTCTGAGAAAATCACCAAGATGGACAAATCCATAGCTAACCTAACAAGAGACAGAGTGTCAGTGTCCAAGTAAACAAAATCAGTAGTGAAAAGGGAGCCACAACAATAGACACTGAGGAAATTCAAAGAATCATTAGGTCTTACTTCAAATACCAGTCATCCACAAAACTGGAAAATCTTAATGAAATCGGTAATTTTTCTAGACAGGTATCACTTACCAAAGTAAAATCAAGATCAGGTAAACTACTTAAACAGTCCAATAAACCCAGAAAAAAAGGAGAGAAGTAGTCATTAAATTTTTCCTAGCCAAAATACAAGGCCCAGGGCCAGATGGTTTTAGTGCAGAATTCTATCAGACTTGCAAAGAAGTGTTAATACTGAGAGTTCTCAAACTACTCCATATAATAGAAAGCAAAGGAACACTGCCAAACTCATTCTATGAGGCCAAAGTCACCTTGATACCTAAACCACACAAAGGATCAACAAAGAAGGGGAAGTTCAGATTGATTTCTCTTATGAACATTAATACTCACAAACTGAATCCATGAACACATCAAAGACATCATCCCTCAAGATCAACTAGGCTTCATCCCAGGGATGCATGGATGGTAAAATATACGGAAATTCATCAACGTAAACCACTATATAAACAAACTGAAAGAAAAACAATCACATGATTATTTTACTAGATGCTGAAAAAGCCTTTGATAAAATGTAACACCTGTTCATGTTAAAGGTATTAGAAAAATAAGGGATACAGGGCATATACCTAAACATAATCAAAGAAATATACAGCAAGCCAATACCAAACTTCAAATTAAGTGGAGAGAAACTTGGGACCTTGTTAGTCTCAGAGTGTGAACCACCAACAAAAGAATATACACAGGCTGGACATAGGCATCCTCACTCACATGTAGCAGATGTCATGTGTGTAACAAACAACTGGAACAGAAGCTGCCCAGAAAGCTATTGCCTGTGCGTGGGATATATTCTTCTAGCTGGGTTGCCTTGTCTGGTCTCAGTGGGAGAGGACGCTCCTAGACTTGCAGAGACTTGAAGTACTAGAGTAGGGGAATACCCAGTGTGGTCCCCACCTGCTCAGAGAAGGGGAAAGAGGACATGGAAAGAATTGTCGGAGAGGGTGACTGGGTGGGAGACAGTGAGCAAGATATAAAGTGGATAGGTTAAAAATAATAAATGAAGTAAAATTTAGAGAGAATTATCTTAGGACACATCAGACAATTCATTCAAGAGATAAACTTTATAAATATACTGGATGTGAGAAGTCCTTTCAGTTGGTTCAGCTCTTAGAAGCCATCAGGATATTCACCCAGAAGAAAAGCCTTAGAAAATCAGGGAATGTGACAAATTGTTTAACAATCCATCATCTATTAAACGGATCAGATAATTGTAACAGAAGAGAAATCTTACAAATGTAGAGAATGTGCGAAATCCTTTATCTCTGCCTTGTCTTAGATTGCATGAGGAAAATCATAGAGGTGAGAACACATATAAATGTATAGCATATGACAAAATGTTGAGCTAATATTTATGCCTATGGAAACATCAAAAAAACTTATACCATGAAGAAAAGTATCCATAGTAAATAATGTGGCATGAGCTCATCCAAGCTATGAACTTATGGACCACTAGAGGCTTCACACTAGAGAATCATTGTGAACATAAGAAACTTGTGCAAACCTTTTATGTAATGATCAAATCTTAGGAAATATCAAAAGTTCATACTGTGAAAAGTTCTGAAAACAGATGCCATGCAGGAAGAAATGCAGTGGGCAAGTGAGCTTTTTGGGAGACAGCCCACTCTATTAGACAATTTTTCTATAGATCAATATGAAAATAAACTTTCATTAAAATATTGTTTAGAACAATTAATGATTTTACAAAATTCCTCATTTGATTTAAATACTTTTTGAAAGTTGGGAGTAACTGATAAAGTTTAAGGAGCTGGCTTAAATTACAATAAACTTAGAATTAAGAAAAGAGTGTGCCCCCTCCTTTGTAGTGAAGGCTGAATTACTTAGAATAGGAGTACAGTGAACTTTCATGAGTTACAAGCATGGAACTATACTTGGATTAGAAAAATGTGAGTATGAGTACATGGATCTTGTGATACAGGGATATGGCCCTAGGTTTTAGTGTGTACCAGGAAAGGACCGGGTTATGAATTAAAAGCAGTACATTCTGAGAATAAGAGTAGACAATAGAGGATTGGCCAGGCTAGCTGAACTGGACTTCAAAAATATGTTATAAGATAGATAATGATCTGATTGTTGGTAAATAAATACCAATTGTTTTCCAGTAAGCTTAGGAAAAAACTTGGTACTATAGACTGGCTTGCTTAAACTTTGTTAATCAATGACAAAAGAATTACTGCTTTAGGGTTACAATGAACTTATGGAAAGAAACATAGGTGGAAAATGACTAGTTAGGTATGAGGTTCAAATGAAGAATACATAATCCATAATTCTGTTGTAATGATTTAAAGCTGTTTTTGAAGAATATGTTTTGTGGTGATTTTTTTTTTAAAGATTTATTTTATTTATTATATAAGTACACTGTAGCTGTCTTCAGATACACCAGAAGAGGGCATCAGATCTCTTTACAGATGGTTGTGAGCCACCATGTGGTTGCTGGGAATTGAACTCATGACCTCTGGAAGAGCAGTCGGGTGCTCTTAACCGCTGAGCCATCTCTCCAGCCCAGTGGTGATTGTTTTTAAAGAACATGTAGCTTGTGGCAATAAGGAACTAATTTTGCTTAAAAAGAGTCTTAGGTGGTTACAAAGCTAACAAAAATATAGTTGTTGGAGCCAGCTCTTTAGAGTTTGCTCCATCCACCAAATGTATGTATGTATACGTGTATATGTGTAAAACGGTTGGAGCCAGCTTGTTGGAACTTTACTCTATCCATCCAATATGCCTGCCTGTCTGTCTGTACAAGTATGTATGTGTAAAGTTACTGGAGCTTATCTTACTTCATTCACTCAATGTGTATGTGTGTTGTGTGTGAGTGTATGTGTGTGTGTGTGTGTGTGTGTGTGTGTGTGTGTGTGTGCCTGTGTGTTTGTGTATGTGCTTATAATTTTTGGAGTTTTTCTCTTTTCATTATCTTTGGCCTCCAAAGATTTTAAAGAGTCTAGCCAACTTCTTGCAGGTTTCAGGGAACGCCCCAGTAAATCAAGCTTTACTCCCTCAGAGAAAAGTCTGCAGAGTGATCAATTGCTTACTCCACAGTCAGCACTTCTCAGTTTACCCTGTGGTTTTGAAGCTGGCCTTTGGCACAAAAATATGACAATGTGGAATAAATTTCCTAATTTATTTTTCCAACATTAAATATATCAGGATGAATAAAAAATGGAGAATCTGAAGAATGTGCTGTTGTGTAGCAATTTCCTGGAGACTGAAATATTCCCTCCTGATAGGAAGCTGATTAAGATAGGTTAAAAAAAAAAGCCCACCAAACATAGCTTCAATGAAATCTCTCAATCTGACAAGATTCACTATGTTTAACTGCCATGAAGAAACTCACACTAGTCAAGCTGACTAGATGTGGCTTTTAGGACCTGAAGCCAGGAAGATAGGATACCATTTAAATTGTGGGTATGACTTCAGATGAGCAATGTGCTCCAGGATTCCACTGTACATAGGCTATATCCAGTGGTAGCTTAGAGTTTCATGATGGCAATTATCTGTTGAGTCCCTTTTGTTCTTGAACATGGCTCCTCCCCCATAATATTGTTATGTAACCCCAATAAAACTCATTGGTTCAAAAAGATGGACTTCAGTGGCATGCATATTTGGTTCTGTTGTCAATTCCAATACTGAATGAGTATGCATTTTGCCTCTTCCCAGGAAATGACCCTCATGTAACATGTGATGATCACATTTATATTTTTCCTTGAATTTCATGTACACCAAAATATTGGTATTATAGAAACTATGTCAACTAAATTAGAGAAGAGTGTTAGTGCTCACTGTTCCAGGCTTAGTGCCATAATAGTACCTGGTCCTGTTATAGGGGCTCAAAACAAACAGAATCTATAGGCTTAGGGGGCCTTAGAGAGGAGGCTGGCTTCTTTGTTGTATTCAAGGAGGAGAGATGGCAGAGTACAGGGAAATGAATGAAACTATGCCCACAAAACTGTCAGTGAGAGACATCAGCTATGTGTATTCATGCCTCTGAACTAAACCTAAGACCCAATGATGGAGTCATACTCCTTTGAATCTCTGAACACTGCTGCCCACAGGCAAATACTGAACACCTTATGATGTCCTTATGGCTTGTGTTATCTCAGAAATTCCAACCTACAAGTCCCTCAAAAACAATTAAATTTCAAATGATTCTTAAGTTCTTTAAACAAAACTAGTATTATAGCATACCGGAAAATTCAAAATGAAATAAAACTTACACAAATGTTTTAAGAGTATTATCTTCAACTTAATTCCTTGTGAGTCCATTATACAAATATTAAGAAAGCATGTAATGTTAAGAGATAACATATGAATAAGACATTGCATACATGCGCATGCAAAGGTTAGAACTACTCAAGAGTATGTGAAGATCATTTTGACATACTGAGAAATGTTCAGGAAATATTTATTCAAACACCAAATTAGAATATTGATACTAAAAATAGTGGGATTAGAAGGGGTGGTGTGCTACAAAGAATGAAACCATATCATTACATAAATTTCTCAGGGATTTCAGTGCAGGAAGACAGTCATATTCAACAAATAGGAAAAGGTTGTGAAAACCCACACATCTTATCAACTGGCTATGAAAGTGTATCACTCACTGTGTTCTCAACTGTTAATTGCTGTGCTGGGGGTGCGACGGTAACAGGGTATGTAAATGTTTGCTACTTTCTCACCCGCCCAAAAGAAAGGCAATCTGCTATGGAGGAAGAATCTCTTCAACTCTTCTAATAGCTGTTTTGTGGGAGAAGTGTTGCATTAGAGTAAGAAAGGCTGTAGGCTGGAGCTAGGGATGGCTGAAAGAAAGGAAGAATGAGAGAGAGTTGGACAGAAGCAGAGAAGAAGAGCAGGGAGGTAGAGCAGTGAGAGCCACATGGAGAGATACAATGGCAGGTTAAGGACATCAATCCCGTAATATACAGATGCCTCCATTTCTTTATTAGTAAAATCCAAGGTGGATCCCAAAAGCCCTGCAATAAGAAAATACCATTTGCAAATATTAAGGTATTCTTAGTATAAGAGTTTGTTGAAACATGAACTTAAAATATTATCAATGATACAATGATCACATAGCAATATGTATCAATTGCTGCTGAAGCAAGAATAATGAACGTGAGACAAGAAACTGTGGAAACCTAGGTATCTGGACTGCCCCTTAAGAGCCTGGAGATTGGACTGCCTAGATGGTTTACCTGTTCCTGATTTAACTTTGGTACCTGGGAGCTGTCTAGAAAATTGTCCATCTCATCGACATTTTCCAGTTTTGTTGAATATAGGCTTACTATTGCAAATGCCAAGAAGTGCTTCCTGACAAGATGCTGACATAGCTGTCTTCTGAGAAGCTCCAACAGGACATGACAAATTCAGAGGTGGATGCTCACAGCCAACCATTGGACTGAGCACAGGGTTCCCAATGGAGGAGTAAGAAAAAGGACTGAAGGAGCTGAAGGGGTTTGCAACCCACAGGAAGAACAACAATATCAACCAACCGGACCCCCCAGAGCTCCCAGGGACTAAACCACCAACCAAAGAGTATACATGGAGGGAGCCATGGCTCCAGATGCATATATAGCAGAGAATGGCCTTGTTGGACATTAATGGGAGGAGTGATCATTGGTTCTGGAAAGGCTCGATGACCCAGTATAAGGGAATGAGAGGGTGGTGAGGCAGGAGTTGGTGGGTGGGTAGGGAAGTACCCTCATAGAAGCAGGGGGAGGGAGGATGGGATAGGACGGTTGTGCAGGGGAAACCAGTAAAAGGGAAAACATTTGATATGTAAATAAATATTTAAAAAAATCCCAAAGTATCTGGAGATTGAAACCCACTGAAAAGACTCCTAAGATGCCAATTTCAGGTATTCCATGAATTGAGGCTCTTCTGCTTGATGACATTTATATGACTTTCCTAATTATTCACAGACATTCACAAATTTGTGAACATGGACAACGAAAAGACAGTTCACATTGTACACTTCAAGTACTAATGTCATATACAATTCTGGTCTCTGATGGCAGCAGGCATGAGACGTCTATGTGGAGCAAGTCCACGTCAGCCTGACAGCTGGAGCTGTGTGGAAAGTGCCCTGTTTACACTAGACTGATGGGTACCAGTGGGACAGGGACAATCAATTTTTCAGAGTAAGGAGAGAGAAATGAAGCAGAGCCTATGCAGGCTTAAAAAATTTGGCAGCATGTCCGGACTTGCATGCTGAGAGCAAGATTATAGCAGCCTGAACCAAGGGTAGTGGTTTGAATATGCTTCACCGAGGGAGAAGATAAGAGAGCTGCAGAGAGAGGCACAGCAGTAGCGGGTCCCCTGCGTCTGAGACATGGCCGGAACCTGAAGGGACCGACCAGATAAACAGTTCTCTGCACCCAAATCCCGTGGGAGGGAGAGCTAAACCTTCAGAGAGGCAGACACGCCTGGGAAACCAGAAGAGACTGCATTTTGCACACATTACTGATTCCAGAGGAAAACACCAAAGGCCATCTGGAACCCTGGTGCATGGAAGCTCCGGGAAAGGGCGGCATAGATCTTCCTGGTTGCTGCCCCGACGGAGAGCTCATAAGCAACACCCCACGAGCAAACTTGAGCCTCAGGACCACAGGTAAGACCAACTTTTCTGCTCCAAGCGACCTGCCTGGTGAACTCAAGACACAGGCCCACAGGAACAGCTGAAGACCTGTAGATAGGAAAAACCACACGCCTGAAAGCAGAACACTCTGTTCCTATAACTGGCTGACAGAAAACAGGAAAACAGGTCTACAGCACCCCTGACACACAGGCTTATAGGACAATCTAGCCACTGTCAGAAATAAAAGAACAAACTAACATTAGAGATAATCTGATTGCGAGAGGCAAGTGCAGGAATCCAAGCAACAGAAACCAAGACTACATGGCATCATCGGAGCCCAATTCTCCCACCAAAGCAAACACGGAATATCCAAACACACCAGAAAAGCAAGATCTAGTTTCAAAATCATATTTGATCATGATGCTGGAGGACTTCAAGAAAGACGAGAACTCCCTTAGAGAAACACAGGAAAACATTAATAAACAAGTAGAAGCCTACAGAGAGGAATTGCAAAAATCCCTGAAAGAATTCCAGGAAAACATAAATAAACAAGTAGAAGCCCATAGAGAGGAGTCACAAAAATCCCTGAAAGAATTCCAGGAAAACACAATCAAACAGTTGAAGGAATTAAAAATGGAAACAGAAGCAATCAAGAAAGAACACATGGAAACAACCCTGGATATAGAAAACCAAAAGAAGAGACAAGGAGCCATAGGGTTATATGGGAATTAATGAAATTGACTCAAAAATAATACAATACAATAGATGTGTGTCTCGGCAGAGATTATACTACTGACAAAGCAATGCTCATCTACTGGAAACTGAAAGAGTGACACTCTGTATTAGAACTAGAGCTAAAAGTAGAACAGTGCAATATATGACAATGACATCAGTGTTACCATATCATATGCAGCACAGAAGAAGATCATATACAAGTGAATCACAATTGAAAAGTTCCTAGAAATAAGTGAATAAATCAACCTCCTACAGTATAAAATGTGGAATTGCATCAAGCAGTGCTCAGAGTGAACCAGGAAGAGTTTCCTCCAAGTGTCAGAGGACTGGACAGATTAGCATGGAATTCTCTTTTCCTTAGACAAAGCTTATATTAAAGGCAAAAGGAGAATAATGCCATAAACACAGAGAGAACCATTAGAAACTCATCATACAAAGCTGGTGTTATCTGGACAGGCAACACAGGTGACCCCAAACAAACATATGGAGAGAAAAATCACACACCAGTTGCCATGATTTACAGACACAGAGATTGGTCTAAACTACACTGAAATAGAAGGAAAGCTGAGTTAACACCAAGACTGAAATACTGTTTCAATACTTACAAACAAATCAATGTCAGATATCAAATACATAGACTCAGTGAGAGAAGAAGAAAAGGGACTATGACAAGAGATACATGAGAGCCCTGTGCTAAACTATGGCATTGGCACAGTACGAAAGCTCTTAAGAATGTGAGGACAGAAGGAACATATCTCAGAATAATAAAGATAAAAAATTGAGAACAGAAGGAACATAACTCAGAATAATAAAGATAAAATGTGACAACAGAAGGAACACACCTCAGAATAATAAAGACAAAGAGACAAAGCGAACATTACAAAATAATCCATTCTAACTCGTCCTAACTCAACACTGTGCATCAATTAGTACACAATTCAAAGACAGAGAATACGCTAAAGAGGACAATATTGAAAGTCAATATTTGAAACTTCTTGAGAAAACAACAAAAACAACAACCACAACTCAGATCAGACCACTCCCGCAGTCTACAAATACCTAGTACTCACTGTTCATAACATTCAAAGCCTCAAAAAAACTGCTATGCAGACCCGGGCAGGGGGCAGAGGTATCAATGACCATACCCAGATTTGGATCCTGTGTGCTACAATCCCAATCTACCAGGCAAGGCCTACCCGATGGTGGAATAGTGGTGTCAGATTATTTTGTGTGTAACAGACAGTTTTCTTGTGCAATCTGAAGTTAGCTGTACAGAAAAAAAAAGTGTGACCTATTCAGAAACCAGGCCAAAAGTCAACAATATCATAGGTCAAAAATGTCAAAGGAATCATTACTGATCTTTGTACATGTTCATATGTTTCTGTTCACAACCACAGTCTGGTGCTGATTTCAGTCTGGGTAAAAGACACTTTACCTAATAGGCAGCAGTCGTTTCAGAGCCTGCAAACTAATCAAATACTGAGAATGCCTGACTGTTTCCTGTATAGCCTACAACTGGAAATCTGTATTACCACACACAATATTATTCTCAATGAAATTTTCTAGAACCATTAATGAAAAAAAAGTGGAAAATCTAATTTCATATCCACTTTCTACTGTCACTTCAGCCCCACCTCTCTCTGAATTCTAACATACCTGTATCCTTGGCAACGTTATCCTCTGTCTTCACCGACCACGGCTCTTAGTTCTGATTCTCAGGTGAGCAGATCTGGTTGGGCAGTGGGAGATCTGCATATGGGAAGGAGATACTTCAGAAAGTACCTGGAACTTTTCATGGAACCAAAATGAAAGAAGCACACATTTGCCAAAAGGATAAACATGAAGAGAAAATATCATGGAAAATGTTTCCACAAGCAAGTGAATGGCTTGCATAATAAAACCTTCAATTTTTGGAGAAATTGAAAAAAACATTAAGAGATGGAAAGATCCTCCATGCTCATGGATCAAGCGGCTTAAGATACTAAAAAAGGTCATCCTACCAAAAGCAATTTTCCGATTCAAGGTATTCCTCATTAAAATTTTAACATGATTCTTTGTGGATTTTAAATGGGCAATTCTACTTTCTTATACATAAACAAAAAATGCACAATTGCTAAAATAATCCTGAACAATAAAAGAACTTCTAGAGATCTCTCAACATTCCTAATTTAAATTTTCTACAAAACTACGATATTAAAAATCCTCAAAAAATACTGGCAGAAAAAGATACACTAATCAGTGAATAAGAATTGAAGACCTAGACATAAATATATATGGCCACCTGATTTTTGATAAAACAAAAATACAAATTGAAAAAAATCTTCAACAAATACTGCTGGTCTAACTGGATGTTTGCATCCAGAGGAATGAGAATGGATCCATGCTTATTGTTATGCCCAGACCAACAGAGACCACAAGGAATCCAACCCATATACAAAACCAAAGCATCTAAAATTTCTATAAGGCAAAGGACACTGTCATTAGGACAAAACAGTAAGCAACCGATTGAGAAAAGAACTTACCAATCCTACATCAGATAGAGGGCTAAGATCCAATATATACAAAGAACTCAAGAGAGTTCAGAGAACCAAATAACCCTATTGAAAATAGGGTACAGAGATAAACAAAGAATTCTCAGCTGAGGAATACTGAATGGCTGAGAAGTATCTAAAGAAATGTTCAACATCCTTAGTCATCAGGGAAATGCAAATCAAAAGAACCCTGAGATTTCACCTCACACCAGTCAGAATGGCTAAGATAAAACAAACTCAGGTGACAGTAGATGCTGCTGAGGATGTGGAGAAAGAGGAACTGTCCTCCATTGTTAGTGGGATTGAAAGCTGGTACAACCACTCTAGAAATCACTATGTCAGTTCCTCACAAAAATGGACATAGTACTACCTGAAAACCCAGCTATGCATATACCCAAAAGATGCTCCAACATACACCAAAGACACATGCTCTACTATGCTAATAACAGCCTTATTTATAACAGACAGAAGCTGGAAAGAACCCAGATGCCCTTCAATAGAGGAATGGATACAGAAAATGTGGTAAATTAGACCACAATTGAGTACTACACAGCTATTAAAAACAATGACTTCATGAAATTCATACGCGAATAGATTGAATTAGAAAATATCATCGTGTTTGAGTTGACCCAGTCACAAAAGAACATATATGGTATATACTCACTGATAAGTAAGATATTAAGCAAAAAGCTGGGAATACCCATGATACAACTCACAGACCATATGAACCTCAGGAAGGAAGACCAAAGTGTGGATGCTTCAGCCCTTCTAAGAAGGGGGAACAAAATACTCACAGGACATAGAGGGTGAGAGAGACTTGAGAGGAAAAGAGGAGGGAAGTCAAAAAAAGGGGGGAGCAGGATCAGGTATGGGAGGAGACACAGATGATACATAGAGGGTCAGGAAATTGAACAAAGGATTATAAGATTGGGGCATGGGGAACTGGGGGGTGGCCACCAAAAGTGGCAAGGGCCCCCAGTTGGGGGATGGGATCAACCACTCATCTCCAATTTTTTAATCCAGAATTGCTCTTGTCTAAAGGAAATACAGGGATAAAGGGTGGAGCAAAAACTGAAGGAAAGGCTATTCAGAAACTGCCCCACCTAGAGCTCAATCTCATATACAGACACCAATCACAGACACTATCACAGAGACCAAGAAGTGCTTGCTGACCTCCAGAGTTCCCAGGGACTGAATCATTAACCGAAGAATACACATTGAGGGACCCATGGCTCCAGCTGTATATGTAGTAGGATGACCTTATCTGGCATCAGTGGGAGGGGAGGCCTTTGGTTCTGTGAAGGCTTGATGCCCCAGTGTAGGGGAACACTTACTAGAAGAGTAAGGCAGGAGTGGGTAGGTGGTTAGAGGAGCACCCTCATAGAAGTATAAAGGAGGGCAGGTGACATAGGGTGTTTTTGGAGGGGAAACCAGGAAGGGGAATAACATTTGAAATGTAAATAAATAAAATAACCAATAAAAACATTTTTAAAAAAAGAATACTAATTGCTAAGACTCAATGAAGTTTTTTAAGCATTTGCTGTCAAGAGAGTTGGAAACAAGTATGGTAGGTAAGAGGAAAAGCAAACTCTATGAACTGAAAAAACAAAGAATATTAACAAATGATCAGATGGTTTATTTCCAGAAAACTATATGATCAACCTGAATGCATTTCACAAAAGTTTCCAAATGCATTAAACAATCATGGCATGACTAGAGGAAGCAGAGAGATGGTGATACAGATAAGTTTCAATATCCACCATTTAGAAAGACAACAATGAACACTACTGAAAACCACTAATGAGGTGGAGGCCTCCAGAAAACCATAAACACAACAGCAGAAGATACACAGTCTTCTCAAACTTCATGCAGAATTCTCGAGTGTGGCCATATCAGAAAAAGTCAGCAAGGCCAGGTGGTGGAGGCCTTTACCCCATCACTGGAGAGGATGGGACAGCAGATTTTTCAGTTCGAGGATAGCCTTAGGGTAGGCTTATCTACAGAGTTCCAAAACTGCCAAGACTATCAAGACTGTCTCAAAAAATAAAAATATCAAAGAAAAAAATTCTTCAAACCTACTAAAGATTACAGATTTAAAAATGTCTTCTCCACAAGTAACTCTCATGAGACTTGAGGCCTCAGAGAGTGGGGAAGTCTAATAAGGTGGGGGTGGGGGTGGGAATGTCCTCTTGGAAACTGTGGAAGGGGAGGGGTACTGGGAGCAGTCTGAGGGCGGACCAGGAAGGAGATGGCAAGTAGACTGTGAAAAAAACGTAAGGAATAGCAATAATGTAAATTTTAAAAATTGAAAAGAAATGTCTTCTCTAAGAACCTGACATCAATAGAAGACACAAGAACACATAAAAGATGTGAATACTGAGTCACTGCTAACATGTTCTCATTCAAACATGTAAATAAATATAGATGGATGTTTCAAAGATTGAATATACCAAAATATACAGACATTTTTAAATATAGAGAAATCATTCCAAAAATTAAAAAAAAAATGAGAAACCAAAAATATTTTTAAATATATGAGAAGGATGAAACCCAAGGATGATTTCAAAATATATTAAAATTATAGCAGTACAAATCTTACACAGTTGACAGGAAGACAGACAATAGCAGGTATCAGTGGGAAGGTAATACGGAGGTTAATACTATGCAAAGATATTAAACAAATCTTATCAAAATCCTACTGGCATTATTTTAGGGAAAGAGATAAATTAACCATAAAAGATAAGACAATTTAAAGGAACTACAAAATGCTCCAAAACTTTATGAGGAGAAAAAACTAAGAGGCATCAACTGTTCTGACTAAACAACATATTAAAATGATAACAAAGAAATTACTTAATATTGGTAAGAAGTTATGATAAGTGATGTGAATGGGAGGGGGACAGCAACCCTCACATTCAAAACTAATTAAATTAGATAACAAAGAAAAAATTCTTAAAACCTACTAAAGATTACAGATTTAAAAATGTCTTCTCCATAACTAACTCTCATGAGACTTGAGGCCTCAGAGAGTGGGAAAGTCTAATGGGGTAGGGTGGGGTGGGGGTGGGAATATCCTCTTGGAGACTGGGGAAGGGGAGGGGGACCGGAAGCATCTGAGGATGGCCCATGAAGGAGATGGCGACTGGACTGTGAAAAAAGCCTAAAGAATAACAACAATACAAATTTTAAAAATTTAAAAAATTCTTCTCTAAGAACCTGGATCCTGACATCAATAGAAGACACAAGAACACATAAATTCTTGCAAAGACAGTCTTCTAATACCAACAATGGGAATATTCTGATGTTAAGATCACTGCAGTTGTCTAGAAATATTTTAAAGGAAATAGAATCTGGCAAAACAAATCTCATATACTCTTTCTACTGTGACTTGAGCCCCTCCCCATCCCTTCTTCAATCCCTCTAATATACCTGGATAAGTTGCTACAGTTTCCTGTCTTCACCATCCAGGGCTCTCAGAATCACCATCCAGGGCTCTCAGAATCACCATCCAGAGCTCTCAGAACTGGCTGAGGAGCATGACCCCTGCATATGGGAAAGAGTCTTCAGAAAGCACCCAAAACTTGTCATGGAACAAAAATAAATGATGCCTCCAAAAGGGTAAACAAGAAAGAGAGAGAAACTATCACAAATAACAATGTCCCTTTTGCCCTAAGCACGTATGCTCAGACACATGCATAGCCATTCTCCCTCCAGCCCTGAAGAGGAGCTAGGGAGACTGCAAGCAAACTATGATCACCCACAGAAACGAGACTACTGCACTTGTCCAAAGGGAGATCTCCGCGAAATTAATTAATTAATTAATTAATTAATTAATTAATAAAGCAAGCCCTGTCAGCAGGGTCTAGGCATTCCCACTGCTCATACAATACGTCTAAATGTAAAGCACTGAATGTAAACAAACGTTAAAATAAAAAACAATTTGGTCACATGTGTAAGAGCAGAGTGGTTTTCTTCAACCAAGGATATGATGTTCTGATACAAGGGAGCGATCATAATTATTCAAAAGATGCTTTCTAAAACTTTATTTTAATCTACAGTGAGTTTTCTAAATATACAAATAGTGTGGTGTGACACAGTCACACAGCAATACTGGCCTGGACTTAAAGTGTAACATAAAAACAGCATATGAAGACACATTTCTGAATGTTTTACGTACATCCTAAACTGCACAGAACTCAAAGGAAACCTTCATACCAACTAAAAAGTCTGCTTAGGGCTGCCGCTGCAGAGAGCCCCTGGGCAGCACCCCACGAGCGAACCTGAGCCTCGGGACCACAGGTAAGACCAAATTTTCTGCTGCAAGAAAGCTGCCTGGTGAGCTTGGGACACACGGAAGCAGAATTTCTCTAGGACCGGGCACGTTCTGTGTTTACCGGAAGTCCCACACCCGCGGATCCCGGCCCGCAGCAACTCTCTGCTCCCAGACCCCGTGAGAGAGAGACCCAACCGCCTGGTCAGGTGGGCACTCCTGAGGCTGCAGAGTGGAAGAGACCACCAACACTGCTCACCCCTGCCCACATCCCTGGCCCAAGAGGAAACTGTATAAGGCCTCTGGGCTCCCGTGGGGGAGGGCCCAGGAGCGGCAGGACCCCTGCCAGAGACACCGCCGGACCCTGAAGGAAACAGACCGGATAAACAGTTCTCTGCACCCAAATACCGTGGGAGGGAGAGCTAAACCTTCAGAGAGGCAGACAGGCCTGGGAAACCAGAAGAGACTGCTCCCTGCACACACATCTCGGACGCCAGAGGAAAAAGCCAAAGACCATCTGGAACCCTGGTGCACTGAAGCTCCCGGAAGGGGCGGCACAGGTCTTCCTGGTTGCTGCTGCTGCAGAGAGCCCCTGGGCAGCACCCCACGAGCGAACCTGAGCCTCGGGACCACAGGTAAGACGAAATTTTCTGCTGCAAGAAAGCTGCCTGGTGAACTCAAGACACAGGCCCACAGGAACAGCTGAAGACCTGTAGAGAGGAAAAACTACACGCCCGAAAGCAGAACACTCTGTCCCCATAACTGACTGAAAGAGAGGAAAACAGGTCTACAGCACTCCTGACACACAGGCTTATAGGACAGTCTAGCCACTGTCAGAAATAGCAGAACAAAGTAACACTAGAGATAATCTGATGGCGAGAGGCAAGCGCAGGAACCCAAGCAACAGAAACCAAGACTACATGCCATCATCGGAGCCCAATTCTCCCACCAAAACAAACATGGAATATCCAAACACACCAGAAAAGCAAGATCTAGTTTCAAAATCATATTTGATCATGATGCTGGAGGACTTCAAGAAAGACCTGAACACACTTAGGGAAGCACAGGAAAACATTAATAAACAAGTAAAAGCCTACAGAGAGGAATCGCAAAAATCCCTGAAAGAATTCCAGGAAAACACAATCAAACAGTTGAAGGAATTAAAAATGGAAATAGAAGCAATCAAGAAAGAACACATGGAAACAACCCTGGATATAGAAAACCAAAAGAAGAGACAAGGAGCTGTAGATACAAGATTCACCAACAGAATACAAGAGATGGAAGAGAGAATCTCAGGAGCAGAAGATTCCATAGAAATCATTGATTCAACTGTCAAAGATAATGTAAAGCGGAAAAAGCTACTGGTCCAAAACATACAGGAAATCCAGGACTCAATGAGAAGATCAAACCTAAGGATAATAGGTATAGAAGAGAGTGAAGACTCCCAGCTCAAAGGACCAGTAAATATCTTCAACAAAATCATAGAAGAAAACTTCCCTAACCTAAAAAAAGAGATACCCATAGACATACAAGAAGCCTACAGAACTCCAAATAGATTGGACCAGAAAAGAAACACCTCCCGTCACATAATTGTCAAAACACCAAACGCACAAAATAAAGAAAGAATATTAAAAGCAGTAAGGGAAAAAGGTCAAGTAACATATAAAGGGAGACCTATCAGAATCACACCAGACTTCTCGCCAGAAACTATGAAGGCCAGAAGATCCTGGACTGATGTTATACAGACCCTAAGAGAACACAAATGCCAGCCCAGATTACTGTATCCAGCAAAACTCTCAATTAACATTGATGGAGAAACCAAGATATTCCATGACAAAACCAAATTTACACAATATCTTTCTACAAATCCAGCACTACAAAGGATAATAAATGGTAAAGCCCAACATAAGGAGGCAAGCTATACCCTAGAAGAAGCAAGAAACTAATCATCTTGGCAACAAAACAAAGAGAATGAAAGCACACAAACATAACCTCACATCCAAATATGAATATAACGGGAAGCAATAATCACTATTCCTTAATATCTCTCAATATCAATGGCCTCAACTCCCCAATAAAAAGACATAGATTAACAAACTGGATACGCAACGAGGACCCTGCATTCTGCTGCCTACAGGAAACACACCTCAGAGACAAAGACAGACACTACCTCAGAGTGAAAGGCTGGAAAACAACTTTCCAAGCAAATGGTCAGAAGAAGCAAGCTGGAGTAGCCATTCTAATATCAAATAAAATCAATTTCCAACTAAAAGTCATCAAAAAAGATAAGGAAGGACACTTCATATTCATCAAAGGAAAAATCCACCAAGATGAACTCTCAAACCTAAATATCTATGCACCAAATACAAGGGCACCTACATACGTAAAAGAAACCTTACTAAAGCTCAAAACACACATTGCACCTCACACAATAATAGTGGGAGATTTCAACACCCCACTCTCATCAATGGACAGATCATGGAAACAGAAATTAAACAGTGATGTAGACAGACTAAGAGAAGTCATGAGCCAAATGGACTTAACGGATATTTATAGAACATTCTATCCTAAAGCAAAAGGATATACCTTCTTCTCAGCTCCTCATGGTACTTTCTCCAAAATTGACCATATACTTGGTCAAAAAATGGGCCTCAACAGGTATAGAAAGATAGAAATAATCCCATGCGTGCTATCGGACCACCACGGCCTAAAACTGGTCTTCAATAACAATAAGGGAAGAATGACCACATATACGTGGAAATTGAACAATGCTCTACTCAATGATAACCTGGTGAAGGAAGAAATAAAGAAAGAAATTAAAAACTTTTTAGAATTTAATGAAAATGAAGATACAACATACTCAAACTTATGGGACACAATGAAAGCTGTGCTAAGAGGAAAACTCATAGCGCTGAGTGCCTGCAGAAAGAAACAGGAAAGAGCATATGTCAGCAGCTTGACAGCACACCTAAAAGCTCTAGAACAAAAAGAAGCAAATACACCCAGGAGGAGTAGAAGGCAGGAAATAATCAAACTCAGAGCTGAAATCAACCAAGTAGAAACAAAAAGGACCATAGAAAGAATCAACAGAACCAAAAGTTGGTTCTTTGAGAAAATCAACAAGATAGATAAACCCTTAGCCAGACTAACGAGAGGACACAGAGAGTGTGTCCAAATTAACAAAATCAGAAATGAAAAGGGAGATATAACTACAGATTCGGAGGAAATTCAAAAAATCATTAGATCTTACTATAAAAACCTATATTCAACAAAATTTGAAAATCTTCAGGAAATGGACAATTTCCTAGACAGATACCAGGTATCGAAGTTAAATCAGGAACAGATAAACCAGTTAAAAACCCCATAACTCCTAAGGAAATAGAAGCAGTCATTAAAGGTCTCCCAACCAAAAAGAGCCCAGGTCCAGACGGGTTTAGTGCAGAATTCTATCAAACCTTCATAGAAGACCTCATACCAATATTATCCAAACTATTCCACAAAATTGAAACAGATGGAGCCCTACCGAATTCCTTCTACGAAGCCACAATTACTCTTATACCTAAACCACACAAAGACACAACAAAGAAAGAGAACTTCAGACCAATTTCCCTTATGAATATCGACGCAAAAATACTCAATAAAATTCTGGCAAACTGAATTCAAGAGCACATCAAAACAATCATCCACCATGATCAAGTAGGCTTCATTCCAGGCATGCAGGGATGGTTTAATATACGGAAAACCATCAACGTGATCCATTATATAAACAAACTGAAAGAACAGAACCACATGATCATTTCATTAGATGCTGAGAAAGCATTTGACAAAATTCAACACCCCTTCATGATAAAAGTCCTGGAAAGAATAGGAATTCAAGGCCCATACCTAAACATAGTAAAAGCCATATACAGCAAACCAGTTGCTAACATTAAACTAAATGGAGAGAAACTTGAAGCAATCCCACTAAAATCAGGGACTAGACAAGGCTGCCCACTCTCTCCCTACTTATTCAATATAGTTCTTGAAGTTCTAGCCAGAACAATCAGACAACAAAAGGAGATCAAAGGGATACAGATCGGAAAAGAAGAGGTCAAAATATCACTATTTGCAGATGACATGATAGTATATTTAAGTGATCCCAAAAGTTCCACCAGAGAACTACTAAAGCTGATAAACAACTTCAGCAAAGTGGCTGGGTATAAAATTAACTCAAATAAATCAGTTGCCTTCCTCTATACAAAAGAGAAACAAGCCGAGAAAGAAATTAGGGAAACGACACCCTTCATAATAGACCCAAATAATATAAAGTACTTCGGTGTGACTTTAACCAAGCAAGTAAAAGATCTGTACAATAAGAACTTCAAGACACTGAGGAAAGAAATTGAAGAAGACCTCAGAAGATGGAAAGATCTCCCATGCTCATGGATTGGAAGGATTAATATGGTAAAAATGGCCATTTTACCAAAAGCAATCTACAGATTCAATGCAATCCCCATCAAAATACCAATCCAATTCTTCAAAGAGTTAGACAGAAAAATTTGCAAATTCATCTGGAATAACAAAAAACCCAGGATAGCTAAAGCTATCCTCAACAATAAAAGGACTTCAGGGGGAATCACTATCCCTGAACTCAAGCAGTATTACAGAGCAATAGTGATAAAAACTGCATGGTATTGGTACAGAGACAGACAGATAGACCAATGGAATAGAATTGAAGACCCAGAAATGAACCCACACACCTATGGTCACTTGATTTTTGAGAAAGGAGCCAAAACCATCCAATGGAAAAAAGATAGCATTTTCAGCAAATGGTGCTGGTTCAACTGGAGGGCAACATGTAGAAGAATGCAGATCGATCCATCCTTATCACCCTGTACAAAGCTTAAGTCCAAGTGGATCAAGGACCTCCACATCAAACCAGACACACTCAAACTAATAGAAGAAAAACTAGGGAAGCATCTGGAACACATGGGCACTGGAAAAAATTTCCTGAACAAAACACCAATGGCTTATGCTCTAAGATCAAGAATCGACAAATGGGATCTCATAAAACTGCAAAGCTTCTGTAAGGCAAAGGACACTGTGGTTAGGACAAAACGGCAACCAACAGAGTGGGAAAAGATCTTTACCAATCCTACAACAGATAGAGGCCTTATTTCCAAAATATACAAAGAACTCAAGTAGTTAGACCGCAGGGAAACAAATAACCCTATTTAAAAATGGGGTTCAGAGCTAAACAAAGAATTCACAGCTGAGGAATGCCGAATGGCGGAGAAACACCTAAAGAAATGTTCAACATCTTTAGTCACAAGGGAAATGCAAATCAAAACAATCCTGAGATTTCACCTCACACCAGTGCGATTGGCTAAGATCAAAAACTCAGGTGACAGCAGATGCTGGCGAGGATGTGGAGAAAGAGGAACACTCCTCCATTGTTGGTGGGATTGCAGACTGGTAAAACCATTCTGGAAATCAGTCTGGAGGTTCCTCAGAATATTGGACATTGAACTGCCTGAGGATCCAGCTATACCTCTCTTGGGCATATACCCAAAAGATGCCTCAACATATAAAAGAGACACGTGCTCCACTATGTTCATCGCAGCCTTATTTATAATAGCCAGAAGCTGGAAAGAACCCAGATGACCTTCAACAGAGGAATGGATACAGAAAATGTGGTACATCTACACAATGGAATATTACTCAGCTATCAAAAACAACGAGTTTATGAAATTCGTAGGCAAATGGTTGGAACTGGAAAATATCATCCTGAGTGAGCTAACCCAATCACAGAAAGACATACATGGTATGCACTCATTGATAAGTGGCTATTAGCCCAAATGCTTGAATTACCCTAGATCCCTAGAACAAACGAAACTCAAGACGGATGATCAAAATGTGAATGCTTCACTCCTTCTTTAAATGAGGAAAAAGAATACCCTTGGCAGGGAAGGGAGAGGCAAAGATTAAAACAGAGACTGAAGGAACACCCATTCAGAGCCTGCCCCACATGTGGCCCATACATATACAGCCACCCAATTAGACAAGATGGATGAAGCAAAGAAGTGCAGACCGACAGTAGCCGGATGTAGATCGCTCCTGAGAGACACAGCCAGAATACAGCAAATATAGAGGCGAATGCCAGCAGCAAACCACTGAACTGAGAATAGGTCCCCTATTGAAGGAATCAGAGAAAGAACTGGAAGAGCTTGAAGGGGCTCGAGACCCCAAAAGTACAACAATGCCAAGCAACCAGAGCTTCCAGGGACTAAGCCACTACCTAAAGACTATACATGGACTGACCCTGGACTCTGACCCCATAGGTAGCAATGAATATCCTAGTAAGAGCACCAGTGGAAGGGGAAGCCCTGGGTCCTGCTAAGACTGAACCCCCAGTGAACTAGTCTATGGGGGGAGGGCGGCAATGGGGGGAGGGTTGGGAGGGGAACACCCATAAGGAAGGGGAGGGGGGAGGGGGATGTTTGCCCGGAAACCGGGAAAGGGAATAACACTCGAAATGTATATAAGAAATACTCAAGTTAATAAAAAAAAAAAGAAAAAAAAAGTCTGCTTAGTAAATATTAGTGTTTATACCCATAAACAGTAGTGCTCGATTAAGTGTGTTTTCTGGTTCAGTAAATCTACACTGGTTCATCATATAATACTATATACAAAGCTCTCTGGGGATGCCTATTAACCAGGGCCAAAGGTATTCATTCTCCTGAATAAGCAATTAGTAAAGCAAGGCAGTGAGAAAGCAAGAATGAATTTACTTTCCATGATCTTTGTCACTGACACATTAGGAAATAGGAGATAATGAAACTGCTTTTTTATGAGTGATGTTATGACTGAGTATTCTGGTAAATGCAGGATAAAAGAAAAAAAGAGTCACGATAAATCCCAGTTCACAGAATCTCAATCTTCCCAACAATGTAAGATACCCACAACAAAATGGTGAGAGCAGCGTGCTTAAGAGCAGCTTTGGAAAACACCCCACTGCTCTGCTCCTCTCAATCTTCCCAACAATGGAAGATACCCAAAACGGAATAGTGAGAGCAGCGTGCTTAAGAGCAGCTGGGGAAAACATCCCCCTGCTCTGCTCCTCTGAATCTTCCCAACAACCTAAGATACCCACAACAGAGTGGTGAGAGCGGCATGCTTAAGAGCAGCTGTGGATAACAAACCCCTGCTTTGCTCCTCTCAATCTTCCCAACAACTTAAGTTACCCACAACAGAGTGGTGAGAGTGGCTTGCTTAAGAGTAGCTGCGGAAAACAACCCCCTACTTGCTCCCTCCCATGTCCCAGCTTGGCAGCTCCTCTGACCTGGGAGGTTCCAGGGACTCGACGCCGAGGTTCCTGCTGCAATTCTGCAGACTGCTGACACTACCAAGCCCACAACCAAGGAAATGCATCTGAGGAGACTTTTCTGGGTCCAGAGAGAACTAGGACATACAAACCGGAAATTAGCAAGAGAATTGGTAGATGTTCCTGTCACTCTGGCCTGATCTCTTGAGTTAATCTCCTAGATCCGCCCACCAAACCATTGCTTTGGTCACGTGGTTCTCCTAAATACTTTATGGTCAAAAACTTTCTCCTCCATAATTACTCCTGTAGACTCCTCCCTGTTTTTCCTGTTGCTGTCAAGGTCCTGCTCCTGCCAGTACTAGGGACTTTGTTCCCTCCCTCTCAGTCTTAGGCTTCCTGCCACAGGGCTCCAGATGTTAGGCTTCCCTGGAACTGCTTGCACAACCTCCCTACATGCTTTCTGACAACCTAGACTGAAACTGTTCTGGGAAGACACTGCACTCTGATATCTGATAGTGAATTCTGAAACCCTCAGATAATAGGTAGGCAGCCTAACTTCTTAGATTGGAATACAAGCCTCCTGGGCTACAAACTCACAGCAAAATACAGCCAACACCCAGGATTCCAATACTAAAAATGAGTCAAAAAGTTTGGCTCCCTTCCAATGCATGTGTCAAAACATACATGAAATATGAAAAGGACCACTGAGATGAAAATGTGGATAAAAAGGGGTGGGACAGAGAATGATGAGAGGGGAGCTGTGCCAACTCTAGGGAGCACCAGGGACAAAGATCACTCAGAAACAACAAACAGTAGAACAGGGCAGTTGGAAAGCAAGGATGAAGTTAAACTCCACCAGATTTATCATGGTCACAATAATAAAGAAAATAGATAATGCAAATACTTTGAATGAATATTTTCCTGTAAATAGTTGGATAACCATAACATCAATGAAAACATCAGCTTAAGCCCCAGGTCATGTAAGTGAAAATATAGTGATAGCACAACAGAATTTCAATAGCCAGGAAAAATAAAATGCTGTGAAAGAATAAAAAAAAAATACAGCCAAACAGTCAGAAGTTTAAAAATGCTATCTCACCCCTAAGAAGCCCTAAATACCTCAAATTTCAGACCCTGCTCTCTACCTGTAAGTAGGTTAAAGGTCACATTTGTTGAGCCTGCTTTCCCAGAAACTAGATAAAAGGGCTTAAGATAAGGCCCCTAGATATGTGATCTCAGAGAGGGGATTTTAGAGTAGTTTAAAACTTATAGCAGCAGAGTCTGACTCATGAGCACAAACAGTTAAAAATGCAGGAGGGCAGGTTGACTCATTATCCCTAGGCCCCAGGGCTTCAGATGGGCTGGGGAAAGAAGGAGATATTCCAGGGACCAGCAGGCCATTGAAGATAGGGAGGATACACAATGGCAAGCACGGCAAATTCCTGAGAAAGACATTCACCGGACATGTTCAAGTGAGTAATGAGCCCAGACCCCTGCCCCTGATCTTATGATGTTTGCTTAAGCCCTCATTGTGTCCTACAGGTAATGTTCCAGGAAACCAAGGTTGGAGTTTGACCAGATGTTTCTTCAACTCAGATAAACATCCACCCTAGAGAACAGGAACCAAGGACTGTTCCCAGGAGATTAAGCCTGACCTCCCTGCAGATCTGCTTCCTGCTTGCACAATAAGCTGATAGTGTCATGGCCCGCACTAGGAAGCCCCGCCCCCCCCAACCTCTGCCTATATAAACCCTAAGCTTCTGAGCTTCAGGGTCCAACTCCTGTGCCCCTGCGTGGGATACGAGTCTCAATCCCAGTGCACTGGTTCCTATTGATAAACTTCATGTGATTACAGCAAGGACAGTCTTGTGTGAGTTCTTGGGGGGGTCGCGTCATCCCGAGACTTGAGTGAGGGTCTCCCCACTCCAGGGGTCTTTCAGTTGTTGTGACTTATAGTAGTTAAAATTCCATGCCCAGGGGAATTATGGACAAGATAAGGATGGTAAGGATAATGGATATAGTAGTGCATGCAATTTGAAAGAAAAGGGCATTTGTGCCAGCATGTCACTTTATTACTCTGCCCTGTAACATGCATGATGATATTTTGATAAAGAATGCATTGAGTATGGATATATCTTTTGGTAGGATGGCCAATTTCACCATCTTAATCCTCCTGATTCATGAACATGGGAGATCTTTTCACATTCTAATACCTTCTTCAAGGGTATCTTTACTTCTTCCCTAGCCATCCAATTTGTATCTTTTTGAACTCCTTCAGCTGTCACATTGCTCTAGCTAAGACTTCAAATACTATGTGGAATAGCTGTGCCGAATGTGGATATCCTTGTCTTGTTCATGATTTTACTGGAATTGTTTGAGTTCCTTTCCATTTAATTTGATCTTGGTTCTAGGCGTGCTGTAAGCTGCCTTTACTATGTTCAGTTATATCCCTCGAATCTTTTATCTCTACAGGATGTTTGTGGACAAGGGGTGTGTTCCATTTTGTCAGAGGGCCTTTCTGCATGTATTGAGATGATCATGGATTTTTTTCAGCTTTTTTTAATATAGTGGATTATATTTATTGATTTTTGTATATTGAACTATCTCTTCATCTGTGAAACAAGACCTGGTTAATCATGTTCGGTGATCATTTTCATGTGTCCTGGGAAGTATTTTATAAGTATTTTTGCATTTGTATTCATAAGGTTCCATAATACTCTATAGCAACATTTTGTGGTTTGGTATCTGAATAACTAACGTCTCATAAAATGAATTGGGTGATGTTATTTCTGTTAATGTTTTGTTGAACTATTTGAGGAAGATTAATTTTTTTATCTTTATCGACTTGAGTATTTCTTATTTATTTTTCGATTGTTATTCCCCTTCCCGGGTTCTGGGCCGACATCCCCCTAACCTCTCCCCCTCCCCTTCTCTGTGGGTGTTGCCCTCCACATGCTCCCCCAATTATTGCCCTCCCCAAAACAATCATGTTCACTGGGGGTTCAGTTTTGGCAGGACCAAGGGCTTCCCCTTCCACTGGTGCGCTTATTAGGCTATTCATTGATACCTATGAGGTTGGAGCCCAGGGTCAGTCCATGTAGTCTTTGGGTAGTGGCTTAGTCCCTGGAAGCTCTGGTTGGTTGTCTTTGTTGTTCATATGGGGTCTCAAGTACCTTCAAGCTCTTTCAGTCCCGTCTAAGATTCCTTCAACAGGGGTCCCGTTCTCAGTTCAGTGGTTTAATAATGGTATTTGCCTGTATATTTGCTATATTCTGGTTGTGTCTCTCAGGAGAGATCTACATCCGGTTCGTCTTCGCCTGCGCTTCTTTGCTTCATCCACCTTATCTAATTTGGTTGCTGTATATGTATGGGCCACATGTGGGGCAGGCTCTGAATGGGTGTTCCTTATGTCTCTGTTCTAAACTTTGCCTCCCTATTCTGTCCCAAGGGTATTTTTGTTCCCCTTTAAAGAAGGAGTGAAATATTCGCATTTTGGTCATCCTTCTAGAGTTTCATGTGTTCTGTGCACTTAGGGTAATTCAAGCATTTGGGCTAATATCCAGTTATCAATGAGTAGATACCATGTGTATTTTTCTGTGATTGGGTTACCTCACTCAGGATGATATTTTCCTGTTCCATCCATTTGCCTACGAATTTCATAAAGTCATTGTTTTTGATAGCTGAATAATATTCCATTGTGTAGATGTACCACATTTCCTGTATCCATTCCTCTGTTGAAGGGCATCTGGGTTCTTTCCAGCTTCTGGCTATTATAAATAAGGCTGCTATAAACATAGTGGAGCATGAGTCTTTGTTTTATGTTGGGGCATCTTTTGGGTATATGCCCAAGAGAGTTATAGCTGGGTCCTCAGGTAGTTCAATGTCCAATTTTCTGAGGAACCTCCAGACTGATTTCGAGAATGGTTGTACCAGTCTGCAATCCCACCAACAATGGAGGAGTGTTCCTCTTTCTCTACACCCACAGCAGCATTTGCTGTCACTTGAGTTTTTGATCTTAGCCATTCTCACTGGTGTGAGGTGGAATCTCAGGGTTGTTTTGATTTGCATTTCCCTTATGACTATGGGCTCTATTTGGTTAGGAGACCTTTAATGACTGCTTCTATTTCTTTAGGAGTTATGGGGTTGTTTAAGTGATTTATCAGTTCCTGATTTAACTTTGGTACCTGGTATCAGTCTAGGAAATTGTCCATTTCCTGCAGCTTTTGAAGTTTTGTTGAATATAGGCTTTTGAAGTAGGATCTGATGATTTTTTGAATTTCCTCTGAAATGTCTCCCTTTTCATTTCTGATTTTGTTAATTTGGACACACTCTCTGTGTCCTCTCATTAGTCTGGCTTAGGGTTTATCTATCTTGTTGATTTTCTCAATGTACCAACTTTTGGTTCTGTTGGTTTTTGTATGGTCCTTTTTGTTTCTACTTGGTAGAATTCAGCTCTGAGTTTGATTATTTCCTGCCTTCTACTCCTACTTGGTGTATTTGCTTCTTTTTGTTCTAGAGCTTTTAGGTGTGCTGTCAAGCTGGTGACATATGCTCTCTCCTGTTTCTTTCTGCAGGCACTCAGAGCTTTGAGGTTTCCTCTTAGCATAGCTTTCATTGTGTCCCATAAGTTTGGGTATGTTGTACCTTCATTTTCATTAAATTCTAAGAAGTCTTTAATTTCTTTCTTTATTTCTTCCTTGACCAGGTTATCATTGAGTAGAGCATTGTTCAACTTCCATGTATATGTGGGCGTTCTTCCCATATTGTTGTTGAAGACCAGCTTTAGCCCGTGGTGGTCTGATAGGACGCATGGGACTATTTCTATCTTTCTGTATCTATTGAGGTCTGTTTTATGACCAATTATATGGTCAATTTTGGAGAATGTACCATGAGGTGATAAGAAGAATGTATATCCTTTTGTTTTAGGATAGAATGTTCTATAAATATCTGTTAGGTCCATTTGGATCATGACTTCTCTTAGGCAGTCTATGTCTCCATTTAATTTCTGTTTCCATGATCTGTCCATTGATGAGAGTGCAGTGTTGAGATCTCCTACTATAACTGTGTGAGGTGCAATGTGTGCTTTAAGCTTTAGTATGGTTTCTATTATGTATGTAGGTGCTCTTGTATTTGGAGCATAGATATTTAAGATTGAGAGTTCATCTTGGTGGATTTTTCCTTTGATGAATATGAAGTGCCCTTCCTCATCTTTTTTGATGACTTTTAGTTGAAAATCGATTTTATTTGATATTAGAATGGCTACTCCAGCTTGATTCTTCAGACCATTTGCTTGGAAAGTTGTTTTCCAGCCTTTCACTCTGAAGTACTGTCTGTCTTTGTCTCTGAGGTATGTTTCTTGTAGGCAGCAGAATGCAAGGTCCTCATTGCGTATACAGTTTGTTAATGTATGCCTTTTTATTGTTGAGTGCATTAATGTTGAGAGATATTAAGTAATAGTGATTGTTACTTCCTTTTATATTCATATTTGGATGTGATATTATGTTTGTGTGCTTTTCTTCTCTTTGTTTTGTTGCCAAGATGATTAATTTCTTGCTTTTTCTAGGGTGTAGCTTGCCTCCTTATGTTGGGCTTTACCATTTATTATCCTTTGTAGGGCTGGATTTGTAGAGAGATTTTGTGTAAATTTGGTTTTGTCATGGAATATCTTGGTTTCTCAATCTAAAAGTTTTGCTGGATACAGTAACCTGGGCTGGCATTTGTGTTCTCTTAGGGTCTGTATGTCATCTGTCCACGATATTCTGGCTCTCATAGTCTCTGATGAGAAGTCTGGTGTGATTCTGATAGGTCTGCCTTTACATGTTACTTGACCTTTTTCTCTTACTGCTTTTAATATTCTTTTTTTTTTTTTTTTGTGCACTTGGTGTTTTGACTATTATGTGACGGGAGGAGTTTCATTTCTGGTCCAATATATTGGTGTTCTGTAGGGTTCTTGTATGTTTATGGGCATTACTTTCTTTAGGTTAGGGAAGTTTTCTTCTATGATTTTGTTGAAGATATTTACTGGTCCTTTGAGCTGGGAGGCTTCACTCTCTTCTATACGTATTATCCTTAGGTTTGATCTTCTCATTGAGTCCTGGATTTCCTGTATGTTTTGGACCAGTAGTTTTTTCCGTTTTACATTCTCTTTGACCATTGTGTTGAGGATTTCTATGGAATCTTCTGCTCCTGAGATTCTCTCTTCCATCTCTTGTATTCTGTTGGTGAAGCTTGTATCTACAGCTCCTTGTTTCTTCTTTTGGTTTTCTATATCCAGGGTTGTTTCCATGTGTTCTTTCTTGATTGCTTCTATTTCCATTTTTAATTCATTCACCTGTTTGTGTTTTCTTGGAATTCTTTCAGGGATTTTTGTGATTTCTCTCTATAAACTTCTACTTGTTCATTTATGTTTTCCTGCATTTCTCTAAGGGAGTTCTTTATCTCTTTCTTGAAGTCCTCCATCATCATGTTGAAATGTGATTTTAAATCTAGATCTTGCCTTTCTGGTGTGTTTGGATATTCAGTGTTTGCTTTGGTGGGGGAATTGGACTCTGATGATGCCATGTAGTCTTGATTTCTGTTGCTTGGGTTCCTGCGCTTGCCTCTTGCCATCAGGTTGTCTCTGGTGTTACCTTGTTCTGCCATTTCTGACACTGGTTAGACCGTCTTATGGTCCTGTTTGTCAAGAGTGCTGTAGACCTTTTTTCAGCCAGTTATGGGTACAGAGTGTTCTGCTTTTGGGTGTGTAGTCTTTCCTGTTTCCTGATCTTCAGCTGTTACTGTGGGCCTGTGTCCTGAGTCCAACAGGCAGGTCACTTGGAGCAGAAAAGTTGATCTTACCTCTGCTCCCTTGGCTGAAGTTGCTTGTGGGGGTCTGCTTTTGAGCTCTTTGTGAGTGCAGCAACTAGGAGGACTTGTGCCATCTTTTTCCCGGGCCCCTGTTAGGTGTTTTCCTCTGGAGCCAGAAATGTGGGCAGAGTGTAGTCTCTTCTGGCTTCCTAGGCGTGTCTGCCCCTCTGAAGGTTTACCTCTCCCTCCCACAGGAATTGGGTGCATGGAGCTTTTCATCAGGTCCCTTCAGTTCTGGGCGGTGTCTGAACTGCAGGGGACATGCCCCTTGAGTGCCCCTATCTTCAGGTTCCCAGATGTAGAGGGCCGCAATAACATTCGCCACCACAAGATGGCTCTGGCTTCCACTGCACCCCACGTGGAAGGCCAGGATAGCCTCCACCATTACAAGATGGCGCTGGCCTCCGCCGCGCCAGCCGACTTCCTTTCAGGAAGTTAACTGTGAGCATGTGCAAGAGTCCCTTCGTGCCAGGTCTTTGCCCACTCCGGGGCGTGCCTTATGAGATCATGGGTGAGCGACCAATCAGGTGTGGATGCGCCACGCTAGGGTGTATAAAAGACACACCATGCAGGCGTGCAGGGCTCTCTTTAAGATTTAATAAAAGGTTTTGGCTGCCGCAAGGATTCGTATGTCCCCGCGTGTTTTCTTGCTGGCGAGGTCACGCGTGGGACATTTGGTGCCGAGAACCCGGGACAAAAGCCTCATCATTGCTGGCGCCAAGGGGAGCCTCCATTTCACAGAAGAAATCCAGAAACTGGGATGCGGGTAAGACTCTGAGAGACTATGTTTAGCCTTGATCTCTTCCAACTCACTCCTCTGCCGGATGCGGCAGGAGCCTCGATGGTTGTTCTGGCTGCCCTAGGGTTGTTTCTATTAGCCTTTGGGTTTCTAGTTACCGCCAGACAATGTCAGAGGTCGCGTGGGAACTGCCCAGCTGTAACAGCAAAGCGGAGAGTGTTGGGGGAAGGGCAAGGCAGCGGCGTGTCAGAAACAGAGCAAAGTGAAAGGTTGCAACGAAGAAATGAAACTGATCGATCTCAAGCACCAGGCCCCTCTGCGGTCTTACCACCACCAGAGGCGAAAGGTTGGGGAAAGAACGCCCCGGGTGAGAAGGGAGGAGATAAAAGGAACACAGCATTTTGGGAGAAAAATTTTGTCTTTGTGCCTGTAAAAGGTGTGCTTAAGCTCTGGCACCGGCTCTCGGGACGTCTGTGCGCTGACACGACAGCTTTACAGAGTCATACTGATCAGATTTGATAGAAGCAGACTGCCTGAAAATTTATTCAGGAGAATCAAACAAAAGGACATCTCAATGCCCATGCACAGCTTGATGGAGTTAATGTAATTGGGTTGTGAGTGAAAATACTCAGGACTGTGTTTCACTTCCATACCATTGGCGAATGTCAGTCATGCTGCTCAGATAATATATCTCAGTATCTTATAGGAATTGGGTTTCAACACGTTGATGGACTAGTCCAGGAATTGAGACAATCCATCGTCCATATCGACTCCACTCGAGTGGATAGTCACCGTGAACACCATCTGGTTTTTTTCCCTCTTTGTCTATTGTTTGTCCCTGGTGCACCAGGATGTCCCCATGTCTGTCAGTGTATGTCTGTGGTTTTTGTTTCTCGTTGTTTAAATGTTTTATGTTTCATGTTCAAAAGAAAAAAATGGTAAAAACTTTATCTGCCGGTCGTTTACACCTTGATTTGGTTTTAACTCATTTCAAAAAGGGAACAAATGAATAAAAAACAGTTTCAATCAGGCCTTTAGAGCCCTACACTTGCAGCCAGGAGTCTAGGTTAGCTGGAGAAGCTGCCCAGAGGCTAAGCGTCTGCACGAGCTGATCTTAAAGGCGCCAGCAGCTTCTCAGCTTCTTTGGTACAAGAGCTGAGAGCTGTTTCTCTTAGAGAAATCCCTGACTTATTATTTTACTCAACAAGTGACAAGGTGCTTCTCTTAAAATCATAGCTAAAAAGGTAAAAATGGTGTTTGGTCTAAATATTAAAGATATGTGTAGCCACTTCAATTTTGTTTCTCATTGGTTTAAATGTGTAAATATGCTCTACTTGCCTTGGTTATGGACTATTGGCTTTCAAGTTATTAGATATGGTTGAAAAGGTATAATATTGGTAATAGAAAGTTGACATAAAGCTGGTAATTTCGATGGAGTAATTTCTAGACAACATGTGGCATTAGCCAACCCAGGGAAACAGGTCTAAATTGAGATAATATTTTTATGGAATTCTTATCCTAGAAACCAGGCTTCTAAAAGAATTTAGGACAATGTCTCTTTGTTGAGGTACTAGAGACTATGCCACCGTGCATTCATATATAGGAATTGACAGTCAAACTTTGTACTAGTTTGTTGGAGGTTGAGTTTTGCTCCCTAGTCGTGGTTTTCCCTGAGGCTATCTGTATTTTAATGCTAGTTCCACTGCCCCAAGGACAGCTGCCTAGTCAGGTACTCAGAACTCAGGTGACCTTGTGGCTGTGCTCTGGTGTTACAAAGAGAACTTAAAGATTGTGATTAAGGATTGCCAGTGTTAAATTGACTAACTCAAACTTATTTGTAATTGAGAAAAAATCAAACAGGTAAAATCAAACAGGTAGAGATTGTTACAAGATTCACGAAGGATTGATGAGGTTATGGAATTTGTGAGAACATTACAGCCAGTTTACTTACTCCAACTGCCATTTCAAGATAGATTTAGAGGATTGATTTTGAGTTTTCATTTCGTGAGCCTGCTTATAATTTTAGAGAGCCCATAGAGTGATATCATTAAGAATGGTGAATAGCCTTATTTATGTAATTTTGTTGCTTCTTCAATATAAGAAGTTATAACTTTAAATCTTTCAATGTATATGGAAATTTTTACTACAAACCTTTGCTCTCAAAATGAGCTTTAATATTTGGGGAGTAGCTGTTGCACTACTCCAGAAAAGAATATTTGAAACTAATTTCAAGCTTCTAAGGATATGTTAATTGGCTAAGTACCTCACCTTACCAGAGGACTTAGGTCTTTGTTATGCACATTGGAGATAAAGCTTCACCTGTGTTAATACAGAATTGTAAACTACAGTTATGGAAGTATTTTAAAAAGAAACCTGATGAAACATATCTTATTCCAAACAACAGTTAACTGGTTATTACAAAATACTGATATTTGGCCTATTACATATACAAATTTTTCAGGCAAAATTGATAATTTTACTCTTTGCATGCTTTTGTACTTCCTGTATATTTGTACATGCAACCCATAGGAAATGCGCTTAGTGTATTTATAGGTGGTTCATCTAATGAAAAGGCTACATGTATGATTGGATCACTTGTTTATTCTCTTGAGTTTCTATTGCTTCAACACAGATTATTAAATTCCGTGCTTTAGCCACTATTTTTAAATCAAGCTTTCAATTCATATACTGATAGCCAGTGTGTGGCTTGTGGTTTACAATTGATTTCAATTACTTAATGCTTTATTAGAGGCAAGTTTTCTACATGAAATCAGTGAGTGATGATTTCAGTGTGAATTGTCTGACAACTCACTGTCCTTTCAGTGCTCTGGCTCAGACAACTAAACAAAACCATAGACCCACCTCTTTGAAAATGGTAATGGAGTTGATATGAAAAGAGGAAGACTCCATTTGCTTGCTTTCTATTCCCAGCCTCACCCTGCCAGTTCAGGGATTTCTAGTAAGACTGAAATTGGACGATATTTACAGGATTTGACATTTCTAATTAATGCTTATGTTTAGGTAAATAAAGTTTGTGAGGTGCTAGAGAAATGGCTTAGTGGTTAAGAGCACTAAGTACAGTTCCTTTATAGGACATTTAAGAACTGAAACTGGATTGCCTGGGCTCTTTAGCAAGGGAGGACAATGATACCAGACAGATTATAGTCCTTACATAGGAACAAAAAAATCTCATTCTTTATATATCCAAAACAATAATGCTGGAGACAATAATTTGGTATACAAGTCAATTTATAAATACAAGTGCTCAGTGTCCTCAATTTAATCCTCGAGGAGTTACCTTAATAAATAATATTCTTACTATATCTTAATAAATAAATAGGGGGAGTTATTCCTGTATGCTAAATAATGCTCCTTTTATTTCAATTTTAAAATTTGGATGCCAAAGTTTATGGCACCCTACAACTAGGCATACTTCTGCCTAGGTGAAATAGAAAGATCCACATATTGACATGATCCTGTCTAGATATTTTATATGGGGAAGAGGGAATGTTTGTGTTTTTTCTACAGGATGCTACAAGAGTGTGCCAGCTGCCTGAGTGGTTGCTGAGACTTGCTGATCCTGGTTGCATGAAGATTCAGCTTTCGTGGTTCGGGTCCCTGGAGTCATTCCTCTGCCCTGAGAGGAAGATAGAAGATTCCTCTTCACCTTTTGTCATCACAGAGATTTTGGCGTTGCTTCAGTCAGTGTTACCGCTGCGTGTGTCCCGTCCCACTATGGCCCGCTCTCTGACCCTCTGGGCACTGCTGCTTGCTGGAGAAGACTGGACTCCAGCCGTTGCTGCCCCCTTCATTCCCTGGTGACTCTTGCTGCCTTAACTAGTCATTTTACAGACTGTAGCTTCACAGGAATGCCACCTGCGTAAAGCTGCTGTGGACTGGGGAACTCTGCCCTGGTTGTACAGATCTCAGAAATGGTTCCATTGTCTGCTGGTTGTTCCAGAGAAAAATGACTGATCCTGAACTGTCCTGGAAAAGACCTTGACACTTTCGCTGCTATTGTAGCAGCCATTACTGCTGCAGACATTGTGTCTGCAGTGTCTGGAGTTATCCTCCCCCAATCTATTGTTAGACAAGCACAGTGGGTGAACTTTCTGGAGTAGTTGCTAACAATTGGGAATTCTAAATTTTATTATAAGAGCGGCTTGACTACAGCCCTTGGTGGTAACAGCTGAGGAGAACCAGATGAGGTGCCCACTACTTATCGGGAGTGGCTCTGTTTGGTGCAGCCCTATGCTGTGGATTAGTGTTCATGCTATGGTTGGTTTGCAAACTCAGATCTCAACAGAAACATGACAAGGCCGTTATCACTCAAGCACTTCTGGCCATTTGAACAAGGGGCCTCCCCTAAAATTTGGTTATCTATCTTCAAAAATTAGTCGGTATCTGAGTTCTCTGCTCTTGCACCCCATGGATCTGTGGATCCATTGCACTGGGATGAGAGAGACTCAATGATTCTTTGATCAGCCCTTCTACATCGCTGAGGTTTCCTCATTGCACGCGATAGGGTGATCACGATCTCCCCACTAACTCACCTTCTGGCTGGCCTCTTTTTAGAGTTCGCCCTAGGTCATTATCAGTTACTGTCACACAGCACTGTGGTATCCAGAGACGGGCAACTTTCCTCATGCACAGACCAATCTAAGACACGGGGCCCGGTGGTGATAGGGTTACCCTTCGATGGATAAGGCTGTGACATAGAGGAACGACCTAAGACAGGAGCCACAGCGGATGGACGGAACTACAGGGACCTAGACCAGCCTAGACAATACTTTACTGTTATTAATTAATAAAATGATAAGGGGGAGATGTAGAGGGCCACAATAACATTCGCCACCACAAGATGGCGCTGGCTTCCACTGCGCCCCACGTGGAAGGCCAGGATAGCCTCCGCCATTACAAGATGGCGCTGGCCTCCGCCGCGCCAGCCGACTTCCTTTCAGGAAGTTAACTGTGCGCATGTGCAAGAGTGCCTTCGTGCCAGGTCTTTGCCCACTCTGGGGCGTGCCTTATGAGATCATGGGTGAGCAACCAATCAGGTGTGGATGCGCCGTGCAATCATGCGGGCGCGCGGGGCTCTCTTTAAGATTTAATAAAAGGTTTTGGCTGCCACAAGGATTCGTATGTCCCCGCGTGTTTTCTTGCTGGCGAGGTCGCGTGTGGGACACCCAGAGACCCTATACAGATTCCTCTTGGGCCAGAAATGTGGGCAGGGGTGGGCAGTATTGGTGTTCACTCCTGCTCCATAGTCTCAGGAGTGCCCACCTGTCTGTGTGGTGAGAGCTCTCTCCCAAGGGGTTTGGGAGCAGGGAACTGTGGGCCGGGATCAGTGAGATTGGGGCTCAGCCTAAAAACAGGAAGTGTCCAAACCCAGAGGAATTTTGCTTCTGTGTGTCCTGCATCCACCAGGCAGGTTGCTTGGAGCAGAAAAGTTTGCCTTACATGTGGTCCCGCAACTGAAGTTGCTTGTGGGGGCGCTGCTTTTGAGCTCTCCATAAGTGCGGCAACCAGGAGGGCCTGCGCCTCCTTTTCCTGGGTCCCCCATGCACAGGGGTCCCAGATGGTGTTAGGTGTTTTCCTCTGGAGTCAGAAATGTGGGCAGAGTGTAGTCTATTCTGGCTTCCCAGGTGTGTCTGCTCCTCTGAAGGTTTAGCTCACCATCCCACGGGATTTGGGTGCAGGGAGCTTTTGATCAGGTCCCTTAAGATCCAGGTGGTGTCTGTACTGCAGTCCTTGTAGTTCTTAAGGGATTGCAAGCCCCTTCAATCCTTTCTCTAATTACTCCAACAGGGACCCCATTCTCAGTTCAATGGTTTGCTGCTAGTATTCCCCTCTTTAATTGTCATGTTTTGGATCAGGCTCTCAGGAGACATGTATATCAGTCTCCTGTCATCATGTACTTCTTGGCTTCATAGATATTATCTAGTTGTGGTGTGTATATATATTCCCAGGTGCGGCAGGCACTGAAAGGCCATTCCTTCAGTCTCTGCTCCAAACTTTGTCTCCATATCTCCTCCCATGAATATATTTGTTCCCCCTTTTAAGGACTGAAGTATCTGCATTTTGGGTGTCTTTCTTCTTGAGCTTCATGTGGCCTGTAGATTGTAGCTTGGATAACTTGAGCTTTTAGGTTAATACCCACTTATCAATGAGTGCATACCGTGTGTGTGTGTGTGTGTGTGTGTGTGTGTGTGTGTGTGTGTGTGTGTTTTGTGATTGGGTTACCTCACTCAGAATGGTATTTTCTAGTTCATCCATTTGTCTATGAATTTCATGAAGTCATTGTTTTTGATAGGTAAGTAGTACTCCATTGTGTAGATGTACCACATTTTCTGTATACATTCCTCTGATGAAGGGCACCTGGCTTCTTTCCAGCTTCTGGCTATTATAAATAATGCTGCTATGAACATAGTGCAACATGTGTCTTTGTTGTATGTTGGATCATCTTTTGGGTGTATGCCCAGGAGAGGTATAGCTAGTTCCTCAGGTAGTGCAATGTCCTATTCTCTGAGGAACCTCTAGACTGATTTCCAGAGGGGTTGTACTAGTTTGCAACCACACAAATACTGAAGGAGTGTTCCCCCTTCTCCACATCCTTGCCAGGATCTGTTGTCACCAGAGTTTTTGATCTTAGTCAATCTGACTGGTGTGAGGTTGAATCTCAGGGTTGTTTTGTTTTTCATCTTTGTGATGATTAAGGATGTTGAACATTTCTTTAGGTACTTCTCAGCTATTCGATATTCCTCAGGTGAGAATTTTTCGTTTAGCTCTGTGCCCCACTTTTTAATAGGGTTATTTGATTCTCTTGAGTCTACCTTCTTAATTCCTTTGTGTATTTTGGATATTAGTCCTCTAACAGATGTAGGATTGATAAAGATCTTTCCACAGTCTTTTGATTGCCATTTTGTCCTAATGATAGTGTCCTTTGCATTATAGAAGCTTTGCAGTTTTATGAGGTCCCATTTGTCAATTCTTGATCACAGAGCATAAGACATTGGTGTTCTTTTCAAGAAAATTTTCCCAGTATGTGTGTGTTTGAGGCTCTTCCCCACTTTCCTTCTATTAGTTTGAGTGTATCTGTTATTATGTTAAGGTCCTTGATCTACTTGTTCTTGAGCTTTCTCCAGAGCAATAATAATGGATAAATTTCCATTCTGCTACATGCTAAACTCCAGTACTATCAGCAGCATTTGTTGAAATGCTATCTTATCTTCACTGGATGGTTTTAGCTCCGTTGTCAAAGATGAAATTACCATAGGTGTGTGGGTTCATTTCTGGATCTTCAATTCTATTCTACTAATTTACCTGCCTGTTTCTGTACCAATACCATATGGTTTTTATCACAATTGCTCTGTAATACTGCTTAAGTTCAGGGATGGTTATTTCCCCAGAAGTTCTTTTGTATTTGAGGATAGTGTTTGCTATCCTTGGTTTTTGTGAATCCAAATGAATTAGCAATTTGCTCTTTCTAACTTTATGAAGTGTTGAGTTGGAATTTTGATGGGGATTGCATTGAATCTGTAGATTGCTTTTGGTGAAACGATCATTTTTACTTTATTAATCCTGCAAATCCATGAGCATGTGATGTCTTTCCATCTTCTGAGATCTTCTTCAATTTCTTTCTTCAGAGACTTGGAGTTCCTGTCATTCAGATATTTCACTTGCTTGGTTAGAGTCACCCCAAGATACTTTATGTTATTTGTGATTATTGTGAAGGGTGTCATTTCCATAATTTCATTCTCAGCCTGTTTATCCTTTGAGTAGAGGAAGGCTACTGATTTATTTCAATTAATTTTATACGCAGCCACTTTGCTGAAGTTGTTTATCAGGCTTAGTATTTCTCTGGTCGAACTTTTAGAGTCCCATAATTATACTATCATATCATCTTCAAATACTGATATGTTGACTTCTTCCTTCCCAATTTGTATCCATTTGACCTCCTTTTGTTGTCTGATTGCTCTGGCTAGGACTTTGAATACTATATTGAATAAGTAGGGAGAGAGTGGGCAGCCGTGTCTAGTCCCCGATTTTGGTGGGTTTGCTTTAATTTTTTTTCCATTTAATTTGATGTTGCCTACTGATTTGCTTTATGTTGCTTTTACTATGTTTCGTGTGTGCCTTGAATTCCTGATCATTCCAATTATTTTATCATGAAGGGGTGTTGAATTTTGTGCAATGATTTCTCAGCATCTAATGAAATAATCATGTTTTTTTTTTTCTTTGAGTTTATTTACATAGTGGATTACATTGATGGATTTCCAAATATTGAACCATCCCTGCATCCCTGGGATGAAGCCTACTTTATCATGATAGGTGATTGGTTTGATGTGTTCTTGGATCCAGTTTGCAAGAATTTTATTGTGTATTTTTGCATCAATATTTATAAGGGACATTGGTCTGAAGTTCTACTTCTTTGTTGGCTTTGTATTGTTTACGGATAAGTGTAAATGTGGCTTCATAGAAGAAATTAGACAGTGCTCTTTCTGTTTCTATTTAGAGGAATAATTTGGATAGTGTTGGTACTGGGTCTTTTATGAAGGTCTGATAGAACTCTCCACTAAACGCATCTGGTCCTGGTCTTTTTTTTTTTTGTTGTTTGGAGATTTTTAATAACTGCTTCTATTTCTGTAGGAGTCATGGGTTGTTTAGATGGTTTATTTGTTCCCGATTTAACTTTGGTACCTGGTATCTGTCTAGAAAATTTTCCAGTTCCTCCATTTTCCAGTTTTGTTGAATATAGTGTTTTGTAGTAGGATTTGATGATTTTTTAAAATTTCTTCAGATTCTATTGCTATCTCTTCCATTTCATTTATTATTTTGTTAGTTTAGATACACTCTTTGTGCCCTCAGGTTAGTCTGGCTACGGATTTATCTATCTTGTTGATTTTCTCAAAGAACCAGCTCCTGGTTTTGTTGAATTTTTGTGTAGTCCTTTTTGTTTTTATTTGGTTGATTTCAGCCCTGAGTTTCATTATTTCTTGTCTTCTACTACTCTTGAGTGTATTTGCTTCTTTTTGTTCTATAGCTTTTAGTTATGCTGTCAAGGTGCTAGTGCATGTTCTCTCCAGTTTCTTTTTGGAGGCAGTGAGAGCTATGAGTTTAACTATTAGCACTGCTTATATTTTTGTCCCATAAGTTTGGTTATTATATTTTCCCTTCATTTTCATTAAATACTAAAACGTCTTTAATTTCTTCCTTGACCAAGTTATCATTGAGTAGACCATTGTTCAGCTTCTATGAATATGTTGACTTTCTGTCATTATTGTTATTGAAGACCAAGCATAGTTGGTGGTGGTCTGATAGGATGCATGGGATTATTTCAATCTTCTCGTATCTGCGGAGGCCTGTTTTGTGACCAATTATATGTTCAATTTTGGAGAAGGTAGCATGAGGTGCTGAGAAGAAGCTATATTATTTTGTTTTAGGATTAAATATTCTATAAATATCTGGTAAATCTATTTGGTTCATAACTTCTCTTAGTATTTCTATGTCTCTGTTTATTTCCTGTTTCCATGATATGTTCAATGATGAGAGTGGGGTGTTGACATCTCCTACTATTATCCTGTCAGGTGCAATGTGTACTTTGAGCTTTAGTAAGCTTTCATTTATCAATGTAGGAGACCTTGCATTTGGAGCATAGGTAATTAGGATTGAGAATTTGTCTTGGTAGATTTTTCTTTTGATGAATATGAGGTGTCCTTCCTAATCCTTTTTGATAACTTTGATTGCAAGTCGATTTTATTTGATACTAGAAAAGCTATGCTAGCTTGTTTCTCGGGATCATTTGCTTGGAAAATTGTTTTCCAGGCTTTTACTGTAAGTTAGTGTCGGTCTTTGTCTCTGAGGTGTGTTTCCTATATGCAGCAAAATGCTGGGTCCTCTTTACATATCCAGTGTTAGTCTATGTCTTTTTATTGGGGAATTGAGTGTGTTGATGTCAAGAGATATTAAGGAATAGTGATTGTTGTTTCCTGTTACTTTTGTTGTTAGGTAGAATTATGATTGTGTTGCTATCTTCTTTTGGTTTTGTTGCAAGATTTCTATATTGCTTATTCTAGGATGGAGTTTTCCATATTATCCTTTGTAGGGCTGGAATTGTAGAAAGATAGTGTGTAAATCTGGTTTTGCCATGGAATATCTTGGTTTATCCATCTATGTTAATGAGAGTTTTGCTGGATATAGTAGCCTGGGCTGGCATTTGTGTTCTCTTAGGGACTCTAAGACATCTGCTTAGGATCTCCTGGCTTTCATAGTCTCTTGTGAGATGTTTGGTGTAATTTTGTTAGGTCAGCCTTTATATGTTACATGACCTTTTCCCCTTACTGCTTTTAATATTTTTTCTTTGTTTTGTGTATTTGGTGTTCTGAATATTATGTGACAGGAGGAATTTCTTTTCTGATCCAATCTATTTGTAGTTCTGTAGGCTTCATATATGTTTATGGGCACCTCTTTCTTTTGGTTAGGGAAGTTTTCTTCTATGATTTTGTTGAAGATATTTACTGGCCCTTTACATTGGGAATTTTGACTCTCTTCTATACCTATTATCTTTAGGTTTGATCTTCTCATTGTGTCCTGGATTTCCTGGATATTTTGGGTTAGGAGCTTTTTGTGTTTTATGTTATCTTGGATGGTTGTGTTGATGTTTTCAATGGTATCTTCCACACCTGGGGTTTTCTCTTCTATCTCTTGGATTCTATTGGTGATACTTGCATCTATGTCTCCTGATCTCTTTTCTATTTCCAGGGTTGTCTCCCTTTGTGCTTTCTTTACTGTTTCTCTTTCCATTTTTAAATCCTGGATAATTTTGTTCTATTCCTTCACCTGTTTGTGTTTTCCTGTAATTCATAAAGGGATTTTTTGTTTCCTTTTTAAGAGCTTCTACTCGATTACCTATGTTGTCCTATATTTCTTTAAGGGAATTATTTATGTCTTTCTTAAAGTTCTCTATCATCATCATGTGATTTTAAATTCACATCTTCTTTTTCCTGTGTGTTTAAATATCCAATATTTGCTTTGATGGGAGAACTGGGTTCTGATGACCAAGTAGTCTTGGTTTCTCTTGCTTCGGTCCTGTGTTTGGCTCTCACCATCAGCTTTTCTCTCATGTTAGCTTGTCTTGCTGTCTCTGACAGTGGCTTGACCCGGCTGTAAGCCTGTGTGTCAGTACTCCTGTAGACCTCTTTTCTTTCAGCCGGTTCTGGGAACAGACAGCTGCTCCTGGTTTTGTGTGTCCTAAAGCCTTCAGCTAGGTCACTTTGAGCAGAAGAGCTGGTCTTACCTCTGCTCTCAGGCCTGTCAGCACTCTACGAGATTGGCTTTCAGCTCTGGGTTCAGGCAGAAACTAGAAAGTTCCTGCCAATGACTGCTCCTGTATTCCCATATCCAGAGGGCAGGTTCCTCTTGTGCCAGGAATGTGAGATGTGGAGGTCTTGTCTGAGCTCTCAGAATTGTCCGCACTTCTAGAGTCTAGCTCTCTCCCCCATAGGATTTGGGTAGAGAGGGCTGTTGTATTCAGAGGAGCAATTCTGCTCTTGGTTCAGCCAGAAACCAGAAGTGTCCTGTCTCAGAAGACTCTGTGTGTTTTAAGGCCACCAGGTATATTGCTTGGACCAGGAAAGTTGGTCTTACCTCTGTTCTCAGGTGTGGAGGGGCTCCTGGCGACTGGCTTTTAGCTCTGAGTGCAGGCAGAAACCTGAATGGTCCTACCCCTTGACTGGTCCTAGGTCCTGCCATTTAATTCTTAGTCATCTTATCAGTCCCCAGATTTACATTTCTGGTGCATGACAGAGCCAGTATATAAACTGTAATTTTCTATTTGTTGAAAAATAAAAAATAAAAAATAGTAATTATTTATGCAAACTACAATTCTGTTAGATGATTGAGCTGAAGTAGTGAAGAAGAGGAGAATTTACAAGATTCAAATTTGTTTTCTTTTATTATTTTGGTTTTCAAAATAGAGTGTCCCTGTGTAGTCTTGGTTATTCTTTAACTAGTTAGGTTGACTACACTGGCCTCAAACTCAAAGAAATCTGCCTGCCTCTGCCTGCTGAGTGCTGGCCATTACTTGCCAAAGGCAAGTGCCCTCAGTATCTGTGAGTAAAACAAATGTATTAAGCTGAGTAAAAAGTGAATTAACTCTTCACTAATTTGAATGTATTGTTGCTTAAGAACTTGGCTCAATTTAAAAAAATGAATTGGGCTGGGCAATGATGGTAGTTGTGCTCCCAGGGGCTGTGGAGCTTTGGGAAGGAGGGTCCCTTACCAGTTGCTGTATATGCAGCAAAACTCACAGGATACCTTCTGGCTGTAGTATCTTCAGGAGATCAGACAAGCTGGTCATCTGCCAAGGTAGAAAGCACCAGGCAGAAGGGGAGTGTAATTCAGGAGGTGCAGATTTTGCGGGTCATGGGTCATGAATGCATTGAGATCCCAGTGGCTGTGGGCCTTTGGGAGGGCCTCTTATCAGTTGCCCTTCATTGAGCAGAACTCCTGTGATTGCTTTAAGGCCATGGTGTCCTAAGGAGTCCAGACAAGCTAGTGATCTGCCCGGCAGAAGGCACAGGCCAGAAGGGCTCTATATCACTTTCTTATGCTTCAAAAAACTATTTTTTTTTATTAACTTGAGTATTTCTTATATACATTTCAAGTGTTATTCCCTTTCCCGGTTTCCGGGCAAACAACCCCCTCCCCCCTCCCCTTCCTTATGGGTGTTCCCCTGCCAACCCTCCCCCCATTGCCGCCCTCCCCCCATAGTCTAGTTCACTGGGGGTTCAGTCTTAGCAGGACCCAGGGCTTCCCCTTCCACTGGTGCTCTTACTAGGATATTCATTGCTACCTATGGGGTCAGAGTCCAGGGTCAGTCCATGTATAGTATTTAGGTAGTGGCTTGGTCCCTGGAAGCTCTGGTTGCTTGACATTGTTGTACTTTTGGGGTCTCGAGCCCCTTCAAGCTCGTCCAGTTCTTTCTCTGATTCCTTCAACGGGGGACCTATTCTCAGGTCAGTGGTTTGCTGCTGGCATTCGCCTCTGTATTTGCTGTATTCTGGCTGTGTCTCTCAGGAGCGATCTACATCCGGCTCCTGTCGGTCTGCACTACTTTGCTTCATCCATCTTGTCTAATTGGGTGGCTGTATATGTATGGGCCACATGTGGGGCAGGCTCCGAATGGGTGTTCCTTCAGTCTCTGTTTTAATCTTTGCCTCTCCCTTCCCTGCCAAGGGTATTCTTTTTCCTCATTTAAAGAAGGAGTGAAGCATTCACATTTTGATCATCCGTCTTGAGTTTCGTTTGTTCTAGGGATCTAGGGTAATTCAAGCATTTGGGCTAAAAGCCACTTATCAATGAGTGCATACCATGTATGTCTTTCTGTGATTGGGTTAGCTCACTCAGGATGATATTTTCCAGTTCCAACCATTTGCCTACGAATTTCATAAACTCGTTGTTTTTGATAGCTGAGTAATATTCCATTGTGTAGATGTACCACATTTTCTGTATCCATTCCTCTGTTGAAGGGCATCTGGGTTCTTTCCATTTTCTGGCTATTATAAATAAGGCTGCGATGAACATAGTGGAGCACGTGTCTCTTTTATATGTTGAGGCATCTTTTGGGTATATGCCCAAGAGAGGTATAGCTGGATCCTCAGGCAGTTCAATGTCCAATTTTCTGAGGAACCTCCAGACTGATTTCCAGAGTAGTTGTACCAGTTTGACATCCTACCAACAATGGAGGAGTGTTCCTCTTTCTCCACATCCTCGCCAGCATCTGCTGTCACCTGAGTTTTTGATCTTAGCCATTCTCACTGGTGTGAGGTGAAATCTCAGGGTTGTTTTGATTTGCATTTCCCTTGTGACTAAAGATGTTGAACATTTCTTTAGGTGTTTCTCAGCCATTCGGCATTCCTCAGCTGTGAATTCTTTGTTTAGCTCTGAACCCCATTTTTTAATAGGTTTATTTGTTTCCCTGCGGTCTAACTTCTTGAGTTCTTTGTATATTTTGGATATAAGGCCTCTATCTGTTATAGGATTGGTAAAGATCTTTTCCCAATCTGTTGGTTGCCGTTTTGTCCTAACCACAGTGTCCTTTGCCTTACAGAAGCTTTGCAGTTTTATGAGATCCCATTTGTCGATTCTTGATCTTAGAGCATAAGCCATTGGTGTTTTGTTCAGGAAATTTTTTCCAGTGCCCATGTGTTCCAGATGCTTCCCTAGTTTTTCTTCTATTAGTTTGAGTGTGTCTGGTTTGATGTGGAGGTCCTTGATCCACTTGGACTTAAGCTTTGTACAGGGTGATAAGGATGGATCGATCTGCATTCTTCTACATGTTGCCCTCCAGTTGAACCAGCACCATTTGCTGAAAATGCTATCTTTTTTCCATTGGATGGTTTTGGCTCGTTTGTCAAAAATCAAGTGACCAATGGTGTGTGGGTTCATTTCTGGGTCTTCAATTCTATTCCATTGGTCTATCTGTCTGTCTCTGTACCAATACCATGCAGTTTTTATCACTATTGCTCTGTAATACTGCTTGAGTTCAGGGATAGTGATTCCCCCTGAAGTCCTTTTATTGTTGAGGATAGCTTTAGCTATCCTGGGTTTTTTGTTATTTCAGATGAATTTGCAAATTGTTCTGTCTAACTCTTTGAAGAATTGGATTGGTATTTTGATGGGGATTGCATTGAATCTGTAGATTGCTTTTGGTAAAATGGCCATTTTTACTATATTAATCCTGCCAATCCATGAGCATGGGAGATCTTTCCATCTTCTGAGGTCTTCTTCAATTTCTTTCCTCAGTGTCTTGAAGTTCTTATTGTACAGATCTTTTACTTGCTTGGTTAAAGTCACACTGAGGTACTTTATATTATTTGGGTCTATTATGAAGGGTGTCGTTTCCCTAATTTCTTTCTCGGCTTGTTTCTCTTTTCTATATTGGAAGGCAACTGATTTATTTGCGTTAATTTTATACCCAGCCACTTTGCTGAAGTTGTTTATCAGCTTTAGTAGTTCTCTGGTGGAACTTTTGGGATCACTTAAATATACTATCATGTCATCTGCAAATAGTGATATTTTGACTTCTTCTTTTCCGATCTGTATCCCCTTGATCTCCTTTTGTTGTCTGATTGCTCTGGCTAGAACTTCAAGAACTATATTGAATAAGTAGGGAGAGAGTGGGCAACCTTGTCTAGTCCCTGATTTTAGTGGGATTGCTTCAAGTTTCTCTCCATTTAGTTTAATGTTAGCAACTGGTTTGCTGTATATGGCTTTTACTATGTTTAGGTATGGGCCTTGAACTCCTATTCTTTCCAGGACTTTTATCATGAAGGGGTGTTGAATTTTGTCAAATGCTTTCTCAGCATCTAATGAAATGATCATGTGTTTCTGTTCTTTCAGTTTGTTTATATAATGGATCACGTTGATGGTTTTCCGTATATTAAACCATCCCTGCATGCCTGGGATGAAGCCTACTTGATCATGGTGGATGATTGTTTTGATGTGCTCTTGAATTCGGTTTGCCAGAATTTTGTTGAGTATTTTTGCGTCGATATTCATAAGGGAAATTGGTCTGAAGTTCTCTTTCTTTGTTGTGTCTTTGTGTGGTTTAGGTATAAGAGTAATTGTGGCTTCGTAGAAGGAATTCAGTAGTGCTCCATCTGTTTCAATTTTGTGGAATAGTTTGGATAATATTGGTATGAGGTCTTCTATGAAGGTTTGATAAAATTCTGCACTAAACCCGTCTGGACCTGGGCTCTTTTTGGTTGGGAGACCTTTAATGACTGCTTCTATTTCCTTAGGAGTTATGGGGTTTTTAACTGGTTTATCTGTTCCTCATTTAATTTCGATACCTGGTATCTGTCTAGGAAATTGTCCATTTCCTTAAGATTTTCAAGTTTTGTTGAATATAGGTTTTTATAGTAAGATCTGATGATTTTTTGAATTTCCTCTGAATCTGTTGTTATGTCTCCCTTTTCATTTCTGATTTTGTTAATTTGGACGCACTCTCTGTGTCCTCTCGTTAGTGTGGCTAAGGGTTTATCTATCTTGTTGATTTTCTCAAAGAACCAACTTTTGGTTCTGTTGATTCTTTCTATGGTCCTTTTTGTTTCTACTTGGTTGATTTCAGCTCTGAGTTTGATTATTTCCTGCCTTCTACTCCTCCTGGGTGTATTTGCTTCTTTTTGTTCTAGAGCTTTTAGGTGTGCTGGCAAGCTGCTGAAATATGCTCTTTCCTGTTTCTTTCTGCAGGCACTCAGCGCTATGAGTTTTCCTCTTAGCACAGCTTTCATTGTGTCCCATAAGTTTGGGTATGTTGTATCTTCATTTTCATTAAATTCTAAAAAGTTTTTAATTTCTTTCTTTATTTCTTCCTTGACCAGGTTATCATTGAGTAGAGCATTGTTCAATTGCCACGTATATGTGGGCATTCTTCCCTTATTGTTATTGAAGACCAGTTTTAGGCCGTGGTGGTCCGATAGCACGCATCGGATTATTTCTCTCTTTTTGTAACTGTTGAGGCCCGTTTTTTGACCAATTATATGGTCAATTTTGGAGAAAGTACCATGAGGAGCTGAGAAGAAGGTATATCCTTTTGCTTTAGGATAGAATGTTCTATAAATATCCGTTAAGTCCATTTGGCTCATGACTTCTCTTAGTCTGTCGACATCACTGTTTAATTTCTGTTTCCATGATCTGTCCATTGATGAGAGTGGGGTGTTGAAATCTCCCACTATTATTGTGTGAGGTGCAATGTGTGTTTTGAGCTTTAGTAAGGTTTCTTTTACGTATGTAGGTGCCCTTGTATTTGGGGCATAGATATTTAGGATTGAGTGTTCATCTTGGTGGATTTTTCCTTTGATGAATATGAAGTGTCCTTCCTTATCTTTTTTGATGACTTTTAGTTGGAAATTGATTTTATTTGATATTAGAATGGCTACTCCAGCTTGCTTCTTCTGACCATTTGCTTGGAAAGTTGTTTTCCAGCCTTTCACTCTGAGGTAGTGTCTGTCTTTGTCTCTGAGGTGTGTTTCCTGTAGGCAGCAGAATGCAGGGTCCTCGTTGCGTATCCAGTTTGTTAATCTATGTCTTTTTATTGGGGAGTTGAGGCCATTGATATTGAGAGATATTAAGGAATAGTGATTATTGCTTCCCGTTTTATTCATATTTGGATGTGAGGTTATGTTTGTGTGCTTTCATTCTCTTTGTTTTGTTGCCAAGACGATTAGTTTCTTGCTTCTTCTAGGGTATAGCTTGCCTCCTTATGTTGGGCTTTACTATTTATTATCCTTTGTAGTGCTGGATTTGTAGAAAGATATTGTGTAAATTTGGTTTTGTCATGGAATATCTTGGTTTCTCCATCAATGTTAATTGAGAGTTTTGCTGGATACAGTAACCTGGGCTGGCATTTGTGTTCTCTTAGGGTCTGTATGACATCAGTCCAGGATCTTCTGGCCTTCATAGTTTCTGGCGAAAAGTCTGGTGTGATTCTGATAGGTCTGCCTTTATATGTTACTTGACCTTTTTCCCTTACTGCTTTTAATATTCTTTCTTTATTTTGTGCGTTTGGTGTTTTGACTATTATGTGACGGGAGGTGTTTCTTTTCTGGTCCAATCTATTTGGAGTTCTGTAGGCTTCTTGTATGTCTATGGGTATCTCTTTTTTTAGGTTAGGGAAGTTTTCTTCTATGATTTTGTTGAAGATATTTACTGGTCCTTTGAGCTGGGAGTCTTCACTCTCTTCTATACCTATTATCCTTAGGTTTGATCTTCTCATTGAGTCCTGGATTTCCTGTATGTTTTGGACCAGTAGCTTTTTCCGCTTTACATTATCTTTGACAGTTGAGTCAATGATTTCTATGGAATCTTCTGCTCCTGAGATTCTCTCTTCCATCTCTTGTATTCTGTTGGTGAGGCTTGTATCTACAGCTCCTTGTCTCTTCTTTTGGTTTTCTATATCCAGGGTTGTTTCCATGTGTTCTTTCTTGATTGCTTCTATTTCCATTTTTAATTCCTTCAACTGTTTGATTGTGTTTTCCTGGAATTCTTTCAGGGATTTTTGTGTCTCCTCTCTATGGGCTTCTACTTGTTTATTTATATTTTCCTGGAATTCTTTCAGGGATTTTTGTGTCTCCTCTCTATGGGCTTCTACTTGTTTATTTATGTTTTCCTGGAATTCTTTCAGGGATTTTTGCGATTCTTTCAGGCATTTTTGCGATTCCTCTCTGTAGGCTTCTACTTGTTCTCTAAGGGAGTTCTTCACGTCTTTCTTGAAGTCCTCCAGCATCATGATCAAAAATGATTTTGGAACTAGATCTTGCTTTTCTGGTGTGTTTGGATATTCCATGTTTGTTTTGATGGGAGAATTGGGCTCCGATGGTGCCATGTAGTCTTGGTTTCTGTTGCTTGCATTCCTGTGCTTGCCTCTCGCCATCAGATTATCTCTAGTGTTACTTTGTTCTGCTATTTCTGACAGTGGCTAGACTGTCCTATAAGCCTGTGTGTCAGGAGTGCTGTAGACCTGTTTTCCTCTCTTTCAGTCAGTTATGGGGACAGAGTGTTCTGCTTTCCGGCGTGTGGTTTTTCCTCTCTACAGGTCTTCAGCTGTTCCTGTGGGCCTGTGTCTTGAGTTCACCAGGCAGCTTTCTTGCAGCAGAAAAGTTGGTCTTACCTGTGGTCCCGAGGCTCAAGTTCGCTCGTGGGGTGCTGCTCACGGGCTCTCTGCAGCGGCAGCAACCAGGAAGACTTGTGCCGCTGTTTCCGGGAGCTTCAGTGCACCAGGGTTCCAGATGGTCTGTCTCTTCCGCTCTGCAGCCTCAGGAGTGCCCACCTGGCCAGGCGGTTGGGTCTCTCTCTCACAGGGTCTGGGGGCAGAGAGCTGCTGCGGGCCGGGATCCGAGGGTGTGGGACTTCCGGTAAACACAGAACGTGCCCGGTCCTAGAGGAATTCTGCTTCCCTGTGTCCCAAGCTCACCAGGCAGCTTTCTTGCAGCAGAAAAGTTGGTCTTACCTGTGGTCCCGGGGCTCAAGTTCGCTCGTGGGGTGCTGCCCACGGGCTCTCTGCAGCGGCAGCAACCAGGAAGACCTGTGCCACCCCTTCCGGGAGCTTCAGTGCACCAGGGTTCCAGATGGTCTTTGGCTTTTTCCTCTGGCGTCCGAGATGTGTGTGCAGAGAGCAGTCTCTTCTGGTTTCCCAGGCTTGTCTGCCTCTCTGAAGGTTCAGCTCTCCCTCCCACGTGATTTGGGTGCAGAGAACTGTTTATCCGGTCTGTTTCCTTCAGGTTCTGGTGGTGTCTCAGGCAGGGGTCCTGCCGCTCCTGGGCCCTCCCACACGGGAGCCCAGAGGCCTTATACAGTTTCCTCTTGGGCCAGGGATGTGGGCAGGGGTGAGCAGTGTTGGTGGTCTCTTCCGCTCTGCAGCCTCAGGAGTGCCCACCTGACCAGGCGGTTGGGTCTCTCTCTCACCCAAAAAACTCTTATATAGCCAGACTCACGAGGAGACAAAAAACAGTGTCTCAGTTCTAAGACCACTGAAAATATGTGTTTTCTTATGTTTAAGTAACCCCTGTGAGAATTTCACTCCAGCCTCAAAGGGGTTGCTACCAATAAGTTGACAAACATTGGTAGAATATTCATTTTATGTTACAAGTTTGCAGAAAATATTAATAGGTACAGCACATTTTTTGGGGGGGGGGAGTCAGACATTTTCTAGAGAGACGCAACCTACCTGTTCATCTACCCAACCCAAATGAAAATCGAAAACAACCAATTCCAACTTGTTGAACCAATGAGCTTTATTGGAATTATATAGAGGAGTACATGAATGAGTTAGGAAATGAGTCTCAGGGACTCAAAGACAATTGCTATTCTGAAATTTAAAACCAGCATATGATACAGAATATGAGTATTGGACACTAGTAGCAAACTGCCTAGCTCTAGGCATATTTACAGGATAAAGAGCACCCTATCTTTGTGGCTCACTTTGTCAAATCCTCTTTTAAGAAGTATAATGTGTCTGAGTATCTTCATTTGAGTAAAGTATACCGAATGCTGTCAGTTTCATTAGCAAATTTGAGGCATGTATTTCATAGCTTCTCTTCGAAATAGATCATTTTAGTCTCCAAGAAACTTTATACAATTCCATACTCTTCTAGCTTCTCAACTGTGTTTTCATTATGATATAATTGAAAGTGAACAAGTAAAAACTTTTAATGAAATTTTTCCTTCATTGTCATACTTTCAGTTTCTCTCAGTGTAAACTCTGGGTAGTTTCTAAGATTTGAGCAGTAATTAATACCTTCACAAGTTTCATACACACACACACACACACACACACACATATATATATAAATATATATATATATGTACATATACATATATATATGAATATATATATACTAGTTATCTACTCAAGTGTTGCAAACAATAGCACATGCCACATTTTTCCAGTGGACACATTTTTTTCTGTCTAAATATGTCCAGGTATTTTTTTAGATCTGAGATCTAAGTAAAGACCTTTCCTCATGCATTACATTTCTGTTTTTTTTTCCTGTATGCATTCTTCGATGTATTCTAATCAATGAGTCAACAGTAAAATATTTGTACATTTACTACAATTGTAAGGTCTCTCCTATATGTATTCCTTGATAAATTATAAGATAACCTCCCTTGAGAATGAATTTTTCTCATTTAGTTCATTCATGAAGTTTCATTACTGTATGAATTCTCTGATGTGTGCTAAGATTGTTTCTGGCAAAAGAATTCATCACATTCACTATATTTTTAAGGTTTTTCTCCTGCATAAATTCTCTAATGAATTCTAACACTGCTTTTGCAGGTAAGCACTTGTCTACATTTGTAAGGCTTCTCTCCTGTATGAATTCCCTGATGAGTAAGAAGACTAAATTTTTGGGTAAATCATATGTCACATTCACATTTGTAAGTTTTTTCTCCTACATGAATTCTCTGATGTTTTCTAAGATCGCATTTGTAGGAATAGCATTTTTTACATTCACTACATTTGTAAGGTTTCTCTCCTGTATGAACTCTGTGATGTAAATTAAAACTGCTTTTGTAGGTAAAGCATTTGTCACATTCACTACATTTGTATGGTTTCTCCCCTGTATGAATCCTCTGATGAACTGTAAGACTGCGTTTTTGGGTAAATTGTTTGCCACAATCACTACATTTGTAAGGTTTATTTCCTGTATGTATTCTCTGATGATTTCTAAGACGATGCTCCTTAGTAAAGTATTCGTCACATTCACTGCATTTGTAAAGTTTCTCTCCTGTATGAATTCTCTGATGAACTATAAGACTGCTTTTCCGGATGAAGCATTTGTCACATTCACTACATTTGTAAGGTTTCTCTCCTGCATGAATTCTCTGATGAAAAATAAGACTACATTTTTGGGTAAAGTATTTGCCACATTCACTACATTTGTAAGGTTTCTCTCCTGTATGAATTCGCTGATGAATTGTAAGATTGCTTTTCAGGGTAAAAGATTTGTCACATTCACTACATTTGTAAGGTTTCTCTCCTGAATGTATTCTCTGATGAATTCTAAGACGATATTTCTTGGTAAAGCATTTGTCACATTCACTACATCTGTAAAGTTTTTCTCCTGTATGAATTCTTTGATGAATATTCATATCACTTATGAAGGTAAAGCGTTTGTCACAATCACTGCATTTATAACCTTTCTCTCCTGTATGAATTCTTTGATGAATGATAAGACTGCGTTTCTGGAAAAAGCCTTTGTCACATTCACTACATTTATAAGGATTTTCTCTTGTATGAATGCTCTGATGTCTTCTAAGATCACCTTTACGGGTAAAGCATTTTTCACATTCACTACATTTGTAAGCTTTTTCTCCTGTGTGTATTCTATGATGACTCCTAAGGCCACTTTTGAAGGTAAAACATTTGTCACATTCGCTACATTTGTAAGGTTTTTCTCCTGTATGAATTCTCTGATGTTTTCTAAGATCACCAATTTGGGTGAAGCATTTGTCACATTCAATACATTTGTGAGGTTTCTTTCCTGTATGACGTCTCTGATGTTTTCTAAGATAACTGTTGTGTGTGAAGCATTTGTCACATTCACTACATCTGTAAGGTTTCTTTCCTGTATGATTTCTCTGATGAATAATAAGACTGTATTTTTGGGTAAAGTGTTTGCCACATTCACTACATTTGTATGGTTTCTCCCCTGTATGAATTCTCTGATGAATTGAAAGACTGCCTTTTTGAGTAAAGTGTTTGCCACATTCGCTACATTTATATGGTTTACTTCCTGTATGTATGCTCTGATGATTTCTAAGACGATACTCGTCAGTAAAGCATTTGTCACATTCACTGCATTTGTAAAGTTTCTCTCCTGTATGAATTCTCTGATGAACTATAAGACTGCTTTTCCGGATGAAGCATTTGTCACATTCACTACATTTATAAGGTTTTTCTCCTGCATGAATTCTCTGATGAATAATAAGACTACATTTTTGGGTAAAGTATTTGCCACATTCACTACATTTGTAAGGTTTCTCTCCTGTGTGAATTCGCTGATGAATTCTAAGATTGCCTTTCAGGGTAAAAGATTTGTCACATTCACTACATTTGTAAGGTATCTGTCCTGTGTGAACTGTCTGATGCTGTCTAAGCTTGCATTTCTTGGGAAAGCATTTGGCACATTCACTACATTTGTAAGGTTTCTTTCTATTATAAGTTTGTTTGAGCATGAATTTTTGTTTAGAGTCAAAAACTTTATCAAGCTCTGTACCATTGTATTCTTTCTTTCCTCTGAGGTTTCGCTGAGTTAAGCCCATGGTAGAGCATGAAGTTAAACAGTTTACACAGTTTTTACATTTGCAAGGTTCTCTGTTGTTTCCAGTTTCATTTCTGCTTAGGTTTGATGATTCAACCGATGTATCCCTGAGGTTAGTTTTATAAGGTGTACTTTGGATGGATTCATGAATGATTTTGCCAAGCTCATGACATTTATAAGACTTCCCTTGGATATTTACATGCTTCTGGACAATATGCTGTGTGTCTCGATCCAAGATGTTCTCATATTTTTGACACCTGAAATGATTCTCTAAAAAGAAAGTACAATTAGAGTTGGCAGGAATTAGCGGATAAGTAAGACAATATCCCATGTTCTCTGAAAATTTCTAATGTAAATTAGTGATTCTCAAGGATAGAGCTCTCAAAAGTCGTCTTTCTGGTTTCACAATCACCACATAGATTCTTAGAACAACCTCAAATCTCATCGAATGATAGGAAAACAGTAGCCTTCTATTTCTTATTTAAACACTGTGCTTTGCAGAAGCTAAAGAGTAGGTGATAGAGGAGTAAAGGGCTCTGAGAACGTATCTCTCTAAAGGATCCTGTAAAGAAATGTTTCTCTATTCTCTTGATTATATTTTGTGACAGAGTAGTATAGTGTGCCTTTGGTCAGCTAGGAACTCATTATGAAATCCACATTGGCATGGAACTCATGATACGAAAGCCATGCTGTACCAAATTAAACATAGAAACAATAGGTCAAAATTAAATAAATATGCAAGAAGAAAATTCTCTATTTAGAACCTCCTGCATTTTAAAAATTCATAAGCAATTCAAGACCAATTATCACAGGTATGGCAATATGTTTTCTTGCTCTGAATATTCAATTGTTTTTGAACTTTGAAGTTTGATTAAAAGTCTATATGATATTTTAAGAGAGAACACAGAATACAACACTAGATCCTCTTCCAAAGAATGGAGAGAAATATAAAGGAAACATAATGAAGAACTTATGTTGGTAGCCAGAATTTCCCTTATTCTGGGAGTCTCTAGATATGTCTGAGTGTTTATATAAGCACACAGTAAGTAATTTCAAATAATGAGTCAGGAATTCTTAAAAAAAAATGTTCTTACCCACAAAACCCAGATTTTTGTAATTCTCCAACATCACATCCATGTACAACACCCTCTGAGCATAGTCAAGACGTTCCCATTCTTCCAGTGAGAAGTCCACAGCCACATCCTTGAATGTTATCTGACCCTGTAATGAAAAACTATCCATTTACCATGTGCTTCTGGATGAAAGTGTTTTCCTAGGGAAAAAAGAACTAAAGAGTAGGAGACATGTAATTGAAAGATCCCACGCAGAGAGACCCTTACTCAAGTCTTGGGAAATCGCGGACCCCAGACACAGAGAGACCATTTTGGATGTAATAAGCAAAGGTGAGGTTTATTACGGAGACCTATTACAGAGATCTCCGGGCCGACACATATCCCACGCAGGAGACAGAGGTATCGACCCCGAGAGGCTGGGAAAAAGAGTATTTAAAGGCAGAGGCTGTGAGCACCAGGGGATGGGGGATGTCAAAGGGGAATGCACCACAAGTTACAAGATTGTTTTATGGCTCTAGGAGATAAGGGGACGCCAGAAGGTTTTATGGCCCCCTGGTTCCTGGAACAGAGCTACTAAATCAGGAGAAGGGTAGGGTCTTCAGGTCCTCATTATTTTTAAAAGTTTGTCAAAATTGATGGAGCATTTGTATTTGAAACACCTCTGGTTAGGCTTGGGCTGCCAGGTTTCCTGGAATGCTCTCTGTAGGACACAATGGCTAGAAAGCACAAGTAGGGGCTTATCAGGGTCTGGAGGACATCTGGTTAAAGTATGACTCTGAGTAAGCTGGGGGGATGTCTCTGGATGGTTTATGGGTCAGTCCTCGATAGCCTGAGCTGGTTTTTGCATTCCTTTTCTTTATCTTTATGGCCTGCTCTTCCTGGCGGCAGGGCTTAGCCCTGAGTTTGTGGCTTTTGGGGCTAACTCTTTTAATTTTATATTTCTAAACCTAGAATTCGTATAATTCTCTTTTCATAATAAGTATAAGTCATAGCAAATATTCAAGGACAAACATCTATAGGTGCTATAGAAATGTGTGAGAAGTTAAGCATTGCTGGAGTTATTAGATAGTGCACAGAATGACATACTATATTACGTACATTCCTAAAGTCTCTCTCCATCATGAATTTTCTGACGTTTTCTAAGATCTTAGCAACCAATAAACATGCCACCATCACTTCATTTTAAAAATTTTTGTGGTTTGGATTCTGTAATCCTTAATTATCTACCAGCACCCACATGAATTAAACAATAGAGTTTTATTTCTAGTCCTTTAAAATCTAATTCTCTCTTCTAATTTCTATAGGCTGGAGGAATATACAGCACACATACATACATTCAGGCAAATGTACAAACATATATGAAGAAAAACTGAAATTTAATTTTAATAAAGTATGTTACCTAAAATAGTCATAGTCTTTATTTCCCTTTTCTCTGCAACAGGATTACATAATAGAATCATAAACATCAAACTTTCAGGGAACATAACACACCGTGTAAGGTCTAGATGCAGGAATGTTCCATTATGAAGTATAGGGCTGTTATTAAACAGGATTCTAGTGTCATAGCACAGATGGTCAAGACATAACGAGTAAGACTGTGCTTTAAAATTGTATAGCTGTCAGCCTTGCTCTACTATGGACATGGTATCAATCCTGTCTGCAGCTGGATCTCATCGGAGTCTATCCTAAAATACTTAGTTGACATCCTGAGGCCTATGTACAATGCTGCACCATGTCCAGATCAAAGAGGTAGAATGTGAAATGCAGGATTGTTGGATGAATTAAAACCACAGCTTTTTCTTTAAACAGAAAAAGAGTGCAATATTAATGAACACACTTAACATTCCAAAGGAAACACAATCAAGTACTTTGTAAAGATGTTTTATGAGATTATATTCACACCAGTAAAATGAGTAAACAAAAACTGTATTAAAGAGTATTAAAATTATTTAAAGGTTTTTCAAAGTGGACATATCCAATACACATAATAACAATTCCATAACTTTCATATGGTCTTTTACTACAGAATAATTAGACATGTATGTGTAAATAACTGGTATATGTAACAATGCACTCAGATGAAGTACAACAATTTCCATTGATCAAATTGTGTTTTAAGTTGATGTAATTAAACTAACTTTTTAAAATATATTATTGCTTGTGAGATTGACTTAAGTGAATATTTAAACCTTCTAATTTTAACTTTCTTGTCTTTTCTTTCTATGCCCATCGCTGCTAACTACCAGGCCTGACTTCAGTCCCAAGAGCTTGATGCTGAATTCATGGATTCAGGGGTATAACATGTCATTTATAAAAACATGCAGATGATCACTTATATACTTAATCACAAAATAAAATATATTGTACAAAAAGCAGCACTACGACCCTTCACAGTTTTTCCCTATATAATACATAGCTTACAAGAGAAGAAAAACACAGGAAGGATGGAGCATTCTTCCCATTAAAGAACAGAAGAAACAAATTAAGAGGGACATTCACAAATACTTGAAATTTCATGGCTTATAAAATGCCAGGACAATACTCTCCAGAAGAATTTTACTAATATATTCCATGTGCTTCAGTACAAAGGTCCATATTGCAATGTTTATACTACTTCTAAAAAATTGAACAAAGGACAAAAAGGAAATAATCATCTGCATATTGAGAACTGACGCCACTGAGCACTGGGCAGACTTTTCCAACAAATTTCACGTGTTGACACACCCATGATCACTCTGTGACATAAAATGCCAAAAAGAGATACCAGAATACTGCAATCTGCATCTCCTCACAAACCCATCGATGTTATGGTGAGAAAAAGCCACATATTCTTTACATCATCTATGCCTCAAAGGAACTGAAATAGTTATTTGGATTCAAGACCGGGTGTGTATTCTAATTCTTCTCTTCCATATGCTCTATACTTCCATACATTGCTCAATGATGTCAGTGTCCATGTATTTGCAGATCAACATTCATAAAGTTGTTTCTGCAAACCTGACTATTCCGGAAATGCAATTTATGTGGCATAGGAAACCTTCCTTTCCCACTAATATTAAAGGACACAGGTCCATGCAGTGTAGAAATTAGTCATCAAGATATTATTTGAGCACCATCTACAATACATTCTCTATCAGAACTGCAGCTCTTTAATCCTTGGAAACTCATGTCCTCACAGTATAAAATCCAGTAAAAATACAATAGGACAAGTATGTGCTTATCCCATTTGATGTAAAAGATCTAAAGGATTAAGTTTGATCACTGGAGAAGAAAAGAGATGAATTACAGACACCAAATACTTTCAATAACTTTACCAGAGGTAGACAGCTAAAGTCTCAAATGGTTTAAGTAATAATAGGAATTTCAAAGAAATGTGGACAGGACACTGACCTGAGGAGCATTTTCAAGAGAAGCATTCATTCTTCTTGTTACTTTTCTCTGAAAAATTCAAAGCTAAAATAAATACAACTCTATTATAAATAATACTAAACCACTTAAAAGACAGAAAAATGAAAATGATACCAGAGAACTTCCTACATTCCTACATAAAGGAGAGCATGGAATGATGTATGCAATATGGCAATGAAAATGACTACAATCTGAGGCTTTTTCTAACCTCAACAGGCACCAGGCAGAAACACAGAGCACATACATACCTGTTATAAAACATTACTGCTCAGAATTATTTTTGTAAACTTTTGAAGGTCTAGAGTCGGAGGCAAATGGCTACTGGGGACTCAAATGGATGCCTAGCAGTAAATGGAGGTTCATTAGTCATCAAACTAAAATATAGTATCTGACCCTTAGGGCACATTTCATTTCTTTCTACCTTGCAGACACAGTACCTCTATTTTCCATGTGTGTCCTGCTGTCTTGCTGTACAGACACAGATTCAGTCCACCAAATATATTGATTTTTCAAACTGATAAATCATCACCACGTCAAATTACAGTCATTTTCTTCATCATCTACAAAGGCTTTACATTGTTCCTGAGGTCAAATGTACCTTTTCAATTACTCTTCCTTTCAATGAGGAATTCTTTTCTAAGATGCATGCACACTTTTGTGTGAGAATATTGATCACTAAATCCATGTGAACGCAGTTATAAGTAGAATATTACAATTCAGGACACATCTGTATTTAAATGGAATGTCCATGTGCTAAATGTTCTAAGCCAGTGGTCTAGGCCTTTCTAATGCTGCAACCTTTTAATACAGTACAAGGAACTCATGAATTGATATTTGTACATGTGGCAGACACACATGTAGGTTGATGTAGCAGTGGCGCATCCTAAGACTATTAGAAATACATGATTAACAGTGGTCTTAGGTGACCCCTGTGAAAGAGTCAATTGACCCTCCAAGGGGTCACGATCGTCACGTTGAGAACTGTTCTAGACAATGCCAAGGGAGCATTATCAAGAAGCAGGCATGGTAGAAACTCTCTGATGGTTGCTACTCATAAGAGGATATGCATAGAGATAAAGTGAATCACTTCAGGGTATGTTCTTGGGAGGATTCATTCATTATGTCAGATCTATCAAAATTCTACAATGGATGAAAACATCTTCCTCAATATGCATAAATCTGTATATTAGTATTGTTCTAGGCAGCTCTTAGGTCCTCAATTATTAATTAATAAATATGACTCAATTGAGACCCTTCAGTACCTGGCTGTTAATTCCACATGAAAGCAAAAATGTATGACATAGATCTCCTGTCATGTATACCTATACATATGCATTCACACACAGGCATAAAAATACACGTATAAATACATACATATATACATATGTTTATGTATGTCCCCAAAATAGGAACTCATTCTGAATGTTAAAATATTATTTCAAAAAATGATCATGACCATTATACTAGCATATATGCAACTCTTTTTATGTATTCTTAAGTTTCTCTCATGTCAAATAATTCTCTAGACATTTAACAGACACTTGGATGGTATCTTTCTATGCCAATGCCCAGGTAGTTTAGTGTGACAGTGGTAAAGAGTAGGTGGTTAGCATACTGTGGAAAGTCAAACCATATTAATGAACATTGAGGAGAAAAATGATGATTTTTCTAGGAGCAAGTGGGTATCAATCTTTTATGTCATAAAACTAGGCCAGACAAGAGCAAGTGTTGACACAGCATCTCCACACTAACAATGTTTGAAGACTGTACAAACTGAGAAATGAATTCTCCAATACTTTTGGAAAAATCTATAATTATCTTGCACAGAGGATACTGCAGAACACTGAAAGAAAAGAGATGTTAGACAGCCGTCACACAAAGCTGACTTTACCCTGACTTAAAAAAACCAGATGAATAAAAAAAAACTTATGAAGGAACAAAATCATAGACCAGTTAAAAGGGTGTACACTGACGAAAAAGATTCTCTTTAATGGATAGAGAAAGGGGACAAGTTGATTTCATGCCAATGATGTAAGAGTGTTTCAAGACCAAAAGAAAAAATTCAAGACACAAAATACATATAATCATTGAGAGAAGACAGCCAACCCTGTCAACATATTCATGAAAGACCCAAGGCAAAACGTCACATTGGCTCACTATGAAAGCACTGAAGAATATGAAAACAGAAGGAACAGACCTCAGCATAATTAGATAGTAGCCAACATCCTAACCCATCACTACATAATTTAAAGACAACCTCCATCATTCTTCTGTACTCAAAAGAAAAGAATGTGCAATGCCTTTAAACTAACTCATAACAGTGTATCAGTGTTTATCAAGAGCAAGTAAGACTTAGAACATTTTGCATGAATAAGAAAACAAGGATGCATGTTTTCTGAAATTATAATTTCTGAAACATGATTTTTCAATTCAACAACTACAAACATCCCCCAAGGTATCTCCAATCTGATAATACTCTTTTCTAAATTTTATTTTTCTTGAATATTTTATTTATTTACATTTCAAATGTTATCACCTTTCTTCCCTCTCCCATACACCCTCCCCCTCTCATAATCTCTCCTGCTCCTCCTCCCCCTACTTCTATGAGGATGCTTCCACTCCCACCCACCCACTCTTACTTCAACACCCTGGCATTTCCCTACATTAGGGAAAGAAGCCTTTACAAAGCCAAGGGCTTTTCATCCTATTGATGCTGGACAATGTCATCCTCTGCTACATATGTGATTGAAGTCATGGGTTCCTCAATGTGTACTCTTTGGTTGCTTTAGTCCCTGGGAACTCTGGTGGGGTTTGGTTGGTTGATGTTGTTCTTCCTATGGTGTCGTAAAACCCCTTCAGCTCCTTCAGTCTTTCCTCTAACTCCTCCATTGGGGTCCCCTTGTTCAGTCAATGGTTAGCTGCAAGCATACTCATCTGTATCAGTAGGGCTCTGGCAGAGCCTCTCAGGAGACACCCATGCCTGACTCCTGTCAGTAAGCAAGTCTTGGCATCAAAAACAATGATTGGGTTTGGTGGCTACATACAGAATGGATCCCCAGGTGGGGCAGTCTCTGGGTAACCTTTTCTTCAGTCCCTCCTTCACTCTTTGTCCCTGTATTTCCTCCCATGGATATTTTGTTTTTGCTTCTAAGAAAAAATCAAACAACCACATTTTGGCCTTCCTTATTCTTAAGCTTCATATGATCTATGAATTTTTTCTTAGGTATTCCAAGCTTTTGGGCTAATAGCCACTTAACAGTGAGTGCATTCCATGTGTGATCCTTTGTGACTAGGTTTCCTCAGTCATGATATTTTCTAGGTCCATCTATCTGCCTATGAATTTCATGAAGGTATTGTTTTTAATAGCTGAAAACTACTCCATTGTATAAATGTACCACATTTTCTGAATCCAATCCTCTGTTGAAGGACATCCGGATTCTTTCCAGCTTCTGGCTATTATAAAGAAGGCTGCTAAAAACATAGTGGAACATGAGTCCTTATTATATGTTGGAGCTTCTTTTGGGTGTATGTCCAGGAGTTTCATAGCTGGATTCTCAGGTAGTACTAGGTTCAGTTTTCTGACGAACCACCAGAACGATGTCCAGCTTGCAATTCCACCAACAATGGAGGAGTGTTCCTCTTTCTTTACAACCCCACTACCATGTATTGTCATCCAAGTTTTTGATCTTAGCCATTCTGACTGTTGTGAGGTAGTATCTCAGGGTTATTTTCATTTGTATTTCCCTGATGACTAAGGATGTTGTACATTTGCTATTCTTTAGCTGAGAATTCTTTTTTTAGCTCTGTGCCCTATTTTTAAATGGGATTATTTGATTCTCTGGAGTCTAACTTCTTGAATTCTTTGTATATGTCAGATATTAGCCCTCTATCGTAAGTAGGATTGGCAAAGATATTTTCTCAATGAATCTTTAATTTCTTTCTTTATTTCTTCTTTGACCAATTTATCACGGAGTAGAGAGTTGTTCAGCTTCCATGAATATATGGGCTTTCTTTTGTTATTGTTCTTATTGAAGTCTAGACTTAGTCCATGAGATTATATGCATGGGATTATTTCAGTCTTCTTGTATCTGTTGAGGCCTGTTTTGTGACCAATTATATGGTCAGTTTTGGAGAAGTTACCATGAGGTGCTGAGAAGAAGGTATATTCTTTTGTAATAAATATTCCAGAGGATTTATCCAGAAACAATTTAGGAGACATTAGACAATCTATACAGGAGAGAAGCCTTATAAATGCTATGAATGAGAAATCCTTTACTATTAACTCAGCTCTTAGATTACACCAAAACATTCATACAAATGAGAAACTTTACAAATGCAACGATGAGGCAACAACAGGAAACATCTGCCTCCACCTATGTTCTCTGCTTTCACCCTGAGCCTTCTGGGCCAAGACAAGCTGCCCTGAGCAATCTCAGGGAGACCTCAATTCTGCTACCCCTACTTGCATTAGACCTGCAGATCCTGAACCATACATGTAAGCTTCCTTTCCCGTGCCCATGTTCCATGTTGGCTGAGCCCTCTCAGCCAAGCCAAGATGCCCTTAGCAGCCTGTTATCCCAGAAGGTCCTCCATTCTCCCACCACCTCTGCTCTATCCTCATGAGACTCTTTCAACATACAGGTAAGCTTCCCTTACTCCGCCCTTCTTATCTATTCACCGAGCCCTCGGGGCCAAGCTAAGATGCTCTAAGCCTCTCCCCACATCTTCCACAAACCTGAACATCCTGATCCATACAGGTAAGCTTCCCTTTCTCCTTTCATCTTCCCTCCTTGCTGAGCCCTCTGGGCCTAGCCAAACCGCCCAGAGTATCCTGCTATTCCAGGAAAATATCCATTCTTCCATTACATCTCACCCCCATCTTCATCAGATCTGAGTCTCCTGAACCACACAGGTAAGTTCCCTTCCCCCATCCATCTTCCCTGCTCTATGAGCCATCCTAGTCATGCCAAGCTGTCCTGAGCAGCTTGCTGGCACAGGGGACACTTCCTGAAATACACAGATCAAGGATACCCATCAGAGGCTTGCCATACCAGGACCATCAAGATTCACCACATCCCAGTACCTACTACAAGAACATCTAGTGAGCAAAACTATCCTAAAAGCTAAAGGCCCTCTTATGAACACAATCAGTAAAAGCCAGGGCAATAAAAATACCTAAAAAGTATAATTAAACCAGTACAGCAAGCCTTGGATAAACAACATAACCAAAACCAAGGAAATGACCTAAAATCTAATCTTAGAAAGATGATAGAGGCCTGTAAAGAAGAAATGAAAAAAAAAAAAAACTTTAAAGAAATACAGGAAAATACAATCAAGCACATATAGGTCTTTAAAGAGGCAACAAATAAATACCTTAAAGGAAGAAATGAAACTACAATTAACCAGGTAAAAGAAATAAGTAAAACTGCAAGATCTGAAAGTGAAAATATAAGCAATAAAGAAAACACAAAATGAGGAAATCCTGGAGGTGGAAAACCTAGGGAAGAGAACAGGAACAACAGATGTAAGCATCACCAACAGAATACAGGAGATGGAAAAGAGACTCTCCTGGAAAAGATACAATAGAAAAAATTGATACATTAGTCAAACAAAATGTTAATTCTAAAAATTCTGGCCAAAAAAATCAAGGAAATTTGGGCTACCATAAAAAGACCTAACCTAAGAAAAATTGGAATAAAAGAAATTGCAGACTCCCAGCTCCAAAACACAGAAAATATTATCAAAAAAATCATAGGAAAAAACTTTCACAACCTAAAGAAAGCAATGCCTATAAACTTATGGGAAGCTTATAGAGCACTAATTAGACTGTACCAGAAAAGAAAATCCTCCTGCCACATAATAATCAAAGAACAACACATATAGGATAAAAAAATATTAAAAGCTTCAAGGGGAATAGACCAGGTAAAATAAAAAGGCAGACCTATCAGAATTACACCCCACTTCTTGACAGAGACTCTAGAAGCCATTAGGGCCTGGAGAGGTATCTTGCAATCTCTAAAAAACAATAGGTGCCAACCTAGACTACTAGACCCAGAAAAACTCTCAATCACCTTGGATGTAGAAAACAAACTACTTCAACACAAATCCAAATTCAAACATATCCAGATCAATTGGAAATACTAGAAGGAAAACCTCAACCCAAAAGGAAAACACAGGAAATAAGTAATTCCATACAAGCAAAACCAAGGAAACCACATAGAAAGGAACACACACACACACACACACACACACACACACACACACACACACACATTAATAGCACCGACACCAAAATAACAGGAAATAACAGGCACTGGTCACTAATAGACTTTCAACATCAATAAACTCAATATCCTAATAAAAATAGACAAGCCAACAGAATGGATGTGAAAACAGTATACATTATTCTGCTCAACACAAGAAACACATCTCAGCAATAAAAAATAAGCATAACCTCAGTGTAAAGGGCTGGACAAAAAGGTTTCCAACCAAATGGACCCAAGAAGAAAGCTGAAGTAGGAATTTTTTTAAATATATTTCTTTACTTACATTTCAAATGTTATTACATATCCCAGTTTCCTTTTAAATAAGCCCCCATTGCCTCCCCTTCCCGTCCCCTATACATTCCCCTTACTGCCCCCCAATATTCCCCTGCACTGGGAGTTCAATCTTGGCAGGACCAAGGGCTTCCCTTTCCACTGGTGCCCCAACAAGGCTATTCTCTGTGAAGTAGCCATTTTTAATATGTAATAAAATAGAATTTCAACCAAAATTAATCAAAAGAGACAGGGAACAACACTTCATACATATCAGAAGAAAAATCTACCAAGATGATTTCTCAATCCTGAACATATATGCTCCAAACACAAGGTACCCACATTTGTAAAAGAAACATTTTTAAAGGATGCTTCCACTCCTTCTGAAAAGGGGAAACAAAAATATTCATAGGAGGGGATATGGAGGTCAAGTTTATAGTAGAGACTGAAGGAATGGCCATTCAGAGCCTGCCCCACATGTGAACCATATATATACAGCCACCAAAACTAGATAAGATTGATTAAGCTAAGAAGCACATGCTGACAGGAACTGGATATAGATCTCTCGTGAGAGACATAACCAGACCATGTCAAATAAAGAGGCAAATGCTAGCAGGAAATCACTGAATTGAAAACATGATCCCCTTTGGGATAATTAGAGAAAGGATTGAAAGAGGTGAAGGGGCTTGCAACCCCATAAGAACAACAATGCCAACCAAACAGAGCTTTTGGGGACTAAACCACTACGGAAAGACTACACATGGACTGACCCAGGGCACCAACTGCATATGTAGCAGAGAATAGCCTTGTTGGGCACCAGTGGAAGGGGAAGCTCTTGGTCTTACCAAGGTTGGACGCCCAGTGCAGGGGAATATATGGGGTGGTGGTAAGTGTGGATGGATGGAGCGGGGAACACCCTTATGGGGAAAGGGGAGGGGATATGGAGCTTATGGACAGGAACACCAGGAAAGGGAGTAACATTTGAAATGTAAATAAAGAAATATATACAAAAAAAAATTGCTAAAGCTTAAAGAGCACATGGAATCCCACACATTAATAGTGGGAGACTTCAACATCTGACAGGTCGTCAACACAAAACCTAAACAGAGAAATAATGAAACTAACAGACATCATAAATGAAAGGGACTAAACAGACATCTATAGAATATTTTACCCAAACACACACATACACAAAAAACACCTTCTTCTCAGTACCTCATGGATCTTTCTCCAAAATTCACCATAGAATAGGTCACAAAGCCAGCCTCAACAAATACAAGAAAATTGAAATAATGCCTTGCATCTTATCAGAACACCATTCATTAAAGCTGGACTTCAACAACAACAAAAACGCCAGAGGCACAGCATACCCATACTAATGGGACACAATGAAAGCACTGCTAAGAGCAAAATTCAAAGTACTAAGTGTCTCCATAAAGAAATTAGAAAGTTCTTATAGGAACAATTTTAAAGAACAACCTGAAAGCTACAGAAAATTAAAAATACAAGCAAGGAAAACAAAGAGGAGTAGAGGACAGGAAAAAATCAGGGCTGTAATCAATCAGATAGAAACGATGAAAACAATACAAAGAATCAATAAAACTAAGAGTGGGTTCTCTGAGAAAATCACCAAGATGGACAAATCCATAGCTAACCTAACAAGAGACAGAGTGTCAGTGTCCAAATAAACAAAATCAGTAGTGAAAAGGGAGCCACAACAATAGACACTGAGGAAATTCAAAGAATCATTAGGTCTTACTTCAAATACCAGTCATCCACAAAACTGGAAAATCTTAATGAAATCGGTAATTTTTCTAGACAGGTATCACTTACCAAAGTAAAATCAAGATCAGGTAAACTACTTAAACAGTCCAATAAACCCAGAAAAAAAAGAGAGAAGTAGTCATTAAATTTTTCCTAGCCAAAATACAAGGCCCAGGGCCAGATGGTTTTAGTGCAGAATTCTATCAGACTTGCAAAGAAGTGTTAATACTGAGAGTTCTCAAACTACTCCATATAATAGAAAGCAAAGGAACACTGCCAAACTCATTCTATGAGGCCAAAGTCACCTTGATACCTAAACCACACAAAGGATCAACAAAGAAGGGGAAGTTCAGATTGATTTCTCTTATGAACATTAATACTCACAAACTGAATCCATGAACACATCAAAGACATCATCCCTCAAGATCAACTAGGCTTCATCCCAGGGATGCATGGATGGTAAAATATACGGAAATTCATCAACGTAAACCACTATATAAGCAAACTGAAAGAAAAACAATCACATGATTATTTTACTAGATGCTGAAAAAGCCTTTGATAAAATGTAACACCTGTTCATGTTAAAGGTATTAGAAAAATAAGGGATACAGGGCATATACCTAAACATAATCAAAGAAATATACAGCAAGCCAATACCAAACTTCAAATTAAGTGGAGAGAAACTTGGGACCTTGTTAGTCTCAGAGTGTGAACCACCAACAAAAGAATATACACAGGCTGGACATAGGCATCCTCACTCACATGTAGCAGATGTCATGTGTGTAACAAACAACTGGAACAGAAGCTGCCCAGAAAGCTATTGCCTGTGCGTGGGATATATTCTTCTAGCTGGGTTGCCTTGTCTGGTCTCAGTGGGAGAGGACGCTCCTAGACTTGCAGAGACTTGAAGTACTAGAGTAGGGGAATACCCAGTGTGGTCCCCACCTGCTCAGAGAAGGGGAAAGAGGACATGGAAAGAATTGTCGGAGAGGGTGACTGGGTGGGAGACAGTGAGCAAGATATAAAGTGGATAGGTTAAAAATAATAAATGAAGTAAAATTTAGAGAGAATTATCTTAGGACACATCAGACAATTCATTCAAGAGATAAACTTTATAAATATACTGGATGTGAGAAGTCCTTTCAGTTGGTTCAGCTCTTAGAAGCCATCAGGATATTCACCCAGAAGAAAAGCCTTAGAAAATCAGGGAATGTGACAAATTGTTTAACAATCCATCATCTATTAAAAAGATCAGATATTTGTAACAGGAGAGAAATCTTACAAAGGTAGAGAATGTGCGAAATCCTTTATCTCTGCCTTGTCTTAGATTGCATGAGAAAAATCATAGAGGTGAGAACACATATAAATGTATGGCATATGACAAAATGTTGAGCTAATATTTATGCCTATGGAAACATCAAAAAAACTTATACCATGAAGAAAAGTATCCATAGTAAATAATGTGGCATGAGCTCATCCAAACCATGAACTTATGGACCACTAGAGGCTTCACACTAGAGAATCATTGTGAACATAAGAAACTTGTGCAAACCTTTTATGTAATGATCAAATCTTAGGAAATATCAAAAGTTCACACTGTGAAAAGTTCTGAAAACAGATGCCATGCAGGAAGAACTGCAGTGGGCAAGTGAGCTTTTTGGGAGACAGCCCACTCTATTAGACAATTTTTCTATAGATCAATATGAAAATAAACTTTCATTAAAATATTGTTTAGAACAATTAATGATTTTACGAAATTCCTCATTTGATTTAAATACTTTTTGAAAGTTGGGAGTAACTGATAAAGTTTAAGGAGCTGGCTTAAATTACAATAAACTTAGAATTAAGAAAAGAGTGTGCCCCCTCCTTTGTAGTGAAGGCTGAATTATTTAGAATAGGAGTACAGTGAACTTTCATGAGTTACAAGCATGGAACTATACTTGGATTAGAAAAATGTGAGTATGAGTACATGGATCTTGTGATACAGGGATATGGCCCTAGGTTTTAGTGTGTACCAGGAAAGGACCGGGTTATGAATTAAAAGCAATACATTCTGAGAATAAGAGTAGACAATAGAGGATTGGCCAGGCTAGCTGAACTGGACTTCAAAAATATGTTATAAGATAGATAATGATCTGATTGTTGGTAAATAAATACCAATTGTTTTCCAGTAAGCTTAGGAAAAAACTTGGTACTATAGACTGGCTTGCTTAAACTTTGTTAATCAATGACAAAAGAATTACTGTTTTAGGGTTACAATGAACTTATGGAAAGAAACATAGGTGGAAAATGACTAGTTAGGTATGAGGTTCAAATGAAGAATACATAATCCATAATTCTGTTGTAATGATTTAAAGCTGTTTTTGAAGAATATGTTTTGTGGTGATTTTTTTTTTTAAAGATTTATTTTATTTATTATATAAGTACACTGTAGCTGTCTTCAGATACACCAGAAGAGGGCATCAGATCTCTTTACAGATGGTTGTGAGCCACCATGTGGTTGCTGGGAATTGAACTCATGACCTCTGGAAGAGCAGTCGGGTGCTCTTAACCGCTGAGCCATCTCTCCAGCCCAGTGGTGATTGTTTTTAAAGAACATGTAGCTTGTGGCAATAAGGAACTAATTTTGCTTAAAAAGAGTCTTAGGTGGTTACAAAGCTAACAAAAATATAGTTGTTGGAGCCAGCTCTTTAGAGTTTGCTCCATCCACCAAATGTATGTATGTATACGTGTATATGTGTAAAACGGTTGGAGCCAGCTTGTTGGAACTTTACTCTATCCATCCAATATGCCTGCCTGTCTGTCTGTACAAGTATGTATGTGTAAAGTTACTGGAGCTTATCTTACTTCATTCACTCAATGTGTATGTGTGTTGTGTGTGAGTGTATGTGTGTGTGTGTGTGTGTGTGTGTGTGTGTGTGTGTGTGTGTGCCTGTGTGTTTGTGTATGTGCTTATAATTTTTGGAGTTTTTCTCTTTTCATTATCTTTGGCCTCCAAAGATTTTAAAGAGTCTAGTCAACTTCTTGCAGGTTTCAGGGAACGCCCCAGTAAATCAAGCTTTACTCCCTCAGAGAAAAGTCTGCAGAGTGATCAATTGCTTACTCCACAGTCAGCACTTCTCAGTTTACCCTGTGGTTTTGAAGCTGGCCTTTGGCACAAAAATATGACAATGTGGAATAAATTTCCTAATTTATTTTTCCAACATTAAATATATCAGGATGAATAAAAAATGGAGAATCTGAAGAATGTGCTGTTGTGTAGCAATTTCCTGGAGACTGAAATATTCCCTCCTGATAGGAAGCTGATTAAGATAGGTTAAAAAAAAAGCCCACCAAACATAGCTTCAATGAAATCTCTCAATCTGACAAGATTCACTATGTTTAACTGCCATGAAGAAACTCACACTAGTCAAGCTGACTAGATGTGGCTTTTAGGACCTGAAGCCAGGAAGATAGGATACCATTTAAATTGTGGGTATGACTTCAGATGAGCAATGTGCTCCAGGATTCCACTGTACATAGGCTATATCCAGTGGTAGCTTAGAGTTTCATGATGGCAATTATCTGTTGAGTCCCTTTTGTTCTTGAACATGGCTCCTCCCCCATAATATTGTTATGTAACCCCAATAAAACTCATTGGTTCAAAAAGATGGACTTCAGTGGCATGCATATTTGGTTCTGTTGTCAATTCCAATACTGAATGAGTATGCATTTTGCCTCTTCCCAGGAAATGACCCTCATGTAACATGTGATGATCACATTTATATTTTTCCTTGAATTTCATGTACACCAAAATATTGGTATTATAGAAACTATGTCAACTAAATTAGAGAAGAGTGTTAGTGCTCACTGTTCCAGGCTTAGTGCCATAATAGTACCTGGTCCTGTTATAGGGGCTCAAAACAAACAGAATGTATAGGCTTAGGGGGCCTTAGAGAGGAGGCTGGCTTCTTTGTTGTATTCAAGGAGGAGAGATGGCAGAGTACAGGGAAATGAATGAAACTATGCCCACAAAACTGTCAGTGAGAGACATCAGCTATGTGTATTCATGCCTCTGAACTAAACCTAAGACCCAATGATGGAGTCATACTCCTTTGAATCTCTGAACACTGCTGCCCACAGGCAAATACTGAACACCTTATGATGTCCTTATGGCTTGTGTTATCTCAGAAATTCCAACCTACAAGTCCCTCAAAAACAATTAAATTTCAAATGATTCTTAAGTTCTTTAAACAAAACTAGTATTATAGCATACCGGAAAATTCAAAATGAAATAAAACTTACACAAATGTTTTAAGAATATTATCTTCAACTTAATTCCTTGTGAGTCCATTATACAAATATTAAGAAAGCATGTAATGTTAAGAGATAACATATGAATAAGACATTGCATACATGCGCATGCAAAGGTTAGAACTACTCAAGAGTATGTGAAGATCATTTTGACATACTGAGAAATGTTCAGGAAATATTTATTCAAACACCAAATTAGAATATTGATACTAAAAATAGTGGGATTAGAAGGGGTGGTGTGCTACAAAGAATGAAACCATATCATTACATAAATTTCTCAGGGATTTCAGTGCAGGAAGACAGTCATATTCAACAAATAGGAAAAGGTTGTGAAAACCCACACATCTTATCAACTGGCTATGAAAGTGTATCACTCACTGTGTTCTCAACTGTTAATTGCTGTGCTGGGGGTGCGACGGTAACAGGGTATGTAAATGTTTGCTACTTTCTCACCCGCCCAAAAGAAAGGCAATCTGCTATGGAGGAAGAATCTCTTCAACTCTTCTAATAGCTGTTTTGTGGGAGAAGTGTTGCATTAGAGTAAGAAAGGCTGTAGGCTGGAGCTAGGGATGGCTGAAAGAAAGGAAGAATGAGAGAGAGTTGGACAGAAGCAGAGAAGAAGAGCAGGGAGGTAGAGCAGTGAGAGCCACATGGAGAGATACAATGGCAGGTTAAGGACATCAATCCCGTAATATACAGATGCCTCCATTTCTTTATTAGTAAAATCCAAGGTGGATCCCAAAAGCCCTGCAATAAGAAAATACCATTTGCAAATATTAAGGTATTCTTAGTATAAGAGTTTGTTGAAACATGAACTTAAAATATTATCAATGATACAATGATCACATAGCAATATGTATCAATTGCTGCTGAAGCAAGAATAATGAACGTGAGACAAGAAACTGTGGAAACCTAGGTATCTGGACTGCCCCTTAAGAGCCTGGAGATTGGACTGCCTAGATGGTTTACCTGTTCCTGATTTAACTTTGGTACCTGGGAGCTGTCTAGAAAATTGTCCATCTCATCGACATTTTCCAGTTTTGTTGAATATAGGCTTACTATTGCAAATGCCAAGAAGTGCTTCCTGACAAGATGCTGACATAGCTGTCTTCTGAGAAGCTCCAACAGGACATGACAAATTCAGAGGTGGATGCTCACAGCCAACCATTGGACTGAGCACAGGGTTCCCAATGGAGGAGTAAGAAAAAGGACTGAAGGAGCTGAAGGGGTTTGCAACCCACAGGAAGAACAACAATATCAACCAACCGGACCCCCCAGAGCTCCCAGGGACTAAACCACCAACCAAAGAGTATACATGGAGGGAGCCATGGCTCCAGATGCATATGTAGCAGAGAATGGCCTTGTTGGACATTAATGGGAGGAGTGGTCATTGGTTCTGGAAAGGCTCGATGACCCAGTATAAGGGAATGAGAGGGTGGTGAGGCAGGAGTTGGTGGGTGGGTAGGGAAGTACCCTCATAGAAGCAGGGGGAGGGAGGATGGGATAGGACGGTTGTGCAGGGGAAACCAGTAAAAGGGAAAACATTTGATATGTAAATAAATATTTAAAAAAATCCCAAAGTATCTGGAGATTGAAACCCACTGAAAAGACTCCTAAGATGCCAATTTCAGGTATTCCATGAATTGAGGCTCTTCTGCTTGATGACATTTATATGACTTTCCTAATTATTCACAGACATTCACAAATTTGTGAACATGGACAACGAAAAGACAGTTCACATTGTACACTTCAAGTACTAATGTCATATACAATTCTGGTCTCTGATGGCAGCAGGCATGAGACGTCTATGTGGAGCAAGTCCACGTCAGCCTGACAGCTGGAGCTGTGTGGAAAGTGCCCTGTTTACACTAGACTGATGGGTACCAGTGGGACAGGGACAATCAATTTTTCAGAGTAAGGAGAGAGAAATGAAGCAGAGCCTATGCAGGCTTAAAAAATTTGGCAGCATGTCCAGACTTGCATGCTGAGAGCAAGATTATAGCAGCCTGAACCAAGGGTAGTGGTTTGAATATGCTTCACCGAGGGAGAAGATAAGAGAGCTGCAGAGAGAGGCACAGCAGTAGCGGGTCCCCTGCGTCTGAGACATGGCCGGAACCTGAAGGGACCGACCAGATAAACAGTTCTCTGCACCCAAATCCCGTGGGAGGGAGAGCTAAACCTTCAGAGAGGCAGACACGCCTGGGAAACCAGAAGAGACTGCATTTTGCACACATTACTGATTCCAGAGGAAAACACCAAAGGCCATCTGGAACCCTGGTGCATGGAAGCTCCGGGAAAGGGCGGCATAGATCTTCCTGGTTGCTGCCCCGACGGAGAGCTCATAAGCAACACCCCACGAGCAAACTTGAGCCTCAGGACCACAGGTAAGACCAACTTTTCTGCTCCAAGCGACCTGCCTGGTGAACTCAAGACACAGGCCCACAGGAACAGCTGAAGACCTGTAGATAGGAAAAACCACACGCCTGAAAGCAGAACACTCTGTTCCTATAACTGGCTGACAGAAAACAGGAAAACAGGTCTACAGCACCCCTGACACACAGGCTTATAGGACAATCTAGCCACTGTCAGAAATAAAAGAACAAACTAACATTAGAGATAATCTGATTGCGAGAGGCAAGTGCAGGAATCCAAGCAACAGAAACCAAGACTACATGGCATCATCGGAGCCCAATTCTCCCACCAAAGCAAACACGGAATATCCAAACACACCAGAAAAGCAAGATCTAGTTTCAAAATCATATTTGATCATGATGCTGGAGGACTTCAAGAAAGACGAGAACTCCCTTAGAGAAACACAGGAAAACATTAATAAACAAGTAGAAGCCTACAGAGAGGAATTGCAAAAATCCCTGAAAGAATTCCAGGAAAACATAAATAAACAAGTAGAAGCCCATAGAGAGGAGTCACAAAAATCCCTGAAAGAATTCCAGGAAAACACAATCAAACAGTTGAAGGAATTAAAAATGGAAACAGAAGCAATCAAGAAAGAACACATGGAAACAACCCTGGATATAGAAAACCAAAAGAAGAGACAAGGAGCCATAGGGTTATATGGGAATTAATGAAATTGACTCAAAAATAATACAATACAATAGATGTGTGTCTCGGCAGAGATTATACTACTGACAAAGCAATGCTCATCTACTGGAAACTGAAAGAGTGACACTCTGTATTAGAACTAGAGCTAAAAGTAGAACAGTGCAATATATGACAATGACATCAGTGTTACCATATCATATGCAGCACAGAAGAAGATCATATACAAGTGAATCACAATTGAAAAGTTCCTAGAAATAAGTGAATAAATCAACCTCCTACAGTATAAAATGTGGAATTGCATCAAGCAGTGCTCAGAGTGAACCAGGAAGAGTTTCCTCCAAGTGTCAGAGGACTGGACAGATTAGCATGGAATTCTCTTTTCCTTAGACAAAGCTTATATTAAAGGCAAAAGGAGAATAATGCCATAAACACAGAGAGAACCATTAGAAACTCATCATACAAAGCTGGTGTTATCTGGACAGGCAACACAGGTGACCCCAAACAAACATATGGAGAGAAAAATCACACACCAGTTGCCATGATTTACAGACACAGAGATTGGTCTAAACTACACTGAAATAGAAGGAAAGCTGAGTTAACACCAAGACTGAAATACTGTTTCAATACTTACAAACAAATCAATGTCAGATATCAAATACATAGACTCAGTGAGAGAAGAAGAAAAGGGACTATGACAAGAGATACATGAGAGCCCTGTGCTAAACTATGGCATTGGCACAGTACGAAAGCTCTTAAGAATGTGAGGACAGAAGGAACATATCTCAGAATAATAAAGATAAAAAATTGAGAACAGAAGGAACATAACTCAGAATAATAAAGATAAAATGTGACAACAGAAGGAACACACCTCAGAATAATAAAGACAAAGAGACAAAGCGAACATTACAAAATAATCCATTCTAACTCGTCCTAACTCAACACTGTGCATCAATTAGTACACAATTCAAAGACAGAGAATACGCTAAAGAGGACAATATTGAAAGTCAATATTTGAAACTTCTTGAGAAAACAACAAAAACAACAACCACAACTCAGATCAGACCACTCCCGCAGTCTACAAATACCTAGTACTCACTGTTCATAACATTCAAAGCCTCAAAAAAACTGCTATGCAGACCCGGGCAGGGGGCAGAGGTATCAATGACCATACCCAGATTTGGATCCTGTGTGCTACAATCCCAATCTACCAGGCAAGGCCTACCCGATGGTGGAATAGTGGTGTCAGATTATTTTGTGTGTAACAGACAGTTTTCTTGTGCAATCTGAAGTTAGCTGTACAGAAAAAAAAAGTGTGACCTATTCAGAAACCAGGCCAAAAGTCAACAATATCATAGGTCAAAAATGTCAAAGGAATCATTACTGATCTTTGTACATGTTCATATGTTTCTGTTCACAACCACAGTCTGGTGCTGATTTCAGTCTGGGTAAAAGACACTTTACCTAATAGGCAGCAGTCGTTTCAGAGCCTGCAAACTAATCAAATACTGAGAATGCCTGACTGTTTCCTGTATAGCCTACAACTGGAAATCTGTATTACCACACACAATATTATTCTCAATGAAATTTTCTAGAACCATTAATGAAAAAAAAGTGGAAAATCTAATTTCATATCCACTTTCTACTGTCACTTCAGCCCCACCTCTCTCTGAATTCTAACATACCTGTATCCTTGGCAACGTTATCCTCTGTCTTCACCGACCACGGCTCTTAGTTCTGATTCTCAGGTGAGCAGATCTGGTTGGGCAGTGGGAGATCTGCATATGGGAAGGAGATACTTCAGAAAGTACCTGGAACTTTTCATGGAACCAAAATGAAAGAAGCACACATTTGCCAAAAGGATAAACATGAAGAGAAAATATCATGGAAAATGTTTCCACAAGCAAGTGAATGGCTTGCATAATAAAACCTTCAATTTTTGGAGAAATTGAAAAAAACATTAAGAGATGGAAAGATCCTCCATGCTCATGGATCAAGCGGCTTAAGATACTAAAAAAGGTCATCCTACCAAAAGCAATTTTCCGATTCAAGGTATTCCTCATTAAAATTTTAACATGATTCTTTGTGGATTTTAAATGGGCAATTCTACTTTCTTATACATAAACAAAAAATGCACAATTGCTAAAATAATCCTGAACAATAAAAGAACTTCTAGAGATCTCTCAACATTCCTAATTTAAATTTTCTACAAAACTACGATATTAAAAATCCTCAAAAAATACTGGCAGAAAAAGATACACTAATCAGTGAATAAGAATTGAAGACCTAGACATAAATATATATGGCCACCTGATTTTTGATAAAACAAAAATACAAATTGAAAAAAATCTTCAACAAATACTGCTGGTCTAACTGGATGTTTGCATCCAGAGGAATGAGAATGGATCCATGCTTATTGTTATGCCCAGACCAACAGAGACCACAAGGAATCCAACCCATATACAAAACCAAAGCATCTAAAATTTCTATAAGGCAAAGGACACTGTCATTAGGACAAAACAGTAAGCAACCGATTGAGAAAAGAACTTACCAATCCTACATCAGATAGAGGGCTAAGATCCAATATATACAAAGAACTCAAGAGAGTTCAGAGAACCAAATAACCCTATTGAAAATAGGGTACAGAGATAAACAAAGAATTCTCAGCTGAGGAATACTGAATGGCTGAGAAGTATCTAAAGAAATGTTCAACATCCTTAGTCATCAGGGAAATGCAAATCAAAAGAACCCTGAGATTTCACCTCACACCAGTCAGAATGGCTAAGATAAAACAAACTCAGGTGACAGTAGATGCTGCTGAGGATGTGGAGAAAGAGGAACTGTCCTCCATTGTTAGTGGGATTGAAAGCTGGTACAACCACTCTAGAAATCACTATGTCAGTTCCTCACAAAAATGGACATAGTACTACCTGAAAACCCAGCTATGCATATACCCAAAAGATGCTCCAACATACACCAAAGACACATGCTCTACTATGCTAATAACAGCCTTATTTATAACAGACAGAAGCTGGAAAGAACCCAGATGCCCTTCAATAGAGGAATGGATACAGAAAATGTGGTAAATTAGACCACAATTGAGTACTACACAGCTATTAAAAACAATGACTTCATGAAATTCATACGCGAATAGATTGAATTAGAAAATATCATCGTGTTTGAGTTGACCCAGTCACAAAAGAACATATATGGTATATACTCACTGATAAGTAAGATATTAAGCAAAAAGCTGGGAATACCCATGATACAACTCACAGACCATATGAACCTCAGGAAGGAAGACCAAAGTGTGGATGCTTCAGCCCTTCTAAGAAGGGGGAACAAAATACTCACAGGACATAGAGGGTGAGAGAGACTTGAGAGGAAAAGAGGAGGGAAGTCAAAAAAAGGGGGGAGCAGGATCAGGTATGGGAGGAGACACAGATGATACATAGAGGGTCAGGAAATTGAACAAAGGATTATAAGATTGGGGCATGGGGAACTGGGGGGTGGCCACCAAAAGTGGCAAGGGCCCCCAGTTGGGGGATGGGATCAACCACTCATCTCCAATTTTTTAATCCAGAATTGCTCTTGTCTAAAGGAAATACAGGGATAAAGGGTGGAGCAAAAACTGAAGGAAAGGCTATTCAGAAACTGCCCCACCTAGGGCTCAATCTCATATACAGACACCAATCACAGACACTATCACAGAGACCAAGAAGTGCTTGCTGACCTCCAGAGTTCCCAGGGACTGAATCATTAACCGAAGAATACACATTGAGGGACCCATGGCTCCAGCTGTATATGTAGTAGGATGACCTTATCTGGCATCAGTGGGAGGGGAGGCCTTTGGTTCTGTGAAGGCTTGATGCCCCAGTGTAGGGGAACACTTACTAGAAGAGTAAGGCAGGAGTGGGTAGGTGGTTAGAGGAGCACCCTCATAGAAGTATAAAGGAGGGCAGGTGACATAGGGTGTTTTTGGAGGGGAAACCAGGAAGGGGAATAACATTTGAAATGTAAATAAATAAAATAACCAATAAAAACATTTTTAAAAAAAGAATACTAATTGCTAAGACTCAATGAAGTTTTTTAAGCATTTGCTGTCAAGAGAGTTGGAAACAAGTATGGTAGGTAAGAGGAAAAGCAAACTCTATGAACTGAAAAAACAAAGAATATTAACAAATGATCAGATGGTTTATTTCCAGAAAACTATATGATCAACCTGAATGCATTTCACAAAAGTTTCCAAATGCATTAAACAATCATGGCATGACTAGAGGAAGCAGAGAGATGGTGATACAGATAAGTTTCAATATCCACCATTTAGAAAGACAACAATGAACACTACTGAAAACCACTAATGAGGTGGAGGCCTCCAGAAAACCATAAACACAACAGCAGAAGATACACAGTCTTCTCAAACTTCATGCAGAATTCTCGAGTGTGGCCATATCAGAAAAAGTCAGCAAGGCCAGGTGGTGGAGGCCTTTACCCCATCACTGGAGAGGATGGGACAGCAGATTTTTCAGTTCGAGGATAGCCTTAGGGTAGGCTTATCTACAGAGTTCCAAAACTGCCAAGACTATCAAGACTGTCTCAAAAAATAAAAATATCAAAGAAAAAAATTCTTCAAACCTACTAAAGATTACAGATTTAAAAATGTCTTCTCCACAAGTAACTCTCATGAGACTTGAGGCCTCAGAGAGTGGGGAAGTCTAATAAGGTGGGGGTGGGGGTGGGAATGTCCTCTTGGAAACTGTGGAAGGGGAGGGGTACTGGGAGCAGTCTGAGGGCGGACCAGGAAGGAGATGGCAAGTAGACTGTGAAAAAAACGTAAGGAATAGCAATAATGTAAATTTTACAAATTGAAAAGAAATGTCTTCTCTAAGAACCTGGATGCTGACATCAATAGAAGACACAAGAACACATAAAAGACGTGAATACTGAGTCACTGCTAACATGTTCTCATTCAAACATGTAAATAAATATAGATGGATGTTTCAAAGATTGAATATACCAAAATATACAGACATTTTTAAATATAGAGAAATCATTCCAAAAATTAAAAAAAAAATGAGAAACCAAAAATATTTTTAAATATATGAGAAGGATGAAACCCAAGGATGATTTCAAAATATATTAAAATTATAGCAGTACAAATCTTACACAGTTGACAGGAAGACAGACAATAGCAGGTATCAGTGGGAAGGTAATACGGAGGTTAATACTATGCAAAGATATTAAACAAATCTTATCAAAATCCTACTGGCATTATTTTAGGGAAAGAGATAAATTAACCATAAAAGATAAGACAATTTAAAGGAACTACAAAATGCTCCAAAACTTTATGAGGAGAAAAAACTAAGAGGCATCAACTGTTCTGACTAAACAACATATTAAAATGATAACAAAGAAATTACTTAATATTGGTAAGAAGTTATGATAAGTGATGTGAATGGGAGGGGGACAGCAACCCTCACATTCAAAACTAATTAAATTAGATAACAAAGAAAAAATTCTTAAAACCTACTAAAGATTACAGATTTAAAAATGTCTTCTCCATAACTAACTCTCATGAGACTTGAGGCCTCAGAGAGTGGGAAAGTCTAATGGGGTAGGGTGGGGTGGGGGTGGGAATATCCTCTTGGAGACTGGGGAAGGGGAGGGGGACCGGAAGCATCTGAGGATGGCCCATGAAGGAGATGGCGACTGGACTGTGAAAAAAGCCTAAAGAATAACAACAATACAAATTTTAAAAATTTAAAAAATTCTTCTCTAAGAACCTGGATCCTGACATCAATAGAAGACACAAGAACACATAAATTCTTGCAAAGACAGTCTTCTAATACCAACAATGGGAATATTCTGATGTTAAGATCACTGCAGTTGTCTAGAAATATTTTAAAGGAAATAGAATCTGGCAAAACAAATCTCATATACTCTTTCTACTGTGACTTGAGCCCCTCCCCATCCCTTCTTCAATCCCTCTAATATACCTGGATAAGTTGCTACAGTTTCCTGTCTTCACCATCCAGGGCTCTCAGAATCACCATCCAGGGCTCTCAGAATCACCATCCAGAGCTCTCAGAACTGGCTGAGGAGCATGACCCCTGCATATGGGAAAGAGTCTTCAGAAAGCACCCAAAACTTGTCATGGAACAAAAATAAATGATGCCTCCAAAAGGGTAAACAAGAAAGAGAGAGAAACTATCACAAATAACAATGTCCCTTTTGCCCTAAGCACGTATGCTCAGACACATGCATAGCCATTCTCCCTCCAGCCCTGAAGAGGAGCTAGGGAGACTGCAAGCAAACTATGATCACCCACAGAAACGAGACTACTGCACTTGTCCAAAGGGAGATCTCCGCGAAATTAATTAATTAATTAATTAATTAATTAATTAATAAAGCAAGCCCTGTCAGCAGGGTCTAGGCATTCCCACTGCTCATACAATACGTCCAAATGTAAAGCACTGAATGTAAACAAACGTTAAAATAAAAAACAATTTGGTCACATGTGTAAGAGCAGAGTGGTTTTCTTCAACCAAGGATATGATGTTCTGATACAAGGGAGCGATCATAATTATTCAAAAGATGCTTTCTAAAACTTTATTTTAATCTACAGTGAGTTTTCTAAATATACAAATAGTGTGGTGTGACACAGTCACACAGCAATACTGGCCTGGACTTAAAGTGTAACATAAAAACAGCATATGAAGACACATTTCTGAATGTTTTACGTACATCCTAAACTGCACAGAACTCAAAGGAAACCTTCATACCAACTAAAAAGTCTGCTTAGTAAATATTAGTGTTTATACCCATAAACAGTAGTGCTCGATTAAGTGTGTTTTCTGGTTCAGTAAATCTACACTGGTTCATCATATAATACTATATACAAAGCTCTCTGGGGATGCCTATTAACCAGGGCCAAAGGTATTCATTCTCCTGAATAAGCAATTAGTAAAGCAAGGCAGTGAGAAAGCAAGAATGAATTTACTTTCCATGATCTTTGTCACTGACACATTAGGAAATAGGAGATAATGAAACTGCTTTTTTATAAGTGATGTTATGACTGAGTATTCTGGTAAATGCAGGATAAAAGAAAAAAAAGAGTCACGATAAATTCCCAGTTCACAGAATCTCAATCTTCCCAACAATGTAAGATACCCAAAACGGAATAGTGAGAGCAGCGTGCTTAAGAGCAGCTTTGGAAAACACCCCACTGCTCTGCTCCTCTCAATCTTCCCAACAATGGAAGATACCCAAAACGGAATAGTGAGAGCTGCGTGCTTAAGAGCAGCTGCGGAAAACATCCCACTGCTCTGCTCCTCTGAATCTTCCCAACAACCTAAGATACCCACAGAGTGGTGAGAGTGGCTTGCTTAAGAGCAGCTGCGGAAAACACCCCCCTGCTTGCTCCCTCCCGTGTCCCAGCCCCGCAGCTCCTCTGACCTGGGAGGTTCCAGGGACTCCAGGCCGCGGTTCCCGCTGCAATTCTGCAGACTGCTGACACTACCAAGCCCACAACCAAGGAACTGTGTCTGAGGAAACTTTTCCGGGTCCAGAGAGAATTAGGACGTACAAACCGGAAAGTAGCAAGACGATTGGTAGATGCTCCTGTCACTCTGGCCTGGATCTCTTGAGTTGGTCGCCTAGATCCGCCCACCAAACCATTGCTTTGGTCACGTGGTTCTCCTAAATACTTTATGCTCAAAAACTTTCTCCTCCATAATTACTCCTGCAGACTCCTCCCTGTTTTTCCTGTTGCTGTCAAGGTCCTGCTCCTGCCAGTACCAGGGACTTTGTTCCCTCCCTCTCAGTCTTAGGCTTCCTGCCACAGGGCTCCAGATGTTAGGCTTCCCTGGAACTGCTTGCACAACCTCCCTACATGCTTTCTGACAACCTAGACTGAAACTGTTCTGGGAAGACACTGCACTCTGATATCTGATACTGAGTTCTGAAACCCTCAGATAATAGGTAGGCAGCCTAACTTCTTAGATTGGAATACAAGCCTCCTGGGCTACAAACTCACAGCAAAATACAGCCAACACCCAGGATTCCAATACTAAAAATGAGTCAAAAAGTTTGGCTCCCTTCCAATGCATGTGTCAAAACATACATGAAATATGAAAAGGACCACTGAGATGAAAATGTGGATAAAAAGGGGTGGGACAGAGAATGATGAGAGGGGAGCTGTGCCAACTCTAGGGAACACCAGGGACAAAGATCACTCAGAAACAACAAACAGTAGAACAGGGCAGTTGGAAAGCAAGGATGAAGTTAAACTCCACCAGATTTATCATGGTCACAATAATAAAGAAAATAGATAATGCAAATATTTTGAATGAATATTTTCCTGTAAATAGTCGGATAACCATAACATCAATGAAAACATCAGCTTAAGCCCCAGGTCATGTAAGTGAAAATATAGTGATAGCACAACAGAATTTCAATAGCCAGGAAAAATAAAATGCTGTGAAAGAATAAAAAAATACAGCCAGTCAGAAGTTTAGAAATGCTATCTCACCCCTAAGAAGCCCGAAATTCCTCAAATTCCAGACCCTGCTCTCTACCTGTAAGTAGGTTAAAGGTCACATTTCTTGAGCCTGCTCTCCCAGAAACTAGATAAAAGGGCTTAAGATAAGGCCCCTAGATATGTGATCTCAGAGAGGGGATTTTAGAGTAGTTTAAAACTTATAGCAGCAGAGTCTGACTCATGAGCACAAACAGTTAAAAATGCAGGAGGGCAGGTTGACTCATTATCCCTAGGCCCCAGGGCTTCAGATGGGCTGGGGAAAGAAGGAGATATTCCAGGGACCAGCAGGCCATTGAAGATAGGGAGGACACACAATGGCAAGCACGGCAAATTCCTGAGAAAGACATTCACCGGACATGTTCAAGTGAGTAATGAGTCCAGACCCCTGCCCCTGATCTTATGATATTTGCTTAAGCCCTCATTGTGTCCTACAGGTAATGTTCCAGGAAACCAAGATTGGAGTTTAACCAGATGTTTCATCAACTCAGATAAACATCCACCATAGAGAACAGGAACCAAGGACTGTTCCCAGGAGATTAAGCCTGACCTCCCCCCAGACCCCCAGATCTGCTTCCTGTTTGCACAATAAGCTGATAGTGTCATGGCCAGCGCTAGGAACCCCCGTACCCCCCCAAACCTCTGCCTATATAAACCCTAAGTTTCTGAGCTTCAGGGTCCAACGCCTGTGCCCCTGCGTGGGATACGAGTCTTGATCCCAGTGCCCTGGTTCTTATCGATAAACTTCATGTGATTACAGCAAGGACCGTCCTGTGTGTATTCTTGGGGGGTCACGTCATCCTGAGACTTGAGTGAGGGTCTCCCCACTCCAGGGGTCTTTCAGTTGTTGTGATTTATAGTACTTAAAATTCCATGCCCAGGGGACTTATGGACAAGATAAGGATGGTAAGGATAATGGATATAGTAGTGCATGCAATTTGAAAGAAAAGTGCATTTGTGCCAGCACGTCACTTTATTACTCTGCCCTGTAACATGCATGCTGATATTTTGATAAAGAACGCATTGAGTATGGATATATCTTTTGGTAGGATGGCCAATTTCACCATCTTAATCCTCCTGATTCATGAACATGGGAGATCTGTTCACATTCTAATACCTTCTTCAATTTCTTTCTTCAAAGAAAAGACTTTCATTTGCTTGCAATGTGTTGTGGAAAATATTTAATCCCAAGTATTGTGTCTACCCAGCTTTTCATTATTCACTTCCAAGGAAACACACACACACACACACACACACACACACACGATCTTTATAACAAGCCTTTATCAGCACTAGATTTAGGAAGATATCTATCCTTTATGCTATTATTATGTCTAATTCCCAACTATTAATCCTATTATATTTTGCTATGTTATATCTGGGCTGCTTTTAACTCCAACTAGCCAGCAAACATAACCATTATCTTGTGGGGAGCGGGTGTGGCAGCAATCCCAAGATGGCGCCCGGGACTGCAGCTAAGTCTCATGACTAGCACCTGACTTCCTCACACACCTGAAACTAGCCACGTCCATTGTGAGAGCTGCGCAGGCACACCATGATGCAAGATCAGGCCATGTGACGTGGACCTATGAACTGAGATTAAGCAGTCTGGACTGAGGAGACGGAGTTGAGGGAGGATATAATGGAGTGTGCTCGGGGGCTGAGGAGGGGAGAGAGAAGAAAAGAAAAGAAAGATTCCTGTTTGCATGTTGTAAGGTTCCTGAATAAACCACTTTGAGAAGAACGTCGTGGTGTTGCTTTTTTCTGTGAGTCAGAGACAGAGACGACATTATCCTAAGACTCTCAGCCCATGGTGGCTTCCTAAGCTTCTACATTCTTCTTTCTCACCATGGCTCTTCTCTGACACACACCCCCGAAGCCTATCTGTCTTCTGCCCATCTATTGGCTGTAGGTATCTTTATTTATCAACCAAGGGTATACTGTGGGGCAAGGTTAAAGAGCATCACCTGGGTACCTGCAGACTCTGATCTGTAGGTGGGCAACCAGGCCTTGGAGCCACTACTTAGCATTACGATATAAGCAAAAGATAGAACCTCAATAGCATAAATTTAACACCAACATGATTTATAATTTTTCAGGCTATGGTGAAAGGTGTTGTTTTCCTGATTTTTTTTTCCCATTTGTTCAGGTTGTCATTTGTATATTAGAAGGTTATTGATTTTGGTGCATTCGTTTTGTATTTAGCTACTTTAGGGAAAGTATTTATGAGTTATAGAAGTTACTTGGTAGAAATTCTTGGGATACTTATATATACTATCATATCAATTGCAAATAGGGTATCTTTACTTCTTTCCTTGCTATCCAATTTATATCTCCTTGATCTTCAGCTGTTACATTGCTCTAGCTAAGACTTCAAGTTCTATGTGGAAGAAATGTGCAGAGTGTGGATATCCTCAGCTTGTTCATGATTTTATTGGAATTGTTTGAGTTCCTTTCCATTTAATTTGATCTTGCTTCTAGGCTTTCTGTATGCTGTCCTTATTATGTTCAGTTATATCCCTTGAATATTTTATCTCTACAGCACGTTTGTGGAGAAAAGGTGTGTTTGATTTTGTCAGAGGACATTTCTGCATATATTGAGATGATCATGTCTATTTTTCAGTTTTTTTTCAGTACGGTGGATTATGTTTATTGTTTTTTGTAGATTGACGTATCCCTTCATCTATGATACAAAGCCTGCTTGATCATGTTTGGTGATCTTTTTTCATGTGTTCTTGGAAGTATTTTATAAGTATTTTTGCATGTATATTCATAAGGTTCTATAATTCTCTATAACAGCATTTTGTGGTTTGGTATCTGAGTAACTAAGGTCTCATAAAATAAATTGGGTGATGTTATTTCTGTTAATGTTTTGTGGAACTATTTGAGGAATATTAATTTTAAGTATTCTTAGAAAGTTGTAGAATTCTGTACTAAGACTATGTGACCATTGGATTTTGTGATTGGAAGACTTTCAATGACTACTTTTATTTCACTATGGGTTAAGTAGGCCTATTTGTTTACCTAATGTGTTGTTTTTCACTTTGGAATAGGGTACCTATCAACAAAAATCATCATTTCCTTTTGATTTTTCCAATTTGTTGAGGTAGAGGTTTTTAAAGTATGTCTTACAAATCTCTGGATTTTCTTAATGTCTGTTATTATGTCCCTTCCTTTTGTGTGTGACTACTTTTCCGTGTGTGAAAGTTTCATTTGTGCTAATCAGTTGCTAGCATGACATCTCTTCAGTTTTAGTTTGTTTTTATATTTCTGTCTTGGCCTAGTTTTAATTCAATATAGAGGTGTTCACTATCCATATGTCTGTGAGCATGATGTAACTGAATTGTTTTAATTTTATTTTTCTTGGCCATTTTATGTCTTTATATGTTCAAATGTTATCCCCTTTCTACCTTCTTCCATACCCCTTCTCCCACCTCCCTGCTTCTAAGAGGATGCTCCCACTTCTACCCACCCACTCCAACCTCAACACCCAGCTGGCATTACTCTACATGGGGAACTGAGCCTTCACAAGGCTAAGGTATTTTCCTCCTATTGATATTGACAATGACATCCTCTGCTACATATGTGGCTGGAGTCATGGGGTCCCTTCATGTGTACTCAGTGGTTGGTGATAACTGAATTTTTTAATGCTGCATGAAAACACACTGGTTATTTCCACATCTTAGACAGCCCCAAGCTTCAACAGGAATTTTCTGTTCCTCATATTTGGCATATTTCCCAGGAGACAAACTTGTTTCTGACTTAGGAAAATCACAATATCTCCATCTAGCAGTGAAAGCATGATAGGACAGGATGAATTCATCATTAGGTTGGTAGCAATGGACTGACCGACAACTGATATTATGAGAAAGCTAAATCCTTTCAAAATCATGAGTTTGTGAAATGTCTTCCCTCAAGTCAATATTGCTAATAGTGTAATTCTACATATCTTACTTGTAATATATAATATAATACATAAGGAAAGGATAAAGGATGCCACTTAATTTTTATAGTGTAGAAAATGGTTTTATTCACCTTCCCACTAAATCTCTCCAAAAAGACTTACCCTGTCAGAAATTTGAAATATTTTATATAAGTATATACTATGCAGGAGGAATAGCACTTTTCCCTTAATTAGTACTACCCCACTAATTTCTTTTTTTACTCACTTTACCTTCAGATCTAGGTACCCTTCCTCCTCTATTACCAGTCCCACTACCTCTCCCACCAGTTCCCTCTTTCCATCCATTTCCATATCTATTTTCTTTCCTCTGCTTAGTGAGATGCAAGCATCCTCCCTTGAGCCTTCCTGGTAACTTAGCTTCTTTGGGTCTGTGGATTGTAGCTTGGTTATGAAAGAATAAAAAAAATACAGCTAAGAAGTTAGAAGTTTAAAAATGCTATCTCACCCCTAAGAAGCCTTAAATACCTCAAATTCCAGACCCTGTCCTCTATCCTGAAAGTAGGTAAAAGGTCACATTTCTTGAGCCTGCTCTCCCAGGAACTAGATGAAAGGACTTAAGATAAGGCCCTTAGATATGCGATTCCTGACCTAGTAAAGATAACAGGAAGCTTCTCCCAGGAAATAGCGGACCATAAAGTTAAATTAAAATCTTAGAGAACAATCTTGAGAAACAGGAAGCTCCTCGTGATTTTTCACTGGTTTTCTCAGCACTTTCCAATGAGGCCATCCCTGCCCAGGTTGGGTTGTGGTTTCTCCCTTTAAATACCCTTTCTCCCAGCCTCTCAGGGTCGAACTCCACTGCCCCTGTGTGAGATATGAGTCTCCACCCCAGTGCACTGGTTCCTATCCATAAACGTCATGTGATTACAGCAAGGATAGTTTTGTGTGAGTTCTTGGGGGGTCGCATCATCCCAAGACTTGAGCGAGGGTCTCCCCACTCCAGGGTCTTTCAGTTATCCTGTACCTTATGGCTAATATCCACTTATAAGTGAGTACATACCATGTTTGTCTTTCTGAAACCTCATTCGGGATGATAATTTCTAGTTCCATCCATTTGCTTGCAAGTTTCATGATGTCTTGTTTTTAAACAGCTCAAAAGTATTTTGTTGAGTATTTTTGCATCATTGTTCATAAGGTAAATTCGTCTGAAAATCACTTTATTTCTGAGTTTTCGTGTGGTTTAGTTATCACGGTGATTGTGGCCTCATAAAATTTTTAAAAAATATTTTGAGGAATAATCATATTAGCTTTTCTTTGAAAGTTTGGTAGAACTCTACACTAAAACCTTCTGGCTCTTGGCTTTTTTTGGTTGGAAGACTTTTATTGACTGGTTCTACTTCTTCTTCTTCTTTTTTTTTTTTTTCATCATTATTAACTTGGGTATTTCTTATTTACATTTCGATTGTTATTCCCTTTCCCGGTTTCCGGGCCAACATCCCCCTAACCTCTCCCCCTCTCCTTCTCTGTGGGTGTTCCCCTCCACATGCTTCTCCAATTACTGCCCTGCCCCCAACAATCACGTTCACTGGGGGTTCAGTTTTGGCAGGACCAAGGGCTTCCCCTTCCACTGGTGCTCTTACTAGGCTATTCATTGCTACTTATGAGGTTGGAGCCCAGGGTCAGTCCATGTATAGTCTTTGGGTAGTGGCTTAGTCCCTGGAAGCTCTGGTTGGTTGGCATTTTTGTTCATATGAGGTCTTAAGCCCCTTCAAGCTCTTTCAGTTCTTTCTAAGATTCCTTCAATGGGGGTCACGTTCACAGTTCAGTGGTTTGCTGCTGGCATTCGCCTATGTATCTGCTGTATTCTGGCTGTGTCTCTCAGGAGAGATCTACATCCAGTTCCTGTCAGCCTGCACTTCTTTGCTTCATCCATCTTACCTAGTTTGGTGGCTGTATATGTATGGGTCACATGTGCGGCAGGCTCTGAATGGGTGTTCCTTCTGCCTCTGTTCTAAACTTTGCCTCCCTATTCCCTCCCAAGGGTATTCTTGTTCCCCTTTTAAAGAAGGAGTGAAACGTTCACATTTTGGTCATCCTTCTTGAGTTTCACGTGTTCTGTGCATCTAGGGTAATTCGAGTGTTTGGGCTAGTATCCACTTATCATTGAGTACATACCATGTGTGTTTTTCTGTGATTGGGTTACCTCACTCAGGATGATATTCTCCAGTTCCATCTATTTGCCTATGAATTTCATAAAGTCATTGTTTTTGATAGCTGAGCAATATTCCATTGTGTAGATGTACCACATTTTCTGTGTCCATTCCTTTGTTGAAGGGCATCTGGGTTCTTTCCAGCTTCAGGCTATTATAAATAAGCCTGCTACGAACATAGTGGAGCATGTGTCTTTGTTATGTGTTGGGCTTCTTTAGAGGTTATAGGACTATTTATATTGTTTATGTGATCTTGACATAACTTTGGTAAATTAAATCTATGTTCCAATTTGCTGGACTAGAGCCGTTTGAAGTAAGATCTAATGATTGCTCGGTGTCTGGTGTTATATTGCCTTTTAAAATGATTTTGTTAATGCAGATATTATCTCCTGCATGCCAGGTTCCAGGAACACCTATCCTATCCCTGCCTTCCTGATCCTCCTGGGGCACAAGCAACAGTTGTGAGCTGCATTCTGTCCCATAATCTCCATTACCAGTGTCAGGGCTCTACACCAATTACCTAGGACACCTGTGTGAAAACAGGAACATTCATTTCCATCTGGGTACAGCAAGCAGTGGTGATCATAAGCTGTACCCTGAGTTCTACTGTCCAGCTTCACGGGTCTTCCTGTCTCCTATAGGAGCTCTTTTGACATCAAGAATATCCAGTCAACGCTGGGGACCATTGGATGGCTAAAGGACTGTGTGAGAAGACAACAAAAACCAGGGCAATATGACACCATCAGAGCTCAGCTATCCCACTACAGAAAGGCCTAGATATCCTAACATAACCACAGTAGAAAAAAATGACCTTAAGTCCACTCTTACAAAAATGATAGAGGTCTTTAAAGAGGAAATTAATAAATCCCTTAAAGAACTACAGGAAAATGAAACAGGTGGAAGAAATGAAGGGAACTGTCCAAGACCTGAATATGAAAATAGAAGCAATAGAGAAAACATAAACTGCAAAATCCTGGACATGGAAAACCTAGAGAAGAGAACAGGAACTACAGACACAAGTATCACCAACATAATAAAGAAGATGGAAGAGAGAATCTCAATCATAGAAGATGCAATTGGAGAAATTGATACATTAGTTAAAGAAAATGTTAAATCTAAAATGTTCCTGACAGGAAACATCCAAAAAAATCTGGAACAGTATGAAAAGACCAAACTTATGACAAATAGGAATAGGATGAATCTCTCATCTCCAAGACCCAGAAAATATTTTCAACAAAATCACAGAAGAAAAATTTCCAACCTAAGGAAAGACACGCCTGTAAACATGCAAGAGGCTTACAGGATAGCAAATACATTGAAGTAAAAGGAAAATCCTCCTGCCACATAATAATCAAAGCAATAAATGTGTGGAGCATTTTACTGAAATTAAACATTTTCTTTGAATCATCCTCCTCTTTTATCTTGTCTTCAAGCTTGACATTCTGTCTCTGAGTTTTAGGCTTATTGCATCTTTTTAATTTCTTGCTCCATCTCAGTTTGTGTTCTATGCTGTTCCTATTTCATTTCAGTTTTCTTATCCTACCCTGTGCTCATTTCATTCAGCTGTTTGTTCATGTTTTATTGCACATCAATCACTTCACCTATAATTAGGCCCTTCAGGACTCTGAGTTTTGAATGGGATACTATTTAAATTGCTAATTTTAGGGGATACAGCTATGACTGTGATCTGAGTTCAATGCATTTTGACTTATTTTTAGTATTTTGTGTTGGGAATGATATGAAAAGAACTCAGAGTTTAGTTGGTTGTCTTTTGTGCCTCTGTAGCCCAGTAGGCTTGTCTTCCAAGCTGCCTATCTTTTATCTGATGGGTTCAGAATTCACTATGAGTCTCAGATATCAGCATGCTACTATATCCAGTTGAGGTCTAGGCTATGAAAGGCATGTGGGGAGGCTGTGCAGGCAAGGTACAGGGCAGTGTGGCAGCTGGAGCTGTGTGGCAGGAAGCCCGAGGGTGAGTATGAGGGACTAGTCTCTGCTGGGGAAGGATTCTCACAGGACCAGGAGAGAGAAGTGGAAAAGAAAGTAGCAGGATGGACTTTTGAAAGTAATTAAGGAAGAGAAAGCACTTGGCTTGTAAAAGTTTAGAACTAACATGTTTCAGGAACAGAGGTGTAGTGGGTGAGTCTAGGACAGCTACTCCTAAGATACAGGCCCGATTGACAGGAAAATCCACCATTTGCTTCTCTACCTGAGGAGCCAAGTGGTCCCCCAACTGCAGGTGAGTTACCCAGGCCTGGTTCTCTAGGAATCTGAAAACTATTTTAAGAGGTAGTTTCTGTCTGCAGGCTTGAGAGAGTCAGTAGTCAGCTGCTCAGTGGTCAGAACCCCAGCCTGATTGCCCTGGAACCTCCCAGGCCAGACAAGCTACAGGGCTAGGAAATGGATTGAAGTGGAGCAGGGGTGTGTATTCCTCAGCAGGTCTTAAGGATGTTGCTCTCACAGGTCTGGTGTGGATATCTATCATTGTGGGGTAGTTTGAGATTCTATGATTTAATGCACTTTTTTTTTCATTTCTTAATGGTTACCAGAATATTTTCCTGAAGTAATCATTTGCAGTATGTGCAGTTTGTACATGGGGTTCTCTTTGCTACAGCAGTCACAAAGCTCCTCGATCTTAAATACATCCATGCTTTCTTAACTCCCCTTTCCCACCATTTGCGTCTTCATGAGAGTGGCCAATGTAAGAGAGCTTTGTAGATATTAGTCATATGAGGAACCAGGGCACATTTGACTAAATCAGAATATAAACATTGTAAAACACCATAGTTGTGGCTGTAAACATTAACTTTTACTGAAAAAAGTTTTACTCTCTATTAGATTTCCATCTTAGACTCATGCTCTCTTTGATGCAAATTCAGCATTCAGACATGTGTCTTCATATGCTTAGTTATTAACTTTACACCTTAGGGCTGAGTGAAAATGAAAAGATGACTGTGCCAAGATGTGTCTGAAGAGGCTTATTGTAGGTCAGAATAATGCTCAGGTTTGCTGGAGGAAAGCCAATTCCACCATTTGAGTGAGGGTTATTAAATGTTAAATACTGACCAAGAGATAGACTCTGGTCCCATGTTACAGGAGTTTATAAAGACAAACCTATAGATCACTATATTTTCTCATGAGGCATTGCTATTTTCCCTAGCACTAGAACTCTCAGCATTCCAGGAAGTCACCTGGCTCTTGGATTGGTGGTGATTGCTTATAGGAACCAGGCTATGAGTGAAAATACAGCCAGAGACATCTGGAAAGGGTAGGACTGAACTGGGCCATTTGAGGAGGGGTGGGTGTGGAGAAAAGAAGAAAATAGGGGGAGAGAAGGAGAGGGGAAGCAGGAGCTAGAAAAGCACCTAACCAAAGATGTCAACTTTGCTATGTTAATAGGCACCTCAGCCATTCCTCTTGAGTTTCTCTGAGACCTAACAATGTACAGGCCAACCCAGTATGCATGCTGTGAAAGGAAGATAGCAAGTCACACTATTTGAAAGATAAAAAAACTCAGTATAGATTAAAACAAAATAAGAAACCACCTTTCAAATAATTATGATTGCTGATTTATTTCAGGAAAATGTCTCCTTTGTTCAAGAAAAGCACTGTCTCCATGATCATTTGACCAAACTGTTGGTTTTTGTTTGTGAGTTTATTAGTAGTTTCTGTGATCATGGACTTCTTGTAAGTATGGGAATGCCTAGACCCTACAGTCAGGGATTTTATATTTTAGAGACCTCCTGCTGGAGAAGTATGGATTGTATGGAACAGAATAGTTTTCTTGCAGTCTTCTTTGCTCCTCCATAGGGATCCTGGGAAAACAACTCTGCATGTGTGTGTGTGAACTGTGTGTGAATGAATTTCACATCTCCTAGAATAAAGTTAAATCCTCTCCTTTATTTCTTTATTAATCCTTTCTTTATTTCTCCTAAAATAAAGAAAAATAGATATTTGTCATGATATTTTCTCTTTCCTTCATGTTTATCCTTTTGGCGAGTGTGATCATCATTCCTGATTGTTCCATGATGGGTTCCAAGTGCTTTCTGAAGAATCTTCCTCCCACATGCAAGTCTCCCACTGCTCAGTCAGATCTGCTTACTGGTGAAGAAGAGCTAAGAGTCTTAGGGTCCATGAATCGCTGAAGAATGATACCCCAGACTCAAACAATATGCAAAAGCAAGGAGTGTTTATTGAGCAAATTCCTGCATGCAGAGGCCGAATTACAAAAAGTTGAAAAGACCCCAACAGAATTCACTAATTCTGTTTTAAAGCCACAAAGAGGAACGTTAGGGAGTTGTAGGTGAGAGAGGGTGGGTGAGACACTATGATTCAGACTAAGTATTCTTGCTTAGTGCCAAGGAGTGGTAGCCCTTGACATCTTGGTAGCAAGCTTAGCTATCTGTTCTTTTGCAAACTGGTAAGAAGTTTGGCCAACAAGCTAAGGAGGGGGTCTGTCTTACATAATCCTGCAGTTTGGTCTGACTTGCCCAGATCTGGAAAGTAGAACCTCAGGCCTGGTTTTCTGAACTACTAATTTGCAGCCAGTCATGGAGTCAGCCTTTTTCAGGCCAATTCATTCCTTTCAAGAGCTCTGTATGGTGAAGATAGGAGACTGTTACAAAGAATTAAGATACGCTGTTAGGATGATTGAGCAAGGAATGGGGAGGCACTCAAGTGACAGTAGAAAGAGGACAAGAAATTGGTTTTATCAGACTCTCTTTCAGTGATGATTCTGGAAAATTTCACTCAGAATAATAGATGTGGTGATATTGATTTCCCACTTAAGGCACTGCAGTAAGCAGTCAGTTATTCCCAGTATTTGACTAATTTTGAGTTTCTGAAATAACTCTTGACCATTGAAAACAAAGTTTCATCAACCCTGACTAAAAGCAGCACCATACTATGGGTATGAAAAGAGCCATGTCGATTGCTAGCAGCAAACTACTGAATGAGAATGAGACCCCCGTTGGAGGAATTAGAAAAACCATTGAAAGAGCTGAAGGGGCTTGCAACCCCATTAAGAACAACAATGCCGGAGAGACCTCACTGCCTGATCAGGTGGGCACTCCTGAGGCTGCAGAGCGGAGGAGACCACCAACACTGCCCACCCCTGCCCACATCCCTGGCCCAAGAGGCAACTGTATAAGGCCTCTGGGTTCCCATAGGGGAGGGCCCGGGAGTGGCAGGACCCCTGCGCCTGAGACACCGCCAGAACCTGAAGGAAACGGACCGGATAAACAGTTCTCTGCACCCAAATCTCCTGGGAGGGAGAGCTAAACCTTCAGAGAGGCGGACACGCCTGGGAAACCAGAAGAGACTGCACTCTGTGCACATCCAGACGCCAGAGGAAAACACCAAACGTCATCTGGAACCCTGGTGCACGGAGGCTCCTGGAAAGAGCAGCGCAGATCTTCCTGGTTGCTGCCACAGTGGAGAGGACTTAGGCAGTACCCCACGAGCAAACTTGAGCCTTGGAACCGCAGGTAGGACCAACTTTTCCCCTGCAAGAAACCTGCCTGGTGAACTCAAGACACAGGCCCACAGGAACAGCTGAAGACCTGTAGATAGGAAAAACTACACGCCCGAAAGCAGAACACTCTGTCCCCATAACTGGCTGAAAGAAAACAGGAAAACAGGTCTACAGCACTCCTGACACACAGGCTTATAGGACAGTCTAGCCACGGTCAGAAATAGCAGAACAAAGTAACACTAGAGATAATCTGATGGCTAGAGGCAAGCACAGGAACCCAAGCAACAGAAACCAAGACTACATGGCATCATCGGAGCCCAATTCTCCCACCAAAGCAAACAAGGAATATCCAAACACACCAGAAAAGCAAGATCTAGTTTCAAAATCATATTTGATCATGATGCTGGAGGACTTCAAGAAAGACATAAAGAACTCCCTTAGAGAACAAGTAGAAGCCTACAGAGAGGAATCGCAAAAATCCCTGAAAGAATTCCAGGAAAACACAATCAAACAGTTGAAGGAATTAAAAATGGAAATAGAAGCAATCAAGAAAGAACACATGGAAACAACCCTGGACATAGAAAATCAAAAGAAAAGACAAGGAGCTGTAGATACAAGCTTCACCAACAGAATACAAGAGATGGAAGAGAGAATCTCGGGAGCAGAAGATTCCATAGAAATCATTGACTCAACTGTCAAAGATAATGTAAAGCAGAAAAAGCTACTGGTCCAAAACATACAGGAAATCCAGGACTCAATGAGAAGATCAAACCTAAGGATAATAGGTATAGAAGAGAGTGAAGACTCCCAGATCAAAGGACCAGTAAATATCTTCAACAAAATCATAGAAGAAAACT